>NC_140178.1:28912324-29197865 GCF_963971535.1 Notolepis coatsorum
GCCATGACGTCAGCACAGTTAGCTTAGCATGTTAGCTTAGCATGTTAGCTTAGCATATTAGCTTCGTTAGCTTCAACCTAGCGCGCGTAAGCCGTCAGACCGCGCACCCTTGTGACGTCACAACCGGCGATCGCTTTAGCCATTAGCGCGGCTAAGTAGCATTAGCTTAGCTATACCCCATGATCCCATAAAAACGTTCCCAACGACCCGTTCCGCCGCGCGGGCCGTCCCCTCGCAACGTTAATACAATACCACATACCCCACAACAGAATCCTATTTCCCTCAAAACGCCAGTGTAGTGATCTAATTAGAAATATAAAAACATAATATCAAAACACTACGTTTGACCCCTCCGTCGTCATTTCCGGCGAGCTTAGAACGACTTCCGGGTCGGGTTTAGAAAATCCCGATCACCTTAAACATTACATAAATATTTTAACCGCCACGAATATGAAAACTTTTAAGTGCATTACATATCCCCGTAATCTCAAGACACTATCGATCGACCTTATACATTTGAATTACGTCTACTTTTCGCTCCGCATGCTCCGGTGTCCAGAGGCTAATACCACAGCTAACGGCTGCTGCGTTCGACGGGCCTCGGAAAACCGGCGTTCTTCTTAAAATTCCCTACGGCCAACCGGTGCCCTAAATTACACAATAACATAACTATACTCTCACACGTCCCACCAATCACTCCTAACCATAAACATTCGCCAAACATACATTCATACACGCTTCCTAACACAATTAAAAAGTACACAATTAAAAAATACAAAATCAGCATTCACGCACATTTCTGCCTCTCGAACGCCGCACGCGGCGCGACCGGCAAACATTTCATTAAGCACTATTTTGTTACCGCATGCCCGCCCGTGCCCAAGGCTAAAACCAGACCTACTCGTGCTAACTCTTCTACTGTAGAGAATACTATGCATCGGCGTGCTTCAGTCACTACTCTAAGAGACATACTACGCACGGTGTCTATCCCGGCTTAACTCTGAGCACGAATCTAAGACATGTTCCTATCCCCTTACTTGTTCCGACCGGCAACGGCGCTCCGTTCATAGTGCTAACATTTTTACTATAAAATATACTACGCCGGTGATTACAGAGCCGCCCTCCCCAGCCAGAATATTCAATTTAATTTACCCTTACATCATGATTACATGAGGTTAAATTCTTTAGTTTCTTTCCCCAACCCCTTGTTGTTCGAACTGAGCAGCCCATTCTTCTTCCACACTCACCTCTCTGTAACTACTTCCAGTTACTTTGAAGACGATCGACCAGTTGTTCTCCTCGTCGACCGGCGTGTAGGCTGATGAGTGAAGGGAAAAAATCTCGTCCAGGGCCGCCACTGGTTCACGGGTAACACGGCACCAAAATGAAGTGGATTCCCAGGCTGTTTTGGTTCTGCTCTGCTTCAGAACCTGTTGGTTAGTACTCTCGGCGTTGTGTCTCAATACTTTAAAGCTGGGAATCACTTCTCTTCAAACTGACTGAGCAGGCAGAAAGGCAGCAGGAATTAAGGAGGAAAGATAGTTTAACAGTTGTTTAATCAAAGTCTGAGAGTGTATACAAATTACAATAAGAAGATGCTATGGTTGTTGATCACAAACACTATGCCGTAAGATGATAACAACCAGACTAATATCACAGTATAAAGATAAATTGTTGCTGGTCTTTGTTGTCCTGGCTGACAAAACAAAGCAGTCTGTTTTCAATATAAAGATAAATTGTTGCTGGTCTTTGTGTTGTCCTGGCTGACAAAACAAAGCAGTCTGTTTTCCCTCCAAAAGTCCTTTTGTTCTCGTTCTGCCTTGGCCTCCTTGGGTGAGATGGTGGAGATGGTGAGAGAGGTCTTGTCCTGTGTGGGTTTGGTTGGTTCCAGAGTGTTCTTCGGTTGTTTCCTTGAGTCCCCTCCTCCCACCATCACACCCATTATTATAGCCCAGGCCGTGTCTCGGAGTTGATGACATCATCACATTAGTTCCTCCAATCACAGGACTGCTTAAGCTGGCATTTGAAAATAGGGGTTTGGCTTATAGGCCAAACTCTCACATTACTAACAGAGAATATTTTCCCTATAAAATTACTTAAACATTACCTGACTTGTTAATACTTTGATGAATCAAAGTTTATATTGATTACCTAAACACAGATATATTTCTTTATTACTAAGTCTGTTTGACTTTCAGAACATATATCTAACAAATCTAATCTTTCTGTTAGCTTAATAGAATACATTTTAATACCATTTAGAACATTGCTTAACAGATTGCAGAATGTGTAACAATCAATTAATCATACTGAACATTAATTGAAAATAGCACAGACACATTAACTAATTGTAGACATTTTAGTATGACCAAACACTAATTATATTTTAACTTACTTATTAACAATATACTAGGAAATAGTTAGTTTGGAGATCTCCTGTGTGTGTGTGTGTGTGTGTGTGAATGTGTGTGAATGTGTGTGTGACTATGTGTGGGTATGTGAGTGTCTGTGTGTCTCTGTGTGTGTCTCTGTGTGTGTCTCTGTGTGTGTCTCTGTGTGTGTGAGTGTGTGTGAGTGTGTGTGTGTGGATGTGTATTCGAAAAAGTGTGTGTGTGTGGATCTCTGTGTGTCTGTCTGTGTCCCCAAGCCGTAAGCAGCTGATAACACTTCTTTGATGTAACAGTTGTTTCACTGTGTGTGTGTGTGGATGTGTATGTGTGTGTGTGAGTATGTGAGTGTCTGTGTGTGTGTGTGTGTGGATGTGTATGTGAAAATGTGTGTGACAGGATACTCCAGCGAGATAACATGTCCAAGTGACCTTTTGTCTTTGTTTGATCTTCCCCCTAAAGGGAGTAGTCTTACCCCAGCTGCCACTATGCCATTGTCACCCCAGGAGGGCATTTGCACAATCAGTTTATGTAACCACACACAGACAATCTATGACTTATTGTTTTGAGGCCCAAATATTTCTACACATTTAGTTAATCATGAGTCTATGTTTGGGAATTTACTACAAGAGCTTTAACCGTTTCTGCTACCGCAGTAAATTGCCGCCTTGCTTGTGATGAACCCCCGTGCCTGGGTTATTGCTGTCCGTTTCCAGCCAAGAATGTTTCGTGTGTGCTATTTCTCGTGTTAAATTTTTTATTAAATTTTTTTGTCCACTTTTTCTCCTCCTGTTTTTCTGTGTTTTTCTGCAATCTGTTAATACAATTTTCATTCAATCAATCACCGTGCAGATTGATTGATTGAATGGAAATTTTATAACAGATTGCAGAATGGGTACAATACAGTACGGCTCAATACACACAATTGTTAAGGGGATGCAGACCAGAGAAAGACTTTCGTCTTGTTTACATCAGGGTCCCCATTTTCAATTCATAATGAATTGTAAGTAAGGGTGCAACTTGCTCCGTGCAATCCATTCTTTGTGGATCTAGCCCAATTTAGTTGCAATAATTATGCTAATTTTCTCCCTTATCCATGATGATATCCACAGAAATAGCCAATATTATACATATATATGATAATTATATATATATGAATTATGAAGTAACCAACGGATGTACATATGGTGTATGTATAATATTCTAAACAAGTACGCACAAAAGCAAAAAACATGGAAACGTAACAAACCAAATAAAAGAAAGATGGTTAACCACAAAGTCGTTTTGACCAGCAAATAATATTTGGTGTTTTGGCAAAATGTACAGGTGCTGTAGAGAGCTCCAGCTGTACAATATCCCGGTAAGAGAACATTCCCTCACAGACCATTCTCCTCACCAGTGAGTGTGGTGGTTTCCAGCGACAAGCTTGTAGAAAAAAAGGAGAATCCGCACACTCCGGCTCCAGATGAAATGACAAGTTGTGATTCCGTGAGCAGCACCTCACTGAGACCTCCCACGGTGTGTGTAGTGTACTCACTCCTTCATTAAGTTCCAGCGACAAGGTACCATTCTATCTTGTTTAGAGCTTCAGAGTGTTGTACAAGGTAAGTTCTATCAAAAATGTCTAAGGTCTGAAACGATTTTTGAACGAGAGCCACACATGAACGTGTTTGGTGTAAATTAGGCTACCTGTACTAACCACCAGGTAAATTAGGCTACCTGTACTAACAGCCAGGTAAATTGGGCTACCTGTACTAACCACCTGGTAAATTAGGCTACCTGTACTAACAGCCAGGTAAATTGGGCTACCTGTACTAACCACCGGGTAAATTAGGCTACCTGTACTAACAGCCAGGTAAATTGGGCTACCTGTACTAACCACCTGGTAAATTAGGCTGCCTGTACTAACCACCAATACTTAAGTACTGTTTTTGGGGGTTTGTACTTTACTTGAGTATTATTAGGTTTCTATACTTGTACTGAGTAAATTACATTTCAGAGAATAAAAAGATACTTTTTACTCCTTACATTTAAAATGCAGACCTACAAAGTACAAAGTACAAATCTCGCAGGTCCAACAATTTTAATTAGTATATTAATTTCTCTGGCCAAACTAACGTTAACGTTATTAATCCTGCGGCCGCGCTTTATTTAAAAACAGCCAATCAAATCCCCATCAATGGAAAATGTACCCGCCCATACCCATGCTGATTAATCCTTGTGCAAGAGTAGAAAGCAGGGGGGCGCTCCAGTAGCACACCACATAGCGCGCTGAGTCGCGAAGCGGTCGCCCGGGGTTCGATTCCCTGACCCAGTGGCCATATGCCGCATGTCTTCCCCTTTTCTCCTCCCACTTCACCCTCTCTCCTCTGTCGGTCCTGCGTGGCCGCTGTTGGTCCTGCGTTGACCAAAAAAGCAGAAAATACTATAAATAAAATCTTTAATTTTTTTTTAAAGAGTAGAAAGCAGGAATCTTTGATTAAACACCTGCTATCATTTACATTTACATTTACATTTAGTCATTTAGCTGACGCTTTTATCCAAAGCGACTTACAAGTTCTGTACGACAAGCCATCAGGAAGAGCACAACTCTATCAGCTGAGTAACAATGTTCATCAAAGTGTTGAGTGCTACAGTGTAGGTTAGTTTATTAGGACAAGTGCATGACAGTATGGTTAGTTAGGGTTAGATTTTTTTTTTTTTTTTTTTTTTTTTTTAATTCAGATAATGGTTGAAGAAGTGAGTCTTTAGTCGACGGCGAAAGATTGGACGTGTTTCGGCTGTCCTAACTGGGGTGGGTAGTTCATTCCACCATTGTGGGGCAAGGACTGAGAATAGGCGACTTCTCTTTGATGACCCTCCCGGAGCTTGGATAGGAGTAGGTCTGAGGCGGCCAGAAGATGCAGAGCGTAGGGGTCTTGAGGGTGTGTAGTTAGAGACCATTGACCGGAGGTAGGCGGGAGCAGTTCCCTTTGCCGCACGGTATGCTAGGTCAAGGGCCTTGAAGCGGATTCGTGCAGCAATGGGGAGCCAGTGCAGGTCCCTAAGAAGTGGGGTGACATGGGCCGACTTCGGTAGGTTTGAGATCAGGCGGGCCGCTGCGTTCTGAATGAGTTGAAGAGGCTTAGTGGCAGTGGCCGGGAGGCCAGCGAGCAGTGCGTTGCAGTAGTCGAGGCGGGAGATGACTGTTGATTGGACGAGGAGTTGGGTGGCTTCTTTTGTCAGGAAGGGGCGTATCCTTCTGACGTTGCTCAGGAGGAATCGGCAGGTTCTGGTTGTCGGTGCGATGTGAGCAGAGAAGTTCAACTGGTCGTCGAGGACAACACCAAGGTTCTTGGCGGTCGGGGACGCGGTCACAGCTGCATTCTCGACTGTGATGGAAAGGTCGGTCAGGGGGGAGGATTTGGCCGGCAGGTGGAGCAATTCTGTTTTGCTTAGGTTCAGTTTGAGGTGGTTGGTCGTCATCCAGGCGGAGATGTCGGACAGACAGGCCGAGATCCGCTCAGAGACGTGGATATCTGAGGGAGGGAAGGAGAGGAAGAGTTGAGTATCGTCGGCATAACAGTGGTAGGAGAAGCCATGAGACGTGATAATGTTACCCAGTGATTTAGTGTAGAGGGAGAAGAGAAGGGGTCCTAAAACCGAGCCCTGGGGGACACCCGTCCGCAGGGGGCGGGTGGCCGACAGGGTCCCTCTCCATGACACTTGGTAGGAGCGGTCATTGAGGTATGATGACAACCATGTCAGCGCAGAGCCAGCCACTCCCATTCCTGCGAGGGCCGCGAGGAGGATCTGGTGGTTGACTGTGTCGAAGGCTGCAGATAGATCTAGGAGAATCAGGACAGAGGAGAGGCCTTTCGCTTTTGCTAAGTGAAGTGCCTCTGTGACCGCAATGAGGGCTGTCTCTGTGGAGTGACCAGTCCTGAAGCCTGACTGATTAGGGTCTAGGAGGTCATTCTGTAAGAGATAAGCAGTAAGTTGGTTGGATACAGCACGTTCAAGTGTTTTAGAAAGGAAGGAGAGAAGAGAGACAGGACGGTAGTTGCCTATGACGGTAGGGTTCAGGGATGGTTTTTTTATGAGGGGCGTGACTCTGGCTTGTTTTAGGGAGGTGGGGACCACCCCCGAGTTGAGTGAGGAGTTGATGGTTGCAGTTAGGAATGGGAGGATGTCTGGTGCTATGGACTGGAGGAGTGGGGAAGGTAGCCGGTCCAGCTGGCATGTAGTCGGACGGTTCGACGTTACCAGTGTCAGGGTCTCGGCTTCTGTAATGGGAGAGAAAGATGACAGAGTGAAGGATGAGGTTCTCGATTCAGCATTTGGAATGGGTGGGGGTTGGGAGAAGGAGCTGCGGATGTTCTCCACTTTTTCCTCAAAGAAGATCGCAAAGTCTTCGGCAGAGAAAGATGAGGGAGGGGGGGGTGGGGGGGGAGTGAGGAGGGAGGACATGGTAGCATGCAGTTTGCGAAGATTCTTGGCAGAGGCCTCGATCCTATGGTGAAAGAAAGAAGCTTTGGCATTAGTAATGGTTTTGGAGAATGTTAACAAGAGGTTGTGATATGTGTCGATGTCAGCAGTGAGGCGTGACTTTCTATACTTCCTTTCAGCTGCTCTCAGGACCTGTCTTTGTTCTCTCACTGGATCTGTCAGCCATGGACTGGGTGGGGAACGGCGGGCAGGTTTCTCAACGAGGGGACAGAGCTTGTCGAAGGAGGTTGCAAGGGCTGAGAGGAGGGTGGAGGTTGCCATCTCTGTGGAGAGAGCAGAGAAGGTGTCACTCAAAGGTAGAGTGGATAGTATGTCAGAGGAGAGGGTGGAGGGGGATAGGGAGGGCAGGTTGCGTCTGAGTGAGACGGTTTGAGTTGGGGTGAAGACCTTTCGGTTAAGCATGAGAGTTAGTGAGAAGGATATGAAGGAATGGTCAGATACATGTAGGGGAGTTACCGTGGTGTTAATGATGCTGGAGTTACGTGAAAATATGAGATCCAAGGAGTTGCCTGCTTTGTGGGTGGGAGGCATGGCAGTGGGAGTCAGGTCAAATGATTGTAGGAGGGAGACTACTATGACTGACTGAGATGAGTCAGGCAGGTTGAAGTCGCCCAATAGAAGGAGAGGGGTACCATCTTCCGGTAAGGAGCTTAGAAGCATGTCCAGCTCATCTGTGAAGTGATCGAGCGGACCTGGAGGGCGGTAGAGTGTAACAATGGTGAGATTGAAAGGATTAGAGACAGATACTGCATGATATTCAAAAGAGGAGAGTGACAGTGCTGGGAGGGGTGTTACGTTTGTAGTCCATGAAGGAGATGTCATGAGGCCAGTGCCTCCACCCCGCCTGGAAGGTCGAGGTGTGTGAGTGAAGTTATAGTTTGTAGATAATGCTGCAGAAGAATAGACGGTCAGAAATAAAGTTTTTACTTTTACTTTTTTGTACTCAAGTACATTTAAAAGTAGAAACTTTTTTACTTTTACTCAAGTGTGTTGTTAGCCATGATACTCTGACTTTTACTTGAGTAAGAGTTTGAGACGGTACCCATACTTTCACTTAATTTGGAACAAAGGAACTGAGTTAGCCTCAGTAGCTTCGAGACGCATTACCCAGTTGCCTAGCAACGGTGTCCTCACAACCCAGAGACCACACACTCACAAGTTCCATTTGAAGGCTGTTATACGTTAGATTAGATTAGGTTAGATTCAAATGTATTATTCTACAGCACAAGTACAGTACACCGAAAATAAGTTTGGTATCCAACCAGAGTGCACATAATAGCAGTAGTGTGCAATAGTAATATACAATGTACAGGTGATTAAACTGGGTATAAAAATATATAAATTAGTACTACTGAGTATAGTGCTATCAGATGTACAGAGTTGTGGTATTAATATGTACAGTGATACAGGTATAAAGACAATAATGGTAGTAGTCATACTGGCCAGCAGCGTAACTAGTAAGAGTAGGTAAGGGATATGTACAGATATAGATATAGTATCCAGTAAGAATAAATATATATTGACAATATATTGTATGTAGGTATAAATTGAGTAGGCAACAGAGTTAAAAGTTCAAGTTCGTACAGTATGGGTAACAGAGCATAGGGTATAGGCTGTTACTGAGTCTGCATGACTTGGAACGAAGGTTCCTGTAGCGTCTCCCGGAGGGGAGGAGGGCAAACAGTCTGTGATTGGGATGAGACGTGTGCTTGACAATGCTGCATGACTTCCTCAGAAACCGTTTGTGATGGATAGACTCAATTGCAGGACGTGATATACCGGTTTTCACCACCCTCTGCAGTGCATTCGCGGTATGGCCATTCTGGGTATGGCCGTTCTCTAACAGCTAGCCACAACTTCAGCGTATCTTTCCGTATCTCTCTCACATGCCTCACAGTCAGAGCGAACACACCCACACACACACACACACAGATACAGTGGCTCACAATGAACAAACTGTGCCTTTACAAGCGTTTCTATCACGCATAATTTATCCACATTGTGGACATTTGCATTTCAATCCAGGGCATTCGCTTTGCCAATCCATGGCCCTGCTAGCGGGCGGGGCCCGTTTAGAATGAAACGGGTGAAGCACAGCAAAGGCCGCCTATGCACGAGCCACAGTGTTTCAACTCGTGCCGTCGCCTGCCGTACCATGATGTGCGAAGTAATGGGCAGAGGACCGAGGTCAACCCAGAGCTGTATCCAACTCCGCTGTGCACCGCATGTTTGTGTGAGAGAGTGCATTTACAAAGGGAGTCCTTCACCCCAGAGAGACCTTTATCAACAAAAGGCATAAAAGCATCCATAACATGGAAAATAAATATATAAATAACTGCAGGCGTTAGCAT
The DNA here is from genome assembly GCF_963971535.1 of Notolepis coatsorum. Taxonomy (NCBI): domain Eukaryota; kingdom Metazoa; phylum Chordata; class Actinopteri; order Aulopiformes; family Paralepididae; genus Notolepis; species Notolepis coatsorum. The sequence goes on from NC_140178.1 coordinate 28,921,551, forward strand.
CAGAGCAGAAGAACAGTGTAATGTGTGTAATGGCTGCAGAAAATAAAACTGTGTGGTGAAGGTGTACTACTATCAATACCAACAGCTATCAGACCAATACTTGGATAGGTACTAATTAACAATGGCTGCCACAGATGAACTGAGCAGCACAATGGTATCTGATGATGGAGAAGTTGTTTTTATCTCAGTTACATCACAAAATGTGTGTTGATGGAATATAGTATATCAGTCAATAATGATCAATGTCAAACAGAGGTGCAGTACTTGGTGTCGGTAGGTACTCAAAACAAGTATCCCTATGTTGTAGGAGAAGTGTGTAGGAAGTGTTTCTAGTTCTAATAACAACAGTGTTGTAATATTAATTTATTATTTAAAATATTAATTATAGGCCTTAGCCTTTATAGCTGACATGAATAACAGCAATAATGTATCCCTGGGTTCTATAGCAACGTTAAGAGTAATTGAGATTAATATGCACAACAAGTATTCAGAGGGAGGGGATCTGGGGGAGATAGCATGAACCGTGTTATGCTCTCCCAGTGAAACTCCTAGCTGTCAGGTGCAAAGAAGCGGCTGGCAACTCCACATGTATCAGAGGAATTATGCGGTAGTATACACCCTCCCCAGACTGACAGTAGGGCAGCGCAACAACCAGGAAGGCAATTGAGATAACGATCATCATCTGAGCCTCATGTTCTCCTGGGCCTCCTCTGTTGAGTCCAACAGATAATTAGACTGTCTGATATAGATTTGGGGGGTCACATTACAACACAGATTTCAAGATAGCTGGAGGTGAGGGTCTTGATTGGCTTGAAACTGTTCTCAGCTCAGCTCTTTTTCATCTTTATCGTTGGAATTCCTGTTGTATGAATGGCCTTAAACATTTACCTTTCCCCTCCGGCTTCAGATAGGATTTCTTTGTTTACCCAACATTTTCCCATGGGAATGAGAGCGGGTTTGGAGTTCAATGCTAAGTGGGAGTCATTATGCATTCCTATGTATAGCAACAGCATGTAGACAGCAGACCCGGCAGATTAGCAATTAGTCTGAATGACTGGCACCCTGTTGCCCTCACTCCCATAATGAGCTAAATGCTTTGAGAAGCATGCTAGGAAATTAATCTGTAGCGACCATGACAGAGAAATACCCTGACAGCGCCCTCAAACACCTAGAGAGAAATAACTCGTATGTGAGAAAGCTTTTAGTTGACTATAGCTCAGCATTCAACACCATAGTCTCCACCAGACTCAACACCAAACTCAGGAACCTAGGACTCAACCCCAACCGGGATTCTAGACTTCCTGTCAGACCGTTGCCAGGTGATGGGACCCAACACCTCAGCCCCTCTGACCCTCAACACAGGAGCCCCCTCAGGGCTATGTCCTGAGCCCCCTCATCTACTTGCTGTGTACACCCACGATTGTGTAGCCAGGCACAGCTCCAACGTGGTGATTAAGTTTGCCGATGACACAACGGTTATCAGGCCCAATCACCAAGAATTACCAAATGGCCAGGGGTGTAAAAAGTACCCAGAAATTATAGTGAAAGTATGGGTACTGTCTCAAAATCTTACTCAAGTAAAAGTCAGAGTATCTGGCTAAAAACACACTTGAGTAAAAGTAAAAAGGTTTATACTTTTAAATGTACTTAAGTACTAAAAAGCATTTTTTTCTGACTGTCTATTCTTCTGATAGCAGGTGTTTAATCAAAGATCCCCGCTTTCTAGTCTTGCACAACGACCAATCAGCATGGGTATGGGCTAGGGATGTCCGATATTATCGGCCGATATTGGCATTAAAATGTGATATCGGAAATGATCGGTATCGGTTTAAAAAATATATATATATATATTTCTTTTTAACCTTTATTTACCCAGGCAAGCAAGTAAGAACACATTCTGATATTTTTTTATTGTCAAAAGTATGCATAATGTTGTGTTAATTCCACGACAAGAGATATGTAATGTTAATTACCTGAAATTATTCCGTTTTTTTATCGGTTGTTATCGGTATCGGAAATGAAGAGTTGGACAATATCGGTATATCGGTATCGGTAAAAAAGCCAATATCGAGCATCCCTAGTATGGGCGGGTTAATTTTCCATTGATGGGGATTTGATTGGCTGTTTTTAAATAAAGTGCATCCGCAAGATTAATAACGTTAACATTAGTTCGGCCAGAGAAACAAATAATATACTAATTAAAATCGTTGGACCTGCGAGATTTGTACTTTGAACTTTCTCTGATATGTAATTGAGTAAAAGTACAAGTATACAAACCTAATAATACTTGAGTAAAGTACAAATCCCCAAAAATAGTACGTTTGTAACAAAGTACAATTACTCAATTACTTTACACCCCTGCAAATGGCCTACGGGAGAAGAGATTGACAACTTGGCAAAATGGTGCAAGGTGAACAACGTCTCTCTCTACATTGACAAGACCAAGGATCTGAGTGAAGAGCTGGTTGTGGACTACAGGAGAGGGGGAGAAGGGCTGGACGGACCCCATCAACATCAACAGGTCTGCTGTGGAGAGAGTGAGCAGCTTCAAGCTTCAAATTATTTTCGGTAAATCTTAACACTTTCAGTGCCAGCAGGGGTTGCACGATTTAGTGCTTGAATGCCCACCATCCACTTCAATGTTAGCGTTAATAACGCCTAATCTATGTTTTAAATTATGGCTGTGTCTAATCTGCCCGTCGCTTCATTTCCGTTTTATAGCATTTTGAAAAGCCCTCGTTTTCAAGGAAAATATAAATATTCCATGATAATCGCCCTTTACCGGAATATTCTATCTAGAATACACAAAAATGTTGTCATATTTCGGCCTATTTATGAATCGATTTCAAATAAACGCTAGATTATCGATAGTATATGTGTACGTATGCACGCTATATAGGCAATCTGAAAAATCTATTCTCTGATTTCCTCAAAGCGATCGCGCACAGACAGACACATCACACATAGGGCGAACGCTGAGATCTCAGCGAATACAACTCTGATTATCCCAAGACTTGTAAAATACATTCCTTACCTCAGATCAGATGTTCTCCAAAAAGATCATTCCAATTCCTGATCGCCATTCCAAAAATCGATCGCTTTTATTGATCCAACGCTACATACTGTATTATGTATTCCACGCTGTTCTGAGGGTGCATTACCATCTGGGAGACGATAGGGGGCGGTTTTTTCACATCTGAGCTCCTACAGGGGCTGCATACCAACGGGAGACTCGGTTGATGAAATATGAATTCAGAACGCTAATAAAATAATAAAACGCTAATTGTCGTGGTGGGCATTCAGGCATTGGGCTGATAAAACGTGTTATGTCGTTTTGGGCATTGAAAGTGTTAAAAACATCGGTAAAAATGAAAATATAAACTTTGACTGCTGTTTTGATAGGGTTAAGGTCTTCAGTCTTGGCTACATTTGAAAAAGAAACACAACATTAAAACCTCTTAACATCCAAGGGCCCACATGTGGGCCCTCTTGAGGACGATTCACGACGCGCCACTTTGCCGACCTCTAGCGGCTCGGGTGTGCATTTATTTTAATACAATATATATAGAATTAAAGCCCTATTTATTTCCTGTCGATTGCCGTTTCAGGCGACAAAATCCGTTCAGCGGTTCTCGAGTTACATGCCGATATGTGAGGTGTGCGCCAAAGTACACATTACCACCCCCGACTCCCGGGCTCTAGCTCCATCAATCATTTGGCGATCTCGAAAATCTTTGGACAGGGTTGTAGTAGCCAATGAGTGTGGCTTTCCAATGATACCCCATGTGGGGATCTAATACGGTCTGTATTGATCGATTTATTATAAAAACTGCAGGGTCCCCCAATTGGGGGACCTTACAGCTTAACAGGTTAATGTAGACCTTTTTTGTCCCGTCAGCTCTTTAACTGCCAGAGTGGAGTGGACTCAACCTTGATGACTTGGACTTGGACTCAGACTCAAACTAGGGTAATGGGGACTCGACTCGGAATTGACTCTTCTTTGGTGACTCTGACTTGGACTCGGACTCGAACACTGGGGACTCAAGACTCGACTCGGACTTGAGATTTAGTGACTTGACTACAACACTGGCTGTAACAGAATATGGAAGTGACAATGAAGCTTTTTACAAGCTGTTTAGTGTATACATCTTCATATCCAAAATACAAATATCCCTATGTACATGAATAAACACAATATTCTGAAAACGATCTGTTTCCCATGCTTAGATGCACTTTTTGAAAGGAAAAAAAGCTACTTAAATCATCTGACCGGAGAGATACTACAATGAACCATAATAATTTAGTCTGAAGTGTGAAAAATGTACCTTTAATAATGTACAATTACAGTACCTGTGTTATGCTTGTGTGAATAGTTTGTTCTGTCTAAGCACGCGTGACATAACAGTAGAAATGATTTGTGCTAAAGACACTGTATACATTTACCCATATCATTTCTACCGGCAGTAGAGTGAACTGATGATTAGCTTTGACTACAGACTTAACATCAGGCAGTCAGGCACATAACTGTCTCGTGAAACCGCTGTACTGCATATGTGATGCACAATATGAATAATACACTCTATAATAATTGCACTGTTGAGACCCATGACATGAAACAGACATTGTACTCCTATAGATGCCTTTAGCATAACAAGAAAAACAAATATACCGTGATATATATAGTTACTGTCCAAAATGCAACCCTGTGGGGTCCACGGACCTGCCGGCGAGTCCAGCTGCAGTTATGTTACTCTTTTTAGAACACAAAAAATTGTGTGTTGGATGAAATTGTACCTTTCCCCCCCTGATTCCCAAGATTTGGAAGAACACATTTCTGAAGCCAAAGAGATTGTTCATTATTGTTTTATTGTGTTTTATTGTGTTTTATTTTTTATATTACATTTTCGTTTTTATTTTTATTTAGCATGTATAGTGGCATAACTAATTTATACATTCATATGACTTAACTGTAGCATAGATATTCCGATAAAAAAAAAAGATGTATATCACTTAATTTTGCAATATAGTGTTGAGGTTATACATGCATTATTACACAATTAAACCAGGCAAACCTAAAACAGGAAAGAATGGCTTCAACTCCACTGGGTTAATAGGATGATATGATATGTGTCACCCGCCCCTAGCTCTGCATTATCAAATGCAGCAGAAAATGTGCCATAATCTCACGGGTGATTACTTCTTTGTGACTGGTTGTTATTTCCATAAAACACCCCTGAGGTTTCAGATAAACTGTGTTAATCACCAGGATACTATAAGCAATAGAGTTGTTCCAGCGCTGTTGGACCATTTTTATCCACTTTTTTTTGCAGTCCTCACAGAATGGCACAGACGTAAACACATGTACATATCGGCGAACAAGTAAATACAAAGAGAAACAACCACCCACCCACCGACACCTGACCCCCCCCACCCGACCACTTTGCAGCTTCATAAATCCTCTGAATATTTATGCAAATCTGAGATAATGGACCATTCATGCCAGTATCTCTCATATCCCTCAGATTTGCTAATGTGCCAGATATTGTCTGAATGAGACATATGAGAAGTCCTCAGCATAGCCAAGCCCATCAGCCAATCAAAATACAGACTGGCGTCTGGTTTAAAGATTAGATTAGATTAGAGTAAATTTATTGTCATTGCACAAGTACAAATCAAATCAGTTGAAATGTTTTTAATCTGTCAATGTGTGACCCTTCCTTTTGTACACGTTTGTATGGGTTTACCCCATTAAGATAAGATATTCTTTTATTGATCCTCTTGGGAAAATTCAGGCGTCATAACAGTATGGGGGAGGGGGAGGGAAGGTACAAGTATGGGCAGGGTAATAGTAGAAATACACAAAATATAGGCGATACAAGTAAATATGAACATAAAAATATGAGAAAATAAACAGTGTAAAGTAAACAAAGGTGCAGATGAGGATCTTTATGCCCTATCGGTTATAGTATACGTTACATAGTATAGTATTATATAATTCAATAACGTAATTATCTAGCAGTACAAGCTTGTACCATAGAACAGAATTCAAACAGTCAGACTAGACACTGCAAATCAAATACTCAAGGTCCAGTAATGGCAATATCAAACTTACCTTTAAAAGTGTTAAAGGTCCCCTATTGTTCACTATTGGGGCAATTTTACACAATTCCTGTGAGTCTATGGAACACATCTGTAAGGTTTCTTTCAATAAAATTCATTGTTTTGTATTTTTAATCAAGTACTTTGGTGCACCACTTTCTCCCCTTCCAAAGTACAAGCTGTTTTTGGCCTCCGCCCATACTCGCAATGCGCTTTGATTGACAGTCACCCACCTGCACTAGCAGATACGCTAGGATGGAGGAACATTTTCAAAGCGCACACTCACCCGCTCCGTCTCTGGGTGTGTGTGTGTGTGTGTGTGTGCGTGTGTGTGTGTGTGTGTGTGTGTGTGTGTGTGTGTGTGTGTGTGTGTGTGTGTGTGTGTGTGTGTGTGTGTGTGTGTGTGTGTGTGTGTGTGTGTGTGTGTGTGTGTGTGTGTGTGTGTGTGTGTGTGTGTGTGTGTGTGTGTGTGTGTGTGTGTGTGTGTGTGTGCGTGCGTGTATGTGCGTGTACATGACGTAAGTTGGGGCGAGTCTGTGTCTATGAGACGAGACGAGAGAAGCGCTGCCGTTCGAGTGTGTGTGTGTGTGTGTGTGTGTGTGTGTGTGTGTGTGTGTGTGTGTGTGTGTCTGTGAGAGGGAGAGACAAGGGGAGAGAAGCGCTCTCAGCCACGGCTGAGTCTCCTGAACGGCAGCGTGTAGTCCAAAAACTGCCACTGCCCTGGTTCATTGCTTGTGGAGCACGATATCATTAGGAAACGATCAGGAACACTGTCGAACACTTTTGAGGAAGTGCTGACAGTAGACAGCTGAATGTGGGCAACTCTGCTGTCGAAACCGCTTCCGCATTATTTCCACTCGCTGCTTGGTTTTGCTCATACTTTCAACGTTATGCTAACTCCTCCAATCACAGTTGATTGTGGGCAGGCGGTGGCAGATCAGAAATCTTACACATCACAGATCGAGTCAATTCAGAATGGCTTGTTTCAGTGGGGGGCGTTGTTGTCTCAGCTGAATTGCAGAAATGGGACGTGGTACAGATTTCACATTTAGTCAGTAGGGTTGCCACCCGTCCCTTAAAATATGGAATCGTCCCGTAATTGGAAACTAAAAGACGCGTTCCGTATTGAACTGATACGGGACGCCCTTTGTCCCGTATTTTAAGGTTGCCAGTTTAGTGAGAGAAATGAGCCAGCCGACCTACAAAAACAAGCCAAAAACAAGCAAAAGTGTGTCCAAAAGTTGCGGAAAATAAACAGACTTGGCAACTCTGGTATGATGGGCGTGCGCTCAGCAGCTCACCGACCAATGAGAATTAGAGTTCTGTGCCGTTGTGCCAATCCTCTGTCTGTGCGCTGCGTGATTTCTTTTCGAAGACGCTTTGAAAATGTCTACAGCAGACACCACTCCACCGCGTCCTAAAAAGACAAAACGCCTCCAGAAGTACAGACCTGAGTGGGAACTGGCCTGGTTTGATAGCGTCAGTGGAGATGTTTACAAAGCAAACTGCATTAGTATGTAGGCGTGTGTTTTCTGTGGCGCATGGTGGACTGACTGACATCAGACAGCATGCATCAGGAGAACAACATTCCCAAAATATAAGAATGCAAAAAAAGGACCCAAGCACAGGTGTCACAGTTCTTCATGACTGAAACATCTCCTGAGATTGATTCGGTATGGGATATTACATCTTATTTATCTGGTTGTGTTTTTAACTAGATGTCAGTATTTCTATTTACCTGCCCTGGCAGCCCGGAGCCTACTCTTCTTTGCACTTTATTTTTTATTAATCTTTTAATTTGGGTCACACAAGTGTTTCATTGTATTATTGTCCTCTTTCAGTAAAAGTGTTCCCAGGCTTTGTTTTTACAGCATTTTATATGCATACAGTATTATGCTCAAGTTGAGGCTATAGTTCAGCCAATTTATTTAAACAATGTTAAATGCAAATACAGCACTTTAAACTTTAAGTATGACTAAATGCTTTCTTGACTATATATAGTAACTGTTCCAAAATGCATAGATAGCTCTTTTTAATATAAATGTCATAGATTGTTTTATTTAGATTTCATAGATTTCTATGCATTTCAGGAGTTTGGGGGGCTGGCTCCCCAAAATAATTAAATAACATAACCCTAACCCTAACCCTAACCCTAACCCTAAAACCGAAATAAAGTAAAAAAATAAATAGTGACAAAATCCGCCCATTTTCGCCCCAAAAAACGCCCCAAAACCGCCCAAATTCTTTTCTCGCGTGCACTACGCGCACACTCGATGATAGGTGTCCCTTATTTCTATTGGTCAAAGGTGGCAACCCTAGTGTTGGTACAACCCCACATTGCTTGAAAACAATGCAAAACACTGGAAAAGGCCATTTTTACAATAGGGGACCTTTAAAAGGTTCAAATTATTTTGGTAGAAAATGAATAAAAAGCTTGCCTAGGTCACCAAATGTGCTAGGTCTGGGCCTGTAAACTCACGTTATTAACTGCTGCGATTGTGGCTGCAATTCTGAATGGCTCGTTTCAAGGGGGAGGGTTCTCAGTTCACAGATGAACTGCAGAAAAGGCACAATGCACATATTTCACATATTCAGAGTTGGGACTACCCCTCTTTGTGTAAAAACAAAACACAGGAAAAAGGCAACTTTCACAACCACGTCAAAGTCATAAAAGGCCATGCTACCTCAGATACTACACATAAAATGTTTCAGAAAACAAACTCACAATATGTTAGCAAGGCATTTTAGTCAAATGTGGTGATTTTCAGTTGACACAGTTTCAGATACACTGCTAATGGCACGAATTGGCAGGAAACAACTACCAATTTCTTTCAGTAACGGTTAAAGATTATGAAAAAAGGGGGGCGCTCGGATTTTTGTGTCAAGGCAAAAATAACTCTGAACCCAGTCCACAATGTAAAATATACTGGCGCCAGTCATAGTCATAGTCAGTCAGTCATAGTCCTTGCTATGGCAACAGCTACCATCAGATGAGGCCTTTTATCCTTAATCTCTTTCGCTAATCTTCAGCAAAAAGGCAGTATCGATCAACCAAGGACGCAGACATGAGGTGGCCATTAGCTATTGTGGCTTTACGTGTGTATCTTCCAGAAGCACTTGTTGAGTGGTCAATCCCCAGTGCAGAAGATAAGATAAGATATTCCTTGGGGAAATGTGTGCGTCATAGCAGCACAGGGGAGGGAGGAGGGGAGGTACAGGTATGGGCAGAGAAACGGTTCCATCTCCACCCATCAGTTGATGAAAGAAGCATGTAGACGAAAAGACAGGTTGCACGGAGGAAGCCTGCCTCCCCTGTGCCGCCATGAGCTAAGAGCTAAGAGTTCAGGACCCCCGGCCTAGAAGATAGGATCTGAAAGATGCTGGTCTAATGGGGCCCTGTATAAGCTGCTTAATGTGGAGGGGCAGAACAGTGCATGATATATTTACATTTACATTTAGTCATTTAGCTGACGCTTTTATCCAAAGCGACTTAAAAGTTCTGTACGACAAGTCACCAGGAAGGGTACAATTCTTACATCAAACAGTGCTGAAACTTGGGTGCTGCAGTGATAGTAGTAAAGACATATTAGTATAGTAGGAAGAGTGCATAGTATAAGACAGTAAGAAGGTTAGTGTTTTTTTATTTATTTTATTTATTCATTTCAGATATTGATTGAAGAAGTATATTTTTAGTCAACGGCGAAAGATTGATCAGGTTTCGGCTGTCCTGTGGTGGGATATAATGCATGATATGCATGATGAATATGTGAAATCCACATTTTCTTCTTGTTTTGTGTCTTGACAGTTCTCACGGCAAATGTTTGTGCTTCTACCTCTAGATTATGATTAAGATATGACAAACCGTTGAGACATATCAGTTGTCCTGATAAATTACTCCTAGAAATAAGTCTTTGAATAAAGCTTTGGCTTAAAAAGTTCTCTCTTAATTCTCTCTGTTATTATTAAATCACAAAACTCTGCTCAGCTATATTGATCAGTACTGACATCACGCTCAGGCTCAATTGGAAGTGTGGCCAATGCTCGTATGGCATGTCCTTTTATTCCTTGTTCAATAAGAGAAAAGAAATATACATATAATAAGGTGGGAGTAGTCCTTTTCTGCAACAAGAAAACAACTAATCTTGTTGTCTTGTCATGTGAGTCCCTTTATTTGGTTCCATTTGATTTATTGCACTGACCTCTGGGTATTCTCCCTCCTCTGGTTGCTATGGCGTTGGGTAGTGGTAAATGTAATGTCTGAAATAACATCATCAAGAAATAGAGGAGATATTGAACAATGAGTTATGGGCCGATGTGACAAAGAAATTACACAGCTCTCAGACGTCTCACAAAGAGACGTAGATTCCTCATTATCTCCTATATTGTCTTTCATTGTTTAAACTACTTCAGACTTAGGTGTTATTTTCTCTCTCGGGTGAAACACAAAAAGGCTGAGAGCTAGTTGTCAGCTCTTCAGCTGCCTCCATCGAGGTGACAATAACCTCTGTGTTATTCTTTCTGCTGTGGTTTTCCAATACTGTCAGACAGGATGCATGAATTCCTATGTTGGCAGAGGTGATAGGCATGTTATATTTCTCATTTCAAGTATTTCTCTGTGTAAGAGATGACATTCTATTTGTTTGAAATAGTGAAATAGTTCTTTGTTTTTATATATATGAAATAGTTCTTTGTTTTTATATACATTAAATAGTTCTTTGTTTTTATATACATGAAATGGTTCTTTGTTTTTATATACATGAAATAGTTCTTTGCCCCTTTGAGGTGTGAGATCTCACATGTGAGATAGAATCTTGAGAACTGAATACAATAGAACCAAGGATTTCACTGTAATGTACATGTACTTTATACGTGACAAATAAAAGAAAACTTGAACTCGAACTTGAACTGAACATTCTAATGATATAACGGATGAGTCGGTGGGCCTGACCCTTTAGCTCAGCTGGTTAGTGCGACCGCCTGTGGATCCTATGGTTCCAGGTTCAAATCCACTCTGTTACATCGGTGACGGTGGTGGGATCTCACTGCCCTATGAATCTTTATCCAGGTTCACGTAGCAATGGATCTCAGTGCTTTAACCCTGGGAAAGTGCATGTGTGGACAAAAGGATGCACTTCTCGGGAGGGAGAGGGGGGGGGGTGACTGTAAACGACGGATGAGTCGGTCCCAGTCAACCAGCGCTTGCTAATGGGTCTGACCATATAGCTCAGCTGTGCGATCACCTGTGGATCCTATGGTCCCAGGTTCAAATCCACTCGGTTACACAATGTCTACTGGCCACTGAAACCTATCCGGTTCTAAAGATACCAGCATTCCAACTAAACATTCCAAAGGAAACGTGTTGGCTACACCAGAAAGGGTGAAAGGCTTTTTTTTATTAAAATTTTTTTAACTATTGTTTCAATGGGAGGCAGCAGCTGGTAGTTTGTTCAAGAATCGAGTCCCATATACGTCATCAGCGGTACCACTATATGTTTACCAAGCGTGAGACTCCATGGCCATAATATATTATATGAAGGCCACTCCAAAGCCTTTTGAGCTTCCTTAAGCTCACTCTCATCTCACACAGACCCGTATTTACATTCACACACACAGACACACACTCACTCAGTATCAAAGCGCGCTGTACAGTATGTGCTCACAGCTCAGTACTTGTTACAGAGAGTGCCCGGTTGCTAATGAAATGTCAATTATTAGCCCCGGCAGTGGGAACACACACTGTTTAATTTGCCTGAGAAGTCAATAGGCACAAAGGCAGGCCAAACACGACACACACGCTGTAGCTGAGTCAATCCCCACTCTGCCACCTTTTCCTTACCTCGGCTTGATCGTTTCCTGTCTGACACATGTCCCCTTCGCCCAATAAGCCAGTAGGATGTAGAAAATATCAACTGAGTCATGACTGATTATAAAATATCTATATAGATTTATTTCTCCCTCACGGTTTCTTTTGTAAACATCAGAAAACACGCCCCTGGTGAAAAATACTGTTATGTCTATGCCTCATTTCGGGTTTATTTTTCCCCCTTCCTGATATCTGCCAACAGCGCTGCCAGGTGCAAACTGCTCCGCGAGCCAAATTGCACATCTATGGGCGTGTCTGCGCTAGTATATCATCCGTGCAATATCTTTAGTGAATCGGATGCAAAGACGGAGCAGATACCCTGCATTGTGTTTTTTTGGGTGAAGTGCCCCTTTAATGAAAAGTTCAAACCTACCTAGAAAATATCTACTGTTCTTTAACTCCTTTGTCTTTCTCCTCACAGGACAGATGGATTGGAGCTGAGGCTGACTCAAAGAGAGCCCCCCAGGAGCAACACCTCTGAGCAACACATCCCGGAGATGGCAGATGAGATGTGGGAGAACAGTAGCTCTCCTGGCCTTCCCCTGTTCCTGCTCTTATTCAATGACACCCTCCTCAATGACACGCTGTTCAACTCCACGAACGGCACCAACGCCACTGGCAGTCCTGAGACCTGCTCCGCGGTCCTCATCCCCCTCATGTACATCATCGTCTGTATCATCGGCCTGGGCGGCAACACTCTGGTCATTCACATTGTGCTGCACTACTCCAAGACAGAGTCTGTCACCAACATCTACATCCTGAACCTCGCCTTAGCCGATGAGCTGTTCATGCTCAGCCTGCCTTTCCTGGCTGTCCAGAACACCCTCCAGTCTTGGCCCTTTGGCTCCTTCATGTGTCGCCTGGTCATGACCGTGGACTCCATCAACCAGTTCACAAGCATCTTCTGCCTGACAGTGATGAGCATTGACCGTTACCTAGCCGTGGTCCATCCCATTCGCTCCTCCAGGTGGCGCCGTCCTCAGATGGCCAAGGTGGTGAATGGCACAGTGTGGGTGCTCTCCTTCCTGGTGGTCCTGCCCGTGGTCATCTTTGCCAACGCAAAGGCGGGCAGCACCTGCAACATCGCTTGGCCGAAACCGCCGGAGATCTGGAAGGCCTCCTTCATCATCTACACGTCCACGGTGGGATTCTTCTGCCCGCTCTTCATCATCTGCCTCTGCTATCTGCTCATCGTCTTCAAAGTCCGCAGCTCAGGCAAGAAGGTCCACGCCACCTCCACCAAACGCAGGAAGTCGGAGCGGAAGGTCACGCGCATGGTGGTGATCGTGGTGGCCGTGTTTGTCTTCTGCTGGCTGCCCTTCTACGCTCTCAACATCATCAACCTGCTGGTGCGTCTCCCCAATGAGTACGTCTGTCTCTACTACTTTGTCGTGGTGCTGGGCTACGCCAACAGCTGCGCCAACCCCATCGTCTACGGCTTCCTGTCGGACAACTTCAAGAGGGGCTTTCGCAAGGCCCTCTGTCGCTCCTCACGGAGGGTGGACAACCACGAGCCCATGGAGCGGCAGCGGCGGCGGGAGGAGGAGGAGGAGGAGGAGCGAGGGCAGGTCCTGATGCCGAGGGAGAACCTGCGAAGAGCAATGCGGCACGAGGAAGAGGAGGACGAGGAGGAGGAGGAGGACGTCACAGTGATGACGGAGATCTGCAGGATCGCCCAGAACGGCAACAGTTGCTTGCAGCTGCAGAGTTCTCGAGCCCCGATGTTGGAGAAGGGAGCGGCTCCGGGGTCAGAGCTACCCTCTCCGGAGACGAGAGCCAGAGCGGGTGATGCCTGTGGGAAAGACTCAGGCTCTGCGCCCACGTCGACCATGCCGTTGCTCCTTAGCGGAGCCAAGAACGGGAGCGGTAAACCTCTTCCAGAGGAGCCGGTGGAAAAGGGCACCTCACTGGAGATAAGTTACCTGTAATGTAAAATACTGTAGGTCTCTGAGGGTCTGGATTTATGTTACTTGAAGTGAACTCACAGTATTAATGTGTAATATAAACAGACACAAGATACAAGATTGACTGCCTGTATTCAACTGTCCACAACCACACTCGCATACAACGAAGCAAAGAACCTGTCACCAAGTCAAGTAGACATTGTTGCATTTCTGATCAATGGACGAAAAGAAACATCAAGTCACAAATGCATTTTTGTGTTACAGTTATCTGACCGGTAATCAAGTGTACATATTATTTTAAATAGACTTGTGAGTTTCAAATGTTCATATATAGCATACTATATTGACCATATTCACACAGCGGCCATGTCATGCTCAGGATGGGATTCCCCAACTATGACCCATAAACAAATGCCATACTTTTACAGATTACAGGTTTTATAAGGACCTCTTAAAAACATTGACAGCACTGCCGGGTTTCCCATGCCTTTCATAAAGTGTATTATTTTAAATGAACACAAGCTGCCTGTCTTGTCTACCTGTCTGTCTGTCGTCGAGCTATGACATGGGTAAATACACATACTATGGCCATTAAGACAATGTCTTGAATGTGTGACATAAGATGGATAAGTAGGCTATACATTGACCATGCCGGCTTGTACGGAAGAATGACAAGTGTGCTTGTGAGAGGCAACTGCACCGTGTTTGAACATTGAGAAAACGGCGACAAAAGACATTTCTTCAAGCAAAGATTCTTTCAGCGCTGTTTTACATTTGTGTCGTTCACACTTCATTCTCTTTCAGAGATTCAATGGCAACCGGTCACAGCCGAGCGTTGCTGGTTCCCAGCTGTATGTGCACCGCTACGCTTTATATCACAGCCGGGCAAAATAAACACAGACTGAAAAATTTACTTTAGATCCCCCAGGCGACGGTGTGTCATGTCATTTCATGTTACTCACTCAGAAGCATTTTACATTACCTAAACATAAAATCTAGGCCATTTTGTCAAACAGTTACCCCAAAGTTGTTGAAATGGTCCAACTTCTCAACGTTTAAATGGAGAGTCTGTCTGTTTTACCGGGGGGGGGGGGGGGGGCTGACACCTTGATTAGAATGTGACATTTGTTATTTTCACTCCAAGTCGCATTCGATTCGTCACGGCAGCGGCCAGTAAACAGGCAGACTCTCTGTTGAAACTGAGAGAAGTTGGACCATTTCAACAACTTTGTGGTAAACGTTTGACAAATAAGTGGCCCCGGACATTCTGTGTTAGTATTAATATAAAATGTTTCTGAGTAAGTAAAATGTAATGACATGGTGATAAAGTTCATTTCTAATTTCAGTCTAATGTTAATTTGCCCGGCTGTGGTATGAAGCAATCAAAGCGTGGCGTAAATATACAGCCAGGAACCAGCAAAGCAAAGCAGAACAGATTGTATGTATTGTCAATTTCACTGTATTTCATGCATCACTGTTGGGGGGGGGGGGGTTCTCCCATTCACCCCAACTCAGCAACTCAGCCCATCTCTGTGATTTAGAAGAAGCTAAAGAAGCAACCCTTTTTCCTGAAAAGGTTACAGAGTGCAGGTTTGACCCTTCCAGGTGTATTGTCGTACACCTGAAAGGGTTAAGCACTGGTTCTATAGGCAGCTACTTGGGTACCATACATACATCCGTGTGGGGTGCAGGGGTGGGATGCGTTGATGTAACACTGTTGTACTATAATATTCCCTGTTATTAAATATGTTTTTGAGATCCAAAATTCTGTTCAATAAGCATGTGTTTAATATCCTTGCAAAGGATCAACCCTGTCTACAGTAGATACACAGCTCTCAGTGGGGTTCTTTAAAAGCTCTTTGACTTTAAAAGGTCTTTGACTCTTTGGTTCTTTGAGCATCTGCCATCACCCTTCACCTAACTGTAACTGTACAATGGATTATCGACGAAACCTTACTTGGTCCCAAGAAGAGGGTCTCGTGTATTATTGGGTTAGGACATTTACTGTAGGGGAGAACGGGGGACGTTGTCACACTTTTTACTCTAGTGTGAATTGCTCATCATCAAAACATCTTTCAATAGTCATTCCTACATTAAATTGAAGCTTAAGATGTTGGCTTGAAATGTGTATCCCTCTCATTTTCCAACGTATTGTAACAAAGAGTTAATCACCTATCAAAGACACTGACACATTGTGACAACCAACCCCATCATGGGGATGGTTGTCACACACTATGGGGTTGGTTGTCACCATGTGTTTTAATGGGAAACATCTTAAAAAGAAGACAAGAAGGCAGAACAAAATTTTAAAGTTTAATTGCATTGACAAGTTGACAAATACATAACTTAATGCATCTTAACATGAACATAAACAGGAAACACATCTTTAGGCCATCCTATATGTAGCAGGGTGGATTATCCCTGCTTTATGGGAGTGGTTGTACACGGCCACCTGGTAGCGAAAACGCAGCAGAGCTGAGTCCAGCTGGGTCCCCGACTGTAGGCCAGGAATGTTGAAATGGAGGTCGAGCAGCAGGAGTGGATGGGGCCTAGGATTCACTGACCTAGGAATGGTAGGCTGGTCCTTCTTGCCCTCCAGGGCGATCAGCAGTAGCTCCCCACACACCCACACTTCCCCCAATACTTCCTGAGCCCTCCCACACCCGATGGCAGTAAGATGGATGATATATTCGCTCCCCAAAGCAGTACTCTTCCTTAATGATGAGTGGAGACCTTTTACAATTTACATTTACATTTACATTTAGTCATTTAGCTGACGCTTTTATCCAAAGCGACTTACAAGTTCTGTACGACAAGCCATCAGGAAGGGCACAACTCTATCAGCTGAGCAACAATGTTCATCAAAGTGTTGAGTGCTACAGTGTAGGTTAGTTTATTAGGACAAGTGCATGACAGTACGGTTAGTTAGGGTTAGATTTTTTTTTTTTTTTTTTTTTTTTTAATTCAGATAATGGTTGAAGAAGTGCGTCTTTAGTCGACGGCGAAAGATTGGACGTGATTCGGCTGTCCTAACTGGGGTGGGTAGTTCATTCCACCATTGTGGGGCAAGGACTGAGAATAGGCGACTTCTCTTTGATGACCCTCCCGGAGCTTGGATAGGAGTAGGTCTGAGGCGGCCAGAAGATGCAGAGCGTAGGGGTCTTGAGGGTGTGTAGTTAGAGACCATTGACCGGAGGTAGGCGGGAGCGGTTCCCTTTGCCGCACGGTATGCTAGGTCGAGGGCCTTGAAGCGGATTCGTGCAGCAATGGGGAGCCAGTGCAGGTCCCTAAGAAGTGGGGTGACATGGGCCGACTTCGGTAGGTTTGAGATCAGGCGGGCTGCTGCGTTCTGAATGAGTTGAAGAGGCTTAGTGGCAGTGGCCGGGAGGCCAGCGAGCAGTGCATTGCAGTAGTCGAGGCGGGAGATGACTGTTGGCAGGGGTGGGGAAAGGGTTAAACAATAATGAGCATTACCCGGAGAGAAAAAGGGTTAGACAGAATGCACATTAAAGACACACACACAGTGCTCCCATTTACGTCTCCTTTACTGAAGGCTTATGCATGTTACACGTTATCGCATACCTATCAAGGCTACTTCCACACTGGGCACCTAGTGCTCTCACTCTATATTACAGACACAGTAAGAACCTCTTCCCTTTAAGGGTTATCTACTGCTCCGCTTCGCGGTAGGTGGAGAACAAGGTAAGGAGTAAAGGAGTTCAATGGGACATTTTATAATGAGTAGAAAAAGGGGGTAACCACTGCGCTCAGACAGGTGCGTAGTCCAACATTAATTGTGCAAAAAAGGAGGTAGGGACCGCACTCGGAATATCGTTGTTTTTATTTTCAAGTTGTTAAAGGGCACAAAACGTTTTCAGCCATCCGGCCTTCATCAGTGTGCAAATGATAAATGTGACAAACATAACTTAAGTAGGCTGTACTTGACACCAGGTGGGAACAATCGGCAATCAGTTAACAGTTAACAGGCTAGGTTGACGTCATGATTGGTAGCAGGGCTAGATTGACAAGTAGATATCACAATATCACATAAATGTGTATGATGGTAATATATGAAAACAACAAATTGATACATATTACAATATTTACAGACCTGTATGGAATAAAAAAGACAGTACATTGGGGTGCATCAGGTTGTTAAACCGTTCATTAAACAGTGTACTAGTTTTTCTCTCTCATACAGTAGATAACTTTGGATAGTACCTAAATAAATGGAGCTCATATAGTAGATAACTTAGGATAGCATCTACAGGAATGGAGCCAAAACTGGACTCTTCATTCATCCCAGATGGAATACATCGATTTGAGCCGATGTCAATACAATTAAGCATTACATCACGCGCAGGAGTGGTTTGTGACCAATAAACCATGCCTAGGGGTGGTCGTTAGACCCCCCTAGGCATGGTTTATTGGTCACAAATCACGACTACAAGTGGTGTAAAGCTTTTATACAACTGCCAGATTCATCCAACCTTATTTCTATACAATAAACACACATTAATCGAAGATTTATTGAAAAAACCATCCGCCAGAAAAAGTAGTTCCCACAACTACAAAAAAGACAAGTTGCCTCCATGTGGAAGCAGCTTGAAGTGCATCCAACCAAACTAACACATCCAACTGTGTATTATTGGAATGATTGAGAGAAGTTGCCTCATGTGGAAGCAGCTTGAAGTGCATCCAACCAACTAACACATCCAACTGTGTATTATTGGAATGATTGATTGAAAATTTTATTACCAGATGCAGAATGGGTACAATACAGTACGGCTCAATACACACAATTGTTAAGGGAATGCAGACCTACTTTCCATAGAACTTCATTCTTAGATGCTTCTATATAAAGTAGGTAAAACAAATGTATGCCCTATAGGAAAAAAACGTTTTCTTCGCCCTATTTTTTTTATTTATTTCTTTTAGCCTAAACTTAACCAGTTGGAAACCAGGGGTACAGTAATAAAATTAGCAATCAACCAATCAATCAATTCAATAGACCATGCTCACTTAAAACAGCGCTGCTTCTCTCTCAGTCTGACTCCCCCGCTGTTGCAGACAGGAGTGTGTGTGTGTGTGTGTGTGTGTGTGTGCGTGTGTGTGTGTGTGTGTGTGTGTCACAGTGTGTGTGTGTGTGTGCGTGCGTGTGTATCAGGGGCGTTTTTAGGGTTAGAAAACATTGGGGGCTTCAGCCCCCCCCCCCCCCCCCCCTTTTTTTCTTTTTTTTTCTTTTTTTAAACACAGAAATACGCAATTTTAAAGTAATTAGAGATGAATACTGAATAACTAGAATCATTCGAGGTTCTCAAAGTGAGGTCCAGGTCCATGAGAGGGATCTGGGCAGTCCCCATAGAAAATTCAAAGTTAACAGGACCAAATCATCAGTTTCTTATTTATTTATTTAACCTTTATTTAGCCAGATAAAACATTGATCTGGTCCAAGAAGCCCCAACAGGAGTACAAATATACATATATACACATATATATATACATATATATATAATATATATACATATACTGTACATACATACACACATATACACCAATAACAAAATAAAAACACAGTTAAGAATCATACACATAAGCAAATAAACAAACAAACATATGCACAGCCTATGTACAAAAGAAATAAACAGTTCATCTCTAGCCTTTACAGTTTTCTTCAATTGCATAAACACTCAAATCAAAAGTATTACACAATTATCAAAACCTTACACTCAAGGAGCAAAATATAGGCCCAGATTTGCACCCCTACAATGTCAGCCTCACACCTTTTGCAAAACAATACACACAGTGATTTGCAAAACACTAAACACACTTGCATCACATTAGACACAGAATGTCAAATTACCACACATATGAGCCAATTGGTTAAACACAGCCATCAGATGCACAAACACACCATTGCTTAATTGTAGATACACCAATCAGGTTTAAGCACTATAAAAATGCAGCAGGTGAGTTCACCTGTCTTCAACCAAAATGGAAGGAGAGTGAAGTACTGTACACAGAGAACGTGAAAATATACAATACATTCACCAAACACTACACAAGACAACCAATGATGCAGACTGATGAAAATATACATTTTCTCCCATTTTCCCAAATCAGTCAAAATGGAGAATCACAACAAAAAATTATCTTGCCAGATCCAGCTAGGCAAAGAGATAATGTCTAGTATTTTCTGTTAAATTTTTTCAAAAAAAAAATGTTTTACTGTAATTTTAACCTGTACTGGATACAGTATTTTATGTTTGTCTGATATTTGCTGAGCTTACAGTGTTATGCACATAGTAGCATGCAAACTGGGACATGTATTGTTGTGATTCTCCATGTTGAAATGTTGACTGATTTGGTTATATGGAGAGAACATTTATATTTTCATCAGTCTGCATCATTGATTTGGGTATATGGAGAGAAAATGTTTTTTTTTTTTTTTTTTTTTTTTTTAGTGTTTATCGCTTTTTCTGGTCAAGCATGACCGACAGAAACAGGTTGAATGGGATGTAGAGTAGGGGAAGACACTCTGAGAAAATACGGCGGGTCCGGGAATCGAACTCGTGTACCCCAGATCCGTGACGAGCACGGTTGTCACCGACGCCGAAATAGCGCAGAGATACGCGGTGAGCTACGGGAGCTCCCCAATGTTCTTTTTTTCATCAGTCTGCATCATTGATTTGGGTATAATGTAGATAAATAAATTATATTTTCATCAGTCTACAGCATTGGTCTTGTGTAGTGTTTGGTGAATTTATTGTATATTTGCACATTCTCTGCGTACTTCACTTACAGTACTCTAATCACTGAGAAATAGAATTGCTAAATGTGTTTTAAGTTAAGCACAGCAGTGTGTGTAACTGGTTCAAACAGAATTAAGTCATATGAAACGTGTTTCATATGGTAACAAAATGTAGTTTTTATAAATTAGTGTATGGTTTTGACAAGTGTTTAATTTAGCAAAGGATCTGAGGTGATAATTGTGTGTGTGGTTGTGCTAATTGTGTGTTTTGAAACACCGGGCCCCGTTTTCAAAATCATGCTTAGGCAATCGAAAAAAAAACTGTATTGTGTGTTTCATTATATACATATGTTTCAGTCTTCTCATAAAAAAAATATTAGATTTTTGGGACTTTTCCTGCCTTTGGTCCGCTTTGCATTCACATCTCAAATGAACCGCAGCAGGGTTCACTTGCAAGAGTGAATGAGCTTTCACACCACCCCAAACCAACCGGACTATCCGAGGAAATGAACCAGGGTTCGATTAAAGCTTATTATCGCACCTCAGAGATGGCAGTGGACATGTATGACAGGACAAAGGCCATATGTAATGGCCTTTGGATTGAGGAACATACTACCAGCCAAAGGAGGAAGCAGAAAATGATGGACGAGTATGTAGTTGAGTCATCTTGTGGCACAAGCTCAGACCTCAGCTCAGGATATCAGCTGAGACAGAGACTGTTCTATCCAGTCGTCGACAGAATGCTGCAAGAGCTTGAGAGCAGGTTCTCATGAGTTGGATAACAACTTATGAGAGGCATACAGGCATGTTATCCAGCCTCAGACCAGTTTCTCTCAGTGGAATTGCTGCAACCCCTCGCCACACATTACAATGCCAGAGGAGATCACAGTTGCAAAGTGTTTCCTGGTCAGGACAGGCAGAGATGCAGTCCCTACTATTCAAAGTGTCTTTTCTCTCCTGGATGATAATAATAATAATAATAATAATAATAATAATAATAATAATAATAATAATAATAATAATAATAATAATAATAATAATAATAATAATAATAATAATAATAATAATAATAATAATAATAATAATAATAATAATAATAATAATAATAATAATAATAATAATAATAATAATAATAATAATAATAATAATAATAATAATAATAATAATAATAATAATAATAATAATAATAATAATAATAATAATAATAATAATAATAATAATAATAATAATAATAATAATAATAATAATAATAATAATAATAATAATAATAATAATAATAATAATAATAATAATAATAATAATAAAAATAATAATAATAATAATAATGTATTTGATTTATAAGGCGCCTTTCAGGACACTAAAAAAAAAGTCCACAAATCGGTGAATGAAAAAATTATAGGATCAAATGAAAACTACTTACTAAAAATGGATGTTTAAAAGTACTAAAAACTAACAAAAAATACCAAACACTAACAAACATTCAGCACAGACAATGGGGATGCTGACAAAAAAGAAAAAAAAAAAAAAAAAAAATGTAAACAATTTTTTAGATCCGGGGCTAGGAGAAAAACATCCGGGGCTAAAGCCCCGGAAGCCCAGGGCTAACGACGCCACTGGTGTGTATGTGTGTGTGTGTGTGTGTGTGTGTGTGTGTGTGTATGTGTGTGTGTGTTTGTGGGTACGCCAGCGTCGGACAGTGTGAGAGAGAACGCTGCAGTCAGTAGAAAGTAGGAAGGAAGAAATTTAAATCAATCAATTAATCAATCAATCAATCCGCGATTTTTCTTTTGTTCTAGATTGACTCAAGACCCATCAATTACATCATCCAACATTGTTTAAAGGACTAACACATTCCCCTTGACAGAATCGCTTCATATTTAGTCGTTATGGTGCTTTCAACATAACCATTTGTTTTTTTCAATCAATCAATCAATGTCCGCAATCTTGTTTTCTCCCGGAGTGAGCCGGGGAGTGATATGTGATTCGGTTGTGGGCGGGTCCTGAGCCCAGGACCGTGGATTGTTGCCAATAAAGACATGTAAATGGCCAATCAGAATCCAGAAATTTGCAAGCCGTTGTATAATATACAATATATAATTTACAACTCTGTATGGAACAAAAAACACAGTACATTGGGGGTATCAGGTTGTAAGACCGTTCATTAATCAGTGTACTAGTTTTTTGTTTATACAGTAGATAACTTATGATAGCTAGAGGAATGGAATCAAATTGAACTCTTCATTCATCCCAACTGGATACATAGATTTGAGCCGATGAATCCATACACATTCCCACGTTCAGCTGTTTCACTCCAAAGATGACAATGTAGGTGGACTCTGACCCCAATTCTGGACATTTAAATACCAAAATATGGGAGATAGGACCCTCTGGTGATGAAATATAATGAATGTGACAACCTACCCATGTGACAACGTCCCCCGTTCTCCCCTACATTGGATGGGGGTTGGGTTAGGACATTTACAGGGGCCAGTTCACTCTTATCCCTTCTGCATTTGTAAATACACAGTAAGCCCTGCTTGATGAATTGATGAAAGAGATACTACTCTTAAAGGAACACGCCAACATTAAGGGAAATGCACTTCCTGTCTTCTCCAGAGTCAGACAAGAAGATAGATACCAATTTCATTTCTGTGTGTTCAGTAGAAATCTATCTGGCTGCAAGCTAGCCTAGCTTAGCACAAATGCATGGACACGGATACCGACCAGTAGCCTAGCTTAAAATCTGGGAGAGGTGTTTTTGGTGAACAGCTCCGCTAGCTGATCCATATCCGCTTCCAATAATTTGTGCTAAGCTAGGCTAGCTTGCAGCCGGATAGCTCTCTACTGAAAACACAGAGAGGAAATTGGTATCCATCTTCTTGTTTGACTCTGGAGAAGACAGTAAGAGTATTTCCCATAATGTCGGAAAGTTCCTTTAAGATGTAATAATACAAATAAAAAAGTCCTTTACACATTTCTGATAAAGTAATCACACAGTGTAGTATACTGAATGTAAGGAAAAGGCAGATGAAACCACCATAGATTACCTGTTTAAACAACCTAACAACAACCTAACCTTCCCTAACCTAATCTTAAAAAACTTGAAGCAACAGTGCACACCTGTGAGCAGGTGCAGTGGTTGCAGTGCCCATGGAGCAATAGGTACGGCAGCAGGTAAAAGAAAATCATCATCATCGTCATTCAACATGGTCCTTTTTCCAGTCATTCATGATTTCCTTACGCGCCATACACACACGCTGTGACTACTATATTTAGATGGCAGTACATAGAGCGGAACAATACTATCTGGTTTGTGATAATACTGTTGTTATTCCTCCTCTCTACACCTGGTCTCTATCCCACACTGCAGTCTTTCACAAGGATTCAAGGTGAAAGACCATCATCAAAGACACGTTTACTTGATACCTTATTTGCTTTGCCCCTGGGGCTCGCAGTTTGCAACAAAGACGTTTTAAAGTAGTGCTGTGAAGTGTCTCTATTTGCATACATGTGTGTGTGTGTGTGTGTGTGTGTGTGTGTGTGTGTGTGTGTGTGTGTGTGTGTGTGTGTGTGTGTGTGTGTGTGTGCGTGTGCGTGTGCGTGTGCGTGTGTGTGTGTGTGTGTGCGTGTGTGTGTGTGTGTATTTGTTGCTTTACACACCCCTGGGTTTCTTGAAAGGCGCTATACTGTATAAATCCAAGCTATTATTATTATTGTTATTAGTGCCTTTGTGTGATTTTCCCTGCAGCCTATGCTTACTGTAGACCAAGAGTGGTATTCCGATTGTGGTCGGCTGGCTTTATCAGTACAAATCTATGAATTACTGGACGCACTCTGCCCACACAGGCTCTCACCCACATACGAGTTGGGCTCACAGAGTGGCAAACAAGACTCCGTTAACACTGATATTATTCACTCTTTTTGGCAGGGGCTACTATGGAAACCCTGTGCAAACACTCAGTAGCTGAAGGGTAAGAACACAGCAGGGTGAACACAATGTCCTGAAAGTCATTACAGGTACTTTTACTCACCTAGATATAGGCCTACGTTTTGTTTTGGGGTCAAATGGAAGAACCATCACAAGAACAACTAGTTCACAGATGGGACATTAAAGGGGCACTTCACCAAAAAACAATTTATTTTGCACTTAATCTCACGTAATTAAAACCAGCATGTTTCGGCAACATGCCTTCATCAGGGTTTTGATTGATTGATTGATTCATTCATTTTATTGGGTAAAAGTACAGACATTAGTATATGCCAGAGGATAACTCTGTGCTCAGTGCTCTACTGGAAACACGGTGACTGCTCTGAATTCATGTTACGCCCAATACAAGTTATGGAGAGAGCATTCAGCATGTAACTAACGGAAGATGTTATTTTGCATTACCTGTAACTTATGTTTTAGCTTGGCTGACAAACTACTAAACCAGGCTGAACAGGCGTAATCGAAATTACACTGTATCAGTGCAGACACAAGGAACTTTAACATTTTTGTGTCAAACTTTAGTTTGTTTGCACTCTTTGAGAGACCCCTGAAAGAGATTGGTCTAGTGTAATTCCAAGATAAGTAACACTCTTACACTCCTGCACAAGTTACTTTGATCCTATTGACTTTGTTTAGTCTTTGTTTTGACCCAAATAAAATTGATTCTGTTTTACAGAGGTGTAATGACAATTTATTGTCAATTAACCACTCCCATATCAATTTAAGTTCCTTGCTCAAGGCTTCCTCTATACTCTTTGTGTCCTTTCCTGATACCATCAGAGCTGAATCATCTGCATACAGCAAAGGTTTTCACCCCAGAGCTGCCGACACGTTATTGACATAAATTAAAAACAGTAATGGCCCCAGAATGGACCCACCCCATACAGTATGTCGCCTCCATGGCTCTTGAGAGGGCCCCTCAACATCACAAACCTAAGATCTGTCAGTTGAATATGATTCAAACCATTTTACTGACTTCTGATTTACACCCAGACACCTCAGCTTTGACAAAATAATTTGATGGTCCACCGTGTCAAGATTTTACTGAACCAGCTGAGCTGGAAGCTTATAAATAAGAGATGCAGCCATCTTTACTTTATCAAAGCACAGGACTCTGTCAATGTTCCGGCCAATGGGCCTCATTCCCCAATATTTTCCAAAGAGTTCTCTTGGAAGACTTATCTTGGAACCGACTGAGACAGAATCAATGACAAGTTCACTCTGAGTCCTCAACGCGCTGGGAACATGTCTTACGGGGCTTTCTCATTAGGAACGGGTGCTCCGCTCCTTCCTCGCTCCGTCCTGAGTGCGAACTCCAGTGCGAACTCCCCCCCTCCCTCTCCCCCTCTGATTTGTGTACACACTGCAGTCTGGTTCGCTCCGGTTTTTGTTTACGGTTTGCGTTTTGAGCGTGTAAGCTGCCGTAGGCGATGATGTCACTCTCGAACGTCAACACATGAAGAGAACACACGGTGATGGAAACTGGATGCCCGATATAAAGAAACGAATAACCAATAAATATGAAGTTATCTTTGAGCCTCTGTTGTCAAGCGTTGTCAATATAACCCACCCCCTTTTCTCACGAATGGAACTTGTGTCGTGGAGTCCGCTTCGAGCGTTTCCTGGGTTAGCGGCTAACGCTAGTTAGCTTAGCCTATTTATGGGATAACTTAGCAGCTAACGTTAGCCCATTGCTTGCGTCAATTATATATAAAGCCTTGTGAACTCTTCTACATCACTCTAGTCTTCATACATGATGCCAGTTCAAAGTTCACCAGCAGTAGATCAACGTTAATGCAGGCTTGTCAGAGCTCATATTAATGATTCATGTGGGCTTCTAACAATCTAATTAGTAACATTACTGCTGCATTTGTGTGTTTCTCTGTGTGTATATGTATGTTTACTTGCGTTGTCCTTTCACACACAACACTTGAAAACTAAGTACCAGTAGCCTATTACAAACTTTTAATAAAGCCCCCTTAATGACTCAAACTTGTCTCACCTGAGATGCCGCGATGAGGAATTTCACCGCTCTGAAACATGAATGCGCGTTCCCGTCCGAAGCTCCTTATAAGGCAGCCAATACGGAAGTGTGCAGATGAAATCGCAAAAAGTCAATAGTTAGACACACCTGTCCAGCTCATTAGAATGCAACTGACAATGCAGCCGTGTGAAAATGGTTGCCGATAGGAAGCGCTTTGCAACCGATCAAAATAAGATTAGATTAATTGTATTGTCATCATATAGTAGAGCTTGTGGTGCGCGCGCGCACACACACACGCATGCACGCATGCACAAACACACACACACACACACACACACACACACACACACACACACACACACACACACACACACACACACACACACACATACTGTATAGCCTACGTGCGTAATGGATGAATGCAGTATAGGCTTATATATTATTCTAATCATGACTTGTTTTATTAGGAGAGCAGCAAATATACTGCACTGCCCGCCCCGTAGACGTAGTACAGTCCACCATGCAGTCCGCTGGTACGCCCGACTCTGGCGGCCTTATGTGTATACTGTACTTACTGTACGTAGGTAGGGCAGAGCATATAGTATCTACTAAATCCTAATGAAACAAGAATAATATAAGCCTATATACTGTTCATTCATTAGACACGTAGGCTATACTGGCGCACACAAGACAAATTCCACAGAAGGCATAAAATAATGATTATTTTCAATCATTTCACAATAATTGCATAATTGTGTTTGAATATCCGAGTAATTAAAGTAATTATACATTTGTCCAAAATAGCTGGTTCAGATATGGTTAATCCAGCTTCCCTGTGATCAGATGAATCCATATTATTTATTTTTCCGACATCAAATGTGTAATTTCTTATCGTACAAATATTGTCATATTTATTTTAATTATGATTAAGTAATTAATTCCAAGGAGGCCTGTAGCGTTGACATGAAGGAATCACTATGAGAACACAGTCTGTCAAGTTAATAACATTTTCAATTAGTCAATCAATCATAAGTGTGCTCCTCAGCACTCTTAAATTCTGCTCTCAGCCACGGTCAAATTCGATCTCAGGAAAATTTGGGGAATCGCGCTACTAGCGCTAATATGTCTTAAATGGGCCGAAATCTGCCTAAGAGGAAATTTTTTGTCGTAAATCCGTTAGGGAATAAGACCCAACGTTATTTATGTTATAATATATTTAGGCTGATGTGCATTTTCATTTACAGTATCAATGTAAGATTTGGCCTTCTGAATCTTGTATTTTGCTTGTTTCTGCACCTCATAGTATATGCCTCATGGTCTGTCTGGAGCTTAGATAATTCACCAGATGCCTGTCTCTGTTATGGTTTGTAACCGACCCCAATCGCACAACACAAGACAGGTATGAGAGTAAGCCAAAACAGGGCAAATATTTATTATAGAACAAAAAGCGGCACAGTCCCTTTAAGGGAAAACACAAAAACACTAGAGTCAAGGAAATATGGAAAATGCGGCACTGTGCCTTTAAGAGGCGAACAGGCTAAGGGACTAAGGCTAAGGGCCAGGGCTAAGGACCAGGGCTAAGTGTCAGGGCCAGGACCAGGGGCACTGGAGAGGGGGACAGGGACAGAGGCCCGGAGAGGCGGGCTGGAGACAGGGACAGAGAACAGGGTTAAGGCCTTGGACAGGGCGAGGGCCAGAGCTGCTTACAGGGATGAGGACAGGGTTCCGACGGCGGAGGCCTGGCACGGGGACAGGGGCCCGACGGCGGAGGCCTGGCACGGGAACAGGGGCCCGACGGCGGAGGCCTGGCACGGGGACAGGGGCCCGACGGCGGGGGCCTGGCACGGGGACAGGGGCCCGACGGCGGAGGCCTGGCACGGGAACAGGGGCCCGACGGCGGAGGCCTGGCACGGGGACAGGGGCCCGACAGCGGGGGCCGGGCACGGAGATCCTCCTCGGATGCTGCAGACGGGCAGCGCAGAACAAAGGGGGTCCCAGGGGACCGGGGCGAAGAGACGCCATCCTCCCGTGGAAATAGGGAGCGATGCGCGCCGTCTTGACGTCTGGAGTGGGAACACCACTCCAGGCTTGGCACGGAGATCCTCCTCGGATGCTGCAGACGGGCAGCGCAGAACACAGGGGTCCCAGGGGACCGGGGCGAAGAGATGCCATCCTCCCGTGGAAAATAGGGAGCGATGACGCGCCGGCTTGACGTCTGGAGTGGGAACACTGGAAAACCTCCCGTAGAGAATTAGAGAGCGAGGCAAACGGCGACAGGTGGTGATGGCTGGCACGTCGTCTCACGCCGGAGACTCGGCAGGTGATGGTAACGTACAGGATGGTAACGTACAGAACTCCATGAACACAGAGTGAACACAGATACAGAACGACCCGACCAGGACTGGAAGGGAGGTCCAGGTATATAAAGCCCTCTGGGGTGCTAATCATAAACTATGACAGCTGCGTGAAGGTAGTCCAAGGGTGGGGGCTGGTGAAGAGTAGAGGAGAGTAAATCATCGCAAGGGTGGGGGCTGGTGAGGGATAGTAGACAGGGAAAGGTTCAGGGAACAGGCGAATCCTCACAGTCTCTCTGTCTAATCAAGTGTAGGATCTCAGAATTGATCCATTTCCCACTCCTCTGTTTAACTCTGCCCACCTTAATTGATGCCTTGATTTGTCAAGTACACACAGGAAGTCCATGCTTTTGATGAAACCTGATGAAGACATGTTGACAGAGCTTGACGTTAACTTTTTGGCTCACTAGCCACTGTGGCTAGTGGTTTTCCAAAGTCACTAGCCACTCAGCATTTTCATTAGCCAAAAATCCCAGCACTCGCGCCCCCACCCAAAAAGTTATAAATATAGGTAATTTCTTCTTCACTAACCCCTGCTGGGGACAGTATCATTGTAATCATACTGCTACACGCCAACTGTACAACTGTGCTTCTGACTGTTGACTCCATTGTTTACTACTGCCTGCGACCAGTGACTCAGCCGCAAAAGGAGCTCCAGTTGGGGCAACGGCTGACTGGGACAAGATGGAGGGTGTAGATGTGGAAGAGTTGTGTTGAACCTAGCAATTACATTGTTGCTCCAAACGCCGTGAACATTATCATTGACACACCTATGCCTTGGCTGTGTTGAACCTAGCAATTATATTATTGCTCCAAACGCCGTGAACATTATCATTCACACACCTATGCAGGGCTTGACGTTAACTTTTTGGCTCACTAGCCACTGTGGCTAGTGGTTTTCCAAAGTCACTAGCCACTCAGCATTTTCACTAGCCCTGGGCAGGTGGGCAGGTGTCAACGTCAAGCCCTGCATGTTGATGAAACGCATTGGTTTTAATCATATGAATAAACAACATTAATTTTTTAGAACATCCATTGGCCTCCAAGAGTTGCTGAACTAGTTGTTTCTAGAAAGACGAAAGATTGAAAGACGAAGTTGCGACAGATATTTAGTTTCCCTCACACTTAATCTCACATACACTATTAATTTAGTTTGACAGTTACTGGCACTGGAGGACACTGAATCCTTGTGTTGTGTTGATTACAGCTCAATAAAATGATGTAGATGGCAAAAATAGATATAGGGGGGTGCAGGGATAGGGATTGCAAACAATATAATTATTTCACCTCCATCATGAGGTGCACAAGGTGTCCTCTGATGAAATCACTAGAGGACATAATTCAAACGCATTAACTCTCAATAACTGTCAAACTAAATGAATGCAAAAGTGTACAATATTGGGATACGTTATGTGCCCATTTAGTAGACCAAGAGCCAAATGCTGGCCACACCCCACACATAACCTCATAACACTTAATAATAATAATACATTTAATTTGTAACGCACCCTACATTCCTGAGAGTCTCAGAGTGCTACAGAGTTAAAAAGAATAGAATACAAATGGATATATAAAAAAGAACGCATAGCAGAACAACATATGAATAAGACATAAAAACTAATAAAAGACCTTTCTAAAAAGGTAGGTCTTGAGTCCACGTTTAAAAGTATTAACAGTTTGTGGTGCTCTCAGATGGTTGGGGAGAGCATTCCATAGTCTGGGTGCGGCCGAGCAGAAGGCTCGATCGCCCATGGTGTGCAGCTTAGTCCTGGGGGCTTTGAGGAGGTAGGCTGTGCCGGAGCGGAGGGAGCATGGGGAGGACTGGGGGGTGAGGAGTTCCTTGAGGTAGGCAGGGGCACCACCGCGTAGACACTGGTGAGTGAGGAGGGAGACCTTGTACTCGATCCTGTGTTCCACGGGGAGCCAGTGAAGTGATCTGAGGGTGGGGGTGATGTGGTCATGTTTGCGCACCCTCATCAGGATCCTAGCAGCGCTATTCTGGATGGATTGCAGTTTTTGAATGCTTTTACTAGGGATCCCGATGAGGAGTGCATTACAATAATCCAGCCTGGAGGAGACGAAGGCGTGGATGAGTTTCTCTGAATCTGCCAGAGTGAGTGAGGAGCGGCGTTTTGAGATGTTCCTGAGGTGAAAGAAAGAGGTCTTGCAGATGTATTTGATGTGAGTCTCGAATGAGAGGTGGGGGTCCATTTTCACACCCAAGTTAGTGACAAGGGTGGAGAGAGGAATGTCCTGGCCGGAGAAGGAGATGGTGGTGATGGTGGATGACCGGACATGGAGTGGGGTACCAACCAGCATGGCTTCCGTTTAGGAGCTGTTGACCTGTAGAAACCTGTGGTTCATCCACGCCTTAGTCTCCTCCAGGCAAGCAGTCAGTGTGGGGGGTGATGAAGGTGAAGATGGTGAAATTCGAATGTACAGCTGGGTGTCGTCAGCATAGCAGTGGAACGACACACCGTGTCGGCTGATGATGCGGCCGAGGGGGAGCATGTACAGGGTGAACAGCAGGGGGCTGAGGACAGATCCCTGGGGGACACCGCAGGTGACGGGGTGGGTAGAGGATGTTGCACCTCCCAAAGGAGACACACTCAGTCCGACCAGCCAAGAGGGACTGGACAAGCCCAGGGCTAGGTCACGGAGCCTGACGTCGGAATGGAGACAGTCCAGGAGGATAACATGATCCACCGTGTCAAAGGCAGTCGAGAAGGACCAGCATGGATGGGGTTCCAGCATCCGCCGCCATCAGAAGGTCGTTGGTGACCCTGACCAGGGCTGTCTCTGTGCTGTGCGCAGAGCGGAATCCAGACTGGAACTTCTCGAAGATGTTGTTGTCTCTGAGGTGTGCTTGGAGCTGCACCGCAACTACCTTCTCCAGCACCTTGTAGAGGAACGGGAGATTGGAGATGGGCCGGTATAGCTGACGAGGGCCTCTGGGTCCAGGGTGGGTTTCTTCAGGAATCACCCCACAACACCACAACACGTAACCCCACAACACATAGCCCCATAACATTTAACCCCACAAAACGTAACCCCACAACACATAACCTCACAACACTTAACCCACAACACCACAACAACCCCACAACACATAGCCCCATAACATTTAACCCCACAACACTTAACCCCACAACACATAACCTCACAACACATAACCCCACAACACCACACACATAACACCTTAACACATAACCCTATAACACTTAACCTCACAGCATCACACACATAACACCACAACACTTAACCCCACAACACATAACCTCACAACACATAACCTCACAACACACCACACACATAACCCCACAAAACCACACACATAACCCCACAACACATAACCTCACAACACTTAACCCCACAACACCCCACACATAACCCCATAACACCACACACATAACCCCACAACACTTAAAGGAAAACTCCAACATTTTGGGAAATTAGCTTATTTAACATCTTCCCTGGAGTTAGACAAGAAGATACATACCTTTTTTGTCTCTCTGCATGCATTAGGCTTAGGGAACGCCCGCACCGTTAGCCTAGCTTAGCTTCATCACTGGAAGTGGGTCAGACCTGTCAGAAGTGTGGATTCATTCGCCCAAACCCTGTAGCCGTGTATCGCAGTCATGAAAGGGGCTAACTATAGGTCGATAGTCCAGCAACGTTGTGACTGTCCTATTCATCAATCTCACAATATTTGCTAACGTTAGACAGATGGAATACAGCCTTCCATCTACAAACATAAATGAAAACTTACCACAGTCATGGTATCCATAAACTTCAATCGGTTCGGATCCTTTGAATGAAATGAAAATGTAAACAAACACTGACCTCGAAGTTAGAAAGTAGCACTGGTGACGTGAAATCACTGAGCCCAGAGAGGAGTGGTTCGGCAAAAAATAGTTCCGAGTATATTTGCTTAGAAAACGTAAATGTCTAATTCAATTATTTTTAATTTCTCCACGTGGTAAATACACAGGTCACAACATGTTTACAGGAACATTTTGGAGTTGTATTTGGAGTGTATTTCGGGACTGTAGGGGACTGTAGGGAACTTCAGGGTAAAGGTCTGACCCACTTCCAGTGATGAAGCTAAGCTACGCTAACGGTGCGGACGTTCCCTAAGCCTAATGCATGCAGAGAGACAAAAAAGGTATGTATCCTCTTGTCTAACTCCAGGGAAGATGTTAAATAAGCTAATTTCCCAAAATGTTGGAGTTTTCCTTTAAGGTGAGACAGCACCCCCTAATAGAAAAAAAAGATTTGAATAGATATGCAACTTTCCCAGTTTGTTATGGAGATATAAAAAATAAGAAAAAATATATTGCAAGTTTTCTGAATTGTATGTTTATAAATGAGGCACTTCGCCTAAATATGCACACATTTGCATGTATCGCCAAGACTCGCATCACCAATATGGATAATGATTCAAAAACATACACATTCAAAACTAAACTTCTTATATAGGGGATTGTGGCTATGTCTTCTTATCAGCCCATACATCAGGAAATACTGTCTATACTGTCATAAAAAAAGAAAAATTCGCCTAGTGTTGGTATAAACCCGGCTATGAATGATATATCAACAAACCCCTCCATACTGAGAAGCATAATATGGGGGGGGGAGAAATGTGGAAAGTTTGGTGTCTGTAGGTACTAGGGAAATGGAGTTCCAAGACTTTGTGTGTAAGTAAAATGCATAAAAACTAGTTTTTCAGAAAACAACCTCAAGGTTTTGTATTGTAAAATGCCATGCATTCTTATTTGAAACTGCTGTTTACAAACACAACACCCAATCAAACCATTAGTAATAGACCTCCTAAACACATGCCTGATAACTGAATAACATAATAACATAATAATAATGATGTTATTGAACTGAACAGAACTACACTCAGGCTACAAACAAACAAACAGTGTAGTAACAGTGTACAGGTAGTAACAGTGTAGTACCCTCTAATAGGCAAAACAAATATTTGAATAGATATCACTATGAAACTTTCCCGGTTTGTTATGTACATATAAACTAAGAAAAAATATATTGCAAGTTTTCTGAATTCTATGTTTATATGCAAATGAGGCACTTCCCCATTAAATATGTGCACATTTATGGATGCAATTAGGCAAAATGAAGTCAAATAAACAACTAAATGTGTGTTATTGACACTAGTTTCATAGAAGACATGTTTAGGAAGCAAAATATAACAAAATCTCAATATCGTCGAAAAAAAGCAAAAAGGCGATTTTGGGGGTGCTGTCACACCTTAACCCCACAACACACCACACACATAACACCTTAACACTTAACCCCACAACACATAACCTCACAACACTTAACCCCACAACACCACACACATAACACCACACACATAACCTCATAACACATAACCCCACAACACCGTATTGACCTTCAGAGTGTATCAGTGATGAAGGAACTGGATGATCTAATACCAGTTTGGACGTAGGGATTAGCTTGAAGGTCCACTGACCGTGGGTGGACTATTAATCATTTCAAGGCTGAGACCCACTTTTTCTTTTATTCCTTGTGGAACCAGTGTGCAGACTGACAGGGCTAGAGAGGAAATCATGATTCTATCCTTTTCTACTCTACTCTATTCTCGTCTCTTCTATTCCATATACAGGTAGTTTACCATCAGGCTGTGAAAGTACTAGACAGGAAAACAAACAGCCACCACCATTGTCATAGCATAACAAATCAGAATCTATTGAGCTGGGACAATTTTGTTAAATTCAAAGATGCCTACCTTACCTATACAAGATACAAGATACAAGAGTTTTATTTGTCACGGCATACAGGTATACAGTGAAATGCGGGGGACCTTGGTAACAATAGTAATAATATATAATAAGAATCCAACCAAGAGCGACATTGTGCAATAAACAAGTAAACAAAGTAGGGCATATCGGTATCTGTACATGAGTTATTTACATGCTAGGTCCTGTGGTAGTGCAGTACACTGTTAGCTACGGATGAGGCACTGGGTCTTTATGTACACTGCTATACAATGCTATATTATACAATCTCAAGCTCTACTATACTATTACTTCTGTAAAGTGTCCATAAGTGTGAGCATGTGCAGCATGAGTGTGTGTGTGCTCATGTTAAAGTGGCTGCTAGTGTGTGAGCATGTACAGTGTGTGTTACAAAGGATCAGATTAAACCGAATATATATATTTATTTATTGATATATATTGCATAGTATTTGTATATCGTTTGATATCCCTTGTATATTCCTTGTACATATACACGGAATATCCCTTTAGTCCAGCCCATAATAGTTCATTCTCCTATTGGACAGCGGTCCACCGGCGCCAGGGACCGGCCCCCGGAGCCAAGTTCAAAGTCACCGACACGACATGTCTGTACTTGCCCCGGCCCTGCCCAGGGATACGGCGACAGAAATGAGAGTGGCACTATTTGTGCACCGTGCGTATAAATACGGCGCAGGTGAATGTAGAAGCCCCTTAGCCCTTTACCTCCGTACCCTTACCTTCCTTATGTTACCCACTAAGTGAAGCCTCACCCACGATACAACGTGCAGTGAAGTATGGCCTGTTTGGCCTCAGAATAGAGCATCGAGACCGCGTGCGAATTAGTAACTGAATTGTCAGAGTTTGGCGCTATACCGTCGAGTGCGACATAATTCTATTGAGTCTTTAATAGTCTATTTGTGTATAGTGTATCGTGCGGTTAGAATTCTATAGTGACCAGCATCTCCAACGCTTTCTCGTATTAGCTAGAGTTCTTATCCAGGCTGGGCCGACCGCATGGCGCTTTCACCCGAGGAGACCTAGGCGAGAACCGTATGGACATGTACACTGGATTAATCTACCCGACGACTACATAGCCCTTTGCGGCTGGAATATATTTGCTTTGGTCCTATGATTTATGGAGCGGATAATCGCCGACGCCTGCACGTGTTGGATTTACCCCGAGAGGAGTCAAGTCGAGTCGGCGCTCAGAGAGCCTGAGGCCGCCTAGCTTTCTTCACTGTAGAGCTACAGTCTACAAGAGAACCAAGCTGTATTCATCTGTGGATCAAGAGACTACTGCACCGGCTTCTGTACCTGAAGTCTCCCTAGTCATCGTTGACCAGACGTCCTACTACCGACAGATCTTCTACCCCCTTGCTGGCTTACAACCAGTGGGAACCCCTTCCAGTATCTCCCGCTATTACTAGTGTACCATAGATATAATTCCCTAAGATTCAGGTTGTATAATTACCTCCTGCGTAACCAGAGAATGGACATTCGTTATTGATTTGCCTACGCATACTCCTTTGCCTTACAAGTGCATTCAAAGAATAATGTAAAGTATCCTATGTACCTTTTGCTCCATTAAATACTTGATTAATACCTTTGACTGGAACCGATTTCATTGTGGGAAGTGTTCATCATATTCATATATCGTGTACTGTATGGCCAGTAATTAAAGTACATAAAGCGTTAGTGGTTTAATGATACCATACTTATCAATACAGTCAGGGAATTGTACCCCTCAGTTACAATTGGTCCTTCGAGCCGGATGGTAACTAGTGTAATATTAATATAGTGGTATTAATATTGAAATGGCCTATGATGAACACTCCACAACACGGTCCTCCTAAAGTAGATCGCCCGCAGCGTAGACGGCAGCCACCTCAGTACTTAGAGGATTACGTTGCCAGTATACTACCTAGCCTTCTACAGACGGTAAACGCGGAAAAAGTAGAAAGTAAAATTATGTCCGACCCTATCAACCAGGCTACCCCGCCAACAGAGGCCCTAGTGGGTTCTAATGTAACTGACCAAGCTCACGGTAGGGACCAGGAGGGAACTGACACGACTTTACCCCCCGCCAAGACCGAAGAAGTAGTCCCCGGAGAGCTCCAGGAGAAAGACAACCCTCCAGAGATGGAACTCTGCCCGGTACAAGAAGAGGAGAGCGCCCAGGAGATAGAGCTCCAGGACTCCCCGCAGGAGAACGCATCTCCAACAAGTACTGCCAGGAGCGGATCACCTCAACCAGCGTCTTCCCCCAGCGAGGCGGACAAGATGCTGGCACAGGCGTTCCTCGCCAGCCTAGCAGCCTCAACAGAGCGCGATCGACTCCAAGCACAGACGCTTAGTGAGCGCGAACATTCTTCCATGGAAAGAGAACGCCTCCAAGCGCAGCAACGGAGCGACGAAGATCGTATACGTCTAGAGATTAGACGCCTTCAGACGGAAGAGAATATGGTAAGAGACCACGCCGAAGCCCAGCGCGCCGCCGCCGAAGCCCAGCGTGCCGCTGCCGGTGCCCAAAGAGAAGCAGAGCGCGACATCGCTCTCACCAAGCACGAAGCCGAGCGCGACCGATTACAAGCGCAGCTAATGGAGCAGCTGATCGCCAGGGCAACACCCCCTCCCTCCGCACGGGGTTCCAGGGCCTCGTCAAGACACGGGTCAAGGGCACCCTCCCCTAACCGATCAAGCGACCCTGAGCCCGACCACCAGAGAGAGCCTATACCCCCCTCCGAACTCCTTCCCCGACCGGTCCCAGTGAGACCCAGCTACAAGGAAGGAACGGTATACACCGCGGAGAGGCTAAATAGACGACTACAGGATCTAGAGGACCTGACAGAGGAAGAAGAAGAGGGAGAGGAGGAGAGTCAAGCCCGACAGCAGCACAGTACTCCACAGGACCAGGAGGTCCAGTACAGCCCAGGCTCTACCCCCGCGGCTCTGCGCTACAGACCCCCGACTCAATTCACGGGTGAGATTGACGCACGACCAGTCCCGAGGAATAGCACCTGGATACGCGGGCCATGGTACCCTGCCGGTACCAGCCCACGAGAGGCGTAAGAGGAGACTCGCCTAGGAGGCCTCTCTTCCAACGCTCACCGATGTGCCAGCCATCTACGGCATCATACATTGGCACACCGACGTTTCCAGACTTCACCCATGAGAACAGAGCACAGTACACGGAGCTACGGATGTGCTTAGAGACAATGATGGCTGATGTAGCTGATGAACGCCACAAGTATGCTATCCTATTGAAGCACCTCAAGGTGCCCCGAGCGCACAATATAGCGCTGGCCTATGCCACCTCTACTACCCCATACACAGCGGCTCTAGCAGCACTCGACCAAAGATATGGACGCATATGGGACTACGTAATACAAGAGATAAGGCATATTGACCGCCTACCCCCAGCAACAGACAATCGCTCACTAGACGACCTGTCTATCAAGGTACAATCCCTGGTAGGGATGCTGGGGGCGCAACGAGAAAAGGGTATGCACGAACTATACGCAAACTCTAATGTCGAGAGGATTTTAGAGAAGCTTCCGCCCGCCCGACAATAGCGCTTCAGGCGGCAAAGAGACCACCGTGATCCTAACGGTCCCGAGCCATCCCTCCTAGACCTAGCCGACTTCCTGGCGAGAGAAGTCAGCAGCCTGCGATTGGATACGTTCGTGCGGAGCACACCAAGCTCCAGAGAGGGACCTAGGAGAGCAAACGATGGCCGAAGATTGGTGACTGTCATGCACCAATCAGAACCAGTACCGAGCAGCAAGAACCACAGTACCCCCTCGATGAAAGAGAAGTGGAAGATGGTGTGCCCGTACTGCGAGAAAGAACACTGGTTGTCACAATGTGACACATTCAAGAAGATGACCGCCGACGAAGTGGGTCAATGGATAAAGTCCAACCGACGCTGTTACCGATGTGCGCGCAGTCACATGGCAGCCGAGTGCCGCTTAAAGAAGAGGTGTAGTCGGTGTGACGGAGCCCACCTAGATGTCCTACACGACAGTAACAGAAGAAAGCCCGCACCCTCAAGCAGCACAAAGGCAAGTGTTATGTACATTGACCCCGCCAGCAGCGGGGGCGCCCGAGTGCTCTTAAAGGTGGTCCGCGTAACACTGAGTTACCAAGACAAGGTCATGGACACTTACGCCGTCCTTGACGACGGGTCAGAGAAGACCCTTCTCCTCGCATCCGCTGCGGCCCAGCTGGGGCTGCGGGGGAGCGAAAACCAGATGACGATTCGGACAATAAGAAGAGATCTAAAGACGATAAAGGGCGAGAATGTCTCCTTCACTATCGCAGCAAGCGGGCAGCCAGAGAGACGGTATAGGATTACTAATGCTTTCACCAGCCAAGAAATAGGCCTGTCGCAGTACACCTACCCCATCGCCAAGCTGATGGATAAATATGTGCACCTGCGTCAACTAACTATCCCGCTCATAGACGGTGCCACCCCGACCCTGCTGATAGGCTCCGACCATGCAGACCTCATAGTCCCGATAGACCGGGTCCACACAGGGCCCAGAGGCTGTCCTGCAGCAGTCGAGACCCGCCTAGGATGGACATTGCAAGGCCCCCTCGCTAAGTCTCTTAACCGAACAGCAGCCACTAGCTGCCTCCACTCCAGAGTGACAGAAGAAGACACCACCCTCCTACAGCATGTCGAGAGGCTATGGACACTAGAGACAATGCCCTTTAAGAACGAAAAGAAAGACATTCGTTCCAAGGAAGACATTTACGCCATAGCACTCCTCGAGCAAGGGACAAAGAGAGTCAAAGTCAACGGAGTGATGAGATACGCAACTCCACTCTTGAGGCGAGAGGGTATGCCCACCTTCCACGCCCCAAAAGAAGCGACGGAGCGGTATCTATTGAACACAGAGCGGCGCCTAGCCAGAGACCCCGCTCAAGAGACTGTGTACCGCGCTGAGATTAACAAGCTAATCACAGCGGGACACATAAAGAAAATTGACATTAAAGAGGCCGATCAGACGACCGAATCATGGTACGTGCCGCACCACAAAGTCCACCACAACGGCAAGGATCGTATTGTGTTCAACTGCAGCTACCAGATCGGATCACAAAATCTGAATAAAGAGCTCTTGCCCGGCCCAACACTCGGCCCCTCCCTACTAGGCGTGTTACTACGTTTCCGCCAGGACAAGGTGGCCATCAGCGGCGACATCAAAGGGATGTTCCTGCAGGTGAGACTAGTGGAGGAGGACAAGCCCCTGCTGCGGTTCCTATGGAGAGAGAGGATCGGGGATGAGCAACCAGCCATCTATCAATGGGAAGTCCTCCCTTTCGGAACCACATGCAGCCCATGCTGTGCTACGTTTGCACTGCAAAAACACGTCGCAGAGGCCCTTCTACTCAAGCTCCGCGCCTCCCTGATCAAAGGCGGCTTTGATCTCAGGCAGTGGGCC
Source organism: Notolepis coatsorum (assembly GCF_963971535.1). Taxonomy (NCBI): domain Eukaryota; kingdom Metazoa; phylum Chordata; class Actinopteri; order Aulopiformes; family Paralepididae; genus Notolepis; species Notolepis coatsorum. The sequence continues at coordinate 28,961,724 of NC_140178.1, forward strand.
AGCAGCGACCCGCAAGTATTGCGCAGCCTCTCCCCGAGGACAAGGCAGCAAGCAGCGAGACCTGGATGGCGACCATCCCAGGAGAAGCCCAAGAAATGACATTAGGACTAGTCTGGCGCTTCAAAACAGACTCGCTCCATTATAAACACACACCCCTGACCAAGGAGCAGGGAAGGTCGACTGCACTACCGACCACCAGACGGAGTGTATACAGAACACTCGCCAGACAATATGACCCGTTGGGATGTATTCTACCTTACACCACCAGGGCAAAGATGATTGTAAGAGCGGTATGGGACAAGGACCAGGGCTGGGACGACCCCATACCCGAACACCTTGCATCCACATGGAGAGAGTGGGAGACGGAACTCAGCTCACTCCCAGGTGTTAACATACACCGCAGCTACTTCCCACCCACAGTGAGGCCGGAGACGTGCCAGATGGACCTGCACGTCTTCAGCGACGCCTCCGAAGTAGCCTACGGCTCGGTGACCTACTTGCGTGCCCGAGAGGAGGGAGGAGAAATACATACTGCTTTCATCCTGGCTCGCTCAAGAATAGCCCCACGAAAGCAACAATCTATCCCGCGTCTAGAGCTCTGCGCAGCCCTAGCAGGAGCGCACCTCGCCACGTTAATCCAACGTGAACTCACCATTCCGGTGCAAAGAACAATCTTGTGGTCAGACTCCACGACAGTACTCACATGGATCCGGTCTGATTCGTGCAGATACAAGGTCTTCGTGGGGGTCAGAGTCACAGAGATTCAAGATTTAACAGAAGTAGCAAGCTGGAGGTATATGGACACAAAACACAACCCAGCTGACGTCATCACCCGGGGAATGTCCCTGGATGACCTCACCCGTCACAACCCATACAGTGACGGACCAGAGTTTCTCAAGCTCCCGGAAGAAGAGTGGCCTACACCCACCCCACGGGAGGCGAGTAAAGAGGAGGCCGAAAACAAGAAATCTGTGTTCTGTGGATTGAACACACTCGTCTCCACAGACCCCGACATAGACGATTGCCTCACCCTAGAGAGTGCGCAGCTAAAGACATTTCTGTGGCACCACCCAGAGGTTCAGCCCACTACTGACATTTCAGCAGCTGACTACGAAGAAGCAGAACTTCTTCTACTACAACGAGCCCAGAGAGACTCATTCCCCGATGAGCTAGACTGTCTACAGGGAGCAAAGCCCGTCCCATCAGACAGCAGACTGCTCCACCTAGCACCCGAGAGCGACGCCCATAGTCTCATCAGAGTGGGTGGTCGTCTGCGGAGAGCCCCAGACTTACCGGATGACGTCAAGTACCCGATAGTCTTGAACAGCCGACACAAGGTCACAGAGCTGATCATAAAGAAATACGACGAGGATGTGCACCACGCAGGGGCAGAGAGAGTCTTCGCGGAGATCAGACGTCGTTATTGGATACTGCAAGGGAGAGAAGCAGTGCGGCGCTTCCAGCGAACCTGTCTAGACTGTCGTAAGTGGCGAGCGCAGCCCAGTATACCCCGGATGGCTGACCTACCTCCCTGTCGCCTCCGACTCGGCGACAAGCCTTTTCACTCCACCGGTATGGACTGTTTCGGCCCGCTGTATATAAAGAAAGGAAGAGGAACCGAGAAGCGGTGGGGTATTGTATTCAAATGCATGACCACCCGAGCGATACATATAGAACTCCTTCCAACCATGAGCACAGACTCATTCCTTATGGCCTTCCGAAGATTCACATCGCGGAAAGGCAAACCGTCTATATTGTTGTCTGATCACGGGACAAACTTCAAAGGCGGAGAAAGAGAGCTGAGAGAGAGCTTCCAAGCTATGGGCCCAGAACTTAAGACCCACCTCGCTCCATCCCAGATTGACTTCCAGTTTAATCCCCTGAACGCACCTCACTTCGGTGGAACTTGGGAACGAGAAGTACGTTCAATAAAGACAGCCCTGTACGCCGTGCTTGGGGCCCAGACCGTGGCGGAAGAAGTCCTAATGACAGTCCTCACGGAGATCGAGGGAGTATTGAACTCAAAGCCCCTCGGTTACGTCTCAAGTGATGTAGCAGATGTCGACCCAGTCACCCCCAACACACTCTTGATGGGGCGGCTGGACCCCGCGCTACCCCAGACAATGTACAGGCCTGAAGAAGCGAACGGCCGAAGAATGTGGAGGTACAGTCAAGTATTGGCTGACAAGTTTTGGAACAGCTTCCTACTCCACTACCTACCGTCTCTACAGACCCGCCAGAAATGGGTAAAAGAGAGAGACAATTTGACAGAAGGAACAGTCGTCATGATTATCGACCAGTCACTACCCCGAGCTATGTGGCCGGCTGGCCGCGTAAGCAAAGTGATCACCGGTGCCGACGGAAAGGTCCGAGCAGCTGAAGTGCTCGTCCAAGGGCGGACCTACACCCGACCCGTGGCGAGGCTAATAGAACTGCCAAGGCTCCCCGATACTATCGATGACGACCATGACCCCATGACTTTGTGAACTGACTGACCCTCACAGCAGACATTGAGTAGTGCAGTGGTTCCCAACCTTTTTCCCCCCAGGGACCCCCAAACATCTCTGATGAAATTCGCGGACCCCCTCCTAATAAGATACCATAAAATATTTTTTTTTTTCATTTTAATAACAAACTGCTTATACACAGGCATATGCATCACAATTAGACCCACTATGCTTCTTTGACTTGTGCCTTCAATCAACAAATCTCATCTTGCACCATATGCATTTCAAAATGTTTGGCCAATATTCAAATGCTGTATTCATCCTCTCAAATCAGGCCCTAATGGTGAACGGTTTGCATTTATGGAACAAATCAATGCAACAAATTAAACTAAATATGAGACAGGAAATTCCAATCAGTAGCAGAGAGAATCTGTCCTACGTAGCTGGGTTTAATACCTTTTTTTGTCATTTTAATAACAAACTGCTTATACACAGGCATATGCATCACAATTAGACCCACTATGCTTCTTTAACTTGTGCCTTCAATCAACAAATCTCATCTTGCACCATATGCATTTCAAAATGTTTGGCCAATATTCAAATCCTGTATTCATCCTCTCAAATCAGTCCCTAATGGTGAACGGTTTGCATTTATGGAACAAATCAATGCAACAAATTAAACTAAATATGAGACAGGAAATTCCAATCAGTAGCAGAGAGAATCTGTCCTAGCTGGGTTTAATACCTTTTTTTTGTCATTTTAATAACAAACTGCTTATACACAGGCATATGCATCATAATTAGACCCACTATGCTTCTTTGACTTGTGCCTTCAATCAACAAATCTAATCTTGCACCATATGTATTTCAAAATGTTGGCCAATATTCAAATCCTGTATTCATCCTCTCAAATCAGGCCCTAATGGTGAACGGTTTGCATTTATGTTGAATGAAGTAAGAATCCACTGCAGTAAAAATATCCTCACCTCGAGTGGTGGTAGTAAGGTTGACTGACATGAGAATGTCCTGCTTCAGATCCTCATTTTCGATATATTGCACATAAACGATGAGCACAGCCTCGTCTGCGACAGTTGTAGTTTCATCAAGTTGTATGGCAAATGGACCCTTTCTAAGCTTTTCTGACAGCTGCTGCTCGCAATCACTTGACATCTTATCAATTCGGTCTTTCACTACATTGTTCAAGAGTGGTACTGATTTTAGTTTATCCGCCACCTGTGGGCCGCACAGTTTCTAAACCATTTTGATGCAGGCTGGTTTGATGAGCTGCTCGCCAATATTGTGCGGTTTCTTTGCTTTTGCAATTAAAAGCGAACACTCAAAGGAGGCTTCGGTAGCCTTCTGTAAATCACTGCCACCCCTGCTCCACGCTACTCTAACATCAACAGGCTTGTTCGCCTTGAGAGACTGTTCTTTCCTCCGAAAAAAGTCCGGATCCTTCCCAACGGTTTCTGGGTGCTTAGACGCCTGATGTCTCTTCAGCTTGCTGGGCTTCAGGCTCGAGTTTGCCAACTTTTCTCCACAAATCACACACTCAGGTCGTTTGTCTGGTCCCTCAGTGAAGCCCATGGTGATGTAATTTTCGCGATTGCTGTAGGTCCTAACTGCTTTTGCAGATGAGCTGCCGTCATCTCCTTTTCGTTTGTCACACATTTTCGCCTCTGGCGTCTGACTGCAGACGAGCCGAGAAAGTTAACTAGCGTGCTAGGCTAGCTACAGAAAATGATACAGTCAACTGATTCGCGTTTTAGCGGCTACCCGGTAGCCTACTGTTAACGTTCAAAAATCATGTCTAGATGTTTATTTATTTATCTTTATTTTTTATTGTAGTGGAGAGACTATTCATGCTTCTGATGATAAAAATATGCTAATTAAATATTTATCTGAAAAAAAAAAAAAAAAAAAAATTAAATACCTCAAATCATCTGTGGTCTGGCGGACCCCCTGCGGACCCCAGGTTGGGAATCACTGGAGTAGTGGACAGTGCAGTTAATCTGTCTCTGCTTAGCTAATTAGGTGGGACTAATTAGGGGGCGGCTGTTACAAAGGATCAGATTAAACCGAATATATATATTTATTTATTGATATATATTGCATAGTATTTGTATATCGTTTGATATCCCTTGTATATTCCTTGTACATATACACGGAATATCCCTTTAGTCCAGCCCATAATAGTTCATTCTCCTATTGGACAGCGGTCCACCGGCGCCAGGGACCGGCCCCCGGAGCCAAGTTCAAAGTCACCGACACGACATGTCTGTACTTGCCCCGGCCCTGCCCAGGGATACGGCGACAGAAATGAGAGTGGCACTATTTGTGCACCGTGCGTATAAATACGGCGCAGGTGAATGTAGAAGCCCCTTAGCCCTTTACCTCCGTACCCTTACCTTCCTTATGTTACCCACTAAGTGAAGCCTCACCCACGATACAACGTGCGGTGAAGTATGGCCTGTTTGGCCTCAGAATAGAGCATCGAGACCGCGTGCGAATTAGTAACTGAATTGTCAGAGTTTGGCGCTATACCGTCGAGTGCGACATAATTCTATTGAGTCTTTAATAGTCTATTTGTGTATAGTGTATCGTGCGGTTAGAATTCTATAGTGACCAGCATCTCCAACGCTTTCTCGTATTAGCTAGAGTTCTTATCCAGGCTGGGCCGACCGCATGGCGCTTTCACCCGAGGAGACCTAGGCGAGAACCGTATGGACATGTACACTGGATTAATCTACCCGACGACTACATAGCCCTTTGCGGCTGGAATATATTTGCTTTGGTCCTATGATTTATGGAGCGGATAATCGCCGACGCCTGCACGTGTTGGATTTACCCCGAGAGGAGTCAAGTCGAGTCGGCGCTCAGAGAGCCTGAGGCCGCCTAGCTTTCTTCACTGTAGAGCTACAGTCTACAAGAGAACCAAGCTGTATTCGTCTGTGGATCAAGAGACTACTGCACCGGCTTCTGTACCTGAAGTCTCCCTAGTCATCGTTGACCAGACGTCCTACTACCGACAGATCTTCTACCCCCTTGCTGGCTTACAACCAGTGGGAACCCCTTCCAGTATCTCCCGCTATTACTAGTGTACCATAGATATAATTCCCTAAGATTCAGGTTGTATAATTACCTCCTGCGTAACCAGAGAATGGACATTCGTTATTGATTTGCCTACGCATACTCCTTTGCCTTACAAGTGCATTCAAAGAATAATGTAAAGTATCCTATGTACCTTTTGCTCCATTAAATACTTGATTAATACCTTTGACTGGAACCGATTTCATTGTGGGAAGTGTTCATCATATTCATATATCGTGTACTGTATGGCCAGTAATTAAAGTACATAAAGCGGTAGTGGTTTAATGATACCATACTTATCAATACAGTCAGGGAATTGTACCCCTCAGTTACAGTGTGTGTGTTGTGTGTGTGCTCATGTGTGCTTGTGCTGTGTGCTATAAGACCCTACATGGCTTGGCTCCTCCCCCTCTCTGTACTTTTATAAAACAGAAAGCATCTGCTGACAGACATACCAGGTCTGTTGTTAGAGGGGACTGCAGCCGTTCCAAACAGGAGGTCTGCTCTTAGTCAGGCAGCCTTTTCCGTGAGAGCAGCCCACACCTGGAACAGTCTGCCAACACGGCTCAGGGAGTATGAAAGATACATTTAATTGAAATCAAACTTAAAATCTTGGTTGAGAGATGGTCAATTGTGCGACCATTTTCACTGAGGGGTTGTAATGTATTTTAATGTATTGTAATGTATTTTATCAGCAGGCTTGTAACCTACTGATTCCTACTGTGTTTTAATTATTGTACTGTGCTTTAATTATTGTATTTGTTATGGTTTGTAACCGACCCCAATCGCACAACACAAGACAGGTATGAGAGTAAGCCAAGAACTGGGCATTTATTGAAACACACAGAAAACGGCACTGTCCCTTTAAGGGAGAACACAAATGACTGGAAAACAAGAAAAGGGAAAAAGGCACAGTGCCTTTAGGAGGCGAGCTGGCTAAGGGGAAGGCTAAGGGAAACAGGACCAGGGCAAGGGACAAGGGCAGGAACAGGGACGACTAGGAGGACTGGACGGGATGACTAGGAGGACTAGGAGGACTGGACAGGGAGGGCTAGGAGGACTAGAGAGGGGAAAAACAGGGACAGAGGCTCGCGGAGGCGGGCTGGGGAGAGGGAGGACTGGAAGGACTAGACAGGGAGGACTAGGAGGACTAGACGGACTGGACGGACTGGACAGGGAGGACTAGAGAAAAACAGGGTAATGCCTTGGGACAGGGCGAGGGCTGGAGCTGCTTACAGGGACAGAGAAAACAGACAAAGCCTGGGATACAAGCATTAATGAATGTTGCTGCTCTGCAGCTTCTCCCGGGATGGTTCGTCTGAGGAATCAGACGGTGACGTCAGAGCCGCTCTGCAGAATCCTCTCGGCAACTCTCCGAGGTGGTAAACGGGACCGAGAGGGAGAGAGGGAGCGGGTTAGCTCAGAGTACAGTGGGGAACAGAGCAGGTGACAGGAGAAGTGACTTGTCCCAAAACAGAGTAATCCAAGTGACTGAATCTTCGGTGTAAATACACACTGTGAGTAAAGTCCCAACAACAAATCCACGTGATAGAATCTTCGGTGCAAAAAACACTGTGAGCGAAGTCCCAATAAATCCAAGTGATAATATCTTCGGTGTGAATACACACAGTGAGCGATGTTCAAGCAAATATATCCCAAATGAACTATCCAAAAAAGCAGGCACAGGGAGAGTGACAGTCAGACAAAAAGCAGGATCTCTTCAGTGTATTAAACACACGAAAAACGAATAGGGTCAAAGACAGTCTTGCCAAAAACTCACCCAGGCGCTGTGCGTAAAGAGAGCGGGATCAAAACAGGACGAGCGCGTCGCCACGGGGAACGGGTTGTCCAAGAGGAGGTCTGAGTGGTGCGCGGCTGTTTGTAGTATGCGCCGGTACGGAGAGCGCATCTGGCTCGGAGGTCTGGATGCGCGTCTGGATGCGCGTCAGGAGAGAAGAGCGCGTCTGCTGCGCGGAGGTCTGGATGCGCGTCTGGAGTGAAGAGCGCGTCAGGCTCGGAGGTCTGGATGAGCGTCTGGAGTGCGTCTAGATGCGCGTCTGGAGTGAAGAGCGCGTCAGGCTCGGAGGTCTGGGTGGTGCGCGCCTGCTTGGAGTACGCGCCGGTACGGAGAACGCATCTGCTGCGCGGAGGTCTGGATGCGCGTCTGCTTCGAGTACGCGCCGGTACGGAGAGCGCATCTGCTGCGCGGAGTTCTGGAGTGGAACACCGGAATACCTCCCGTAGTGGTTTAGAGAGCGCAGTGCGGTGTCTCCTTCCAGGCAAACGGCGACAGGTGGCGAAGGCTTGAGTGCATCTGGCGCGGAGGTCTGGATGCGCGTCTGGACGTCTGCTGGGGAAGAGCGAGGTACTTAAAGCCCACAGGGGTGCTAATTAGAATACACATCAGGTGCGGGAGGTTAATTGATAATCGAACTAGAAGTGTGTGTTCGGCACCAGACCAATCAAACACATAATGACAGGTAGTCCAAGGGTGTGGCTGCTGAAGAGCAAACGAACGCGAGGGTGGGGGCTAGTGAGGTGAGGAGAATGCAATTGATTAACAGAAAACTAAAGGAACAGAGCGAGTAGGCTTAAAGGAACAGAGCGAGAAGGTGAGCAACGGAACAAAACCTCACAGTATTGCTCATGACACCTGCCCCAGAGGCTACGGTTGAAAATTTGCCAATCTGGCTAAACTGGCATATTTACAGTAATGTTCCTTAATATGCACTGTCTCTGTATTTTAAACCAATAAAAGTAAAAACTAAAACCATTGAATTCGTATTCTAACAGGTCAGTATAGACCTGTTCGCTGTTTACAAACATACCATGTTCGAGCCAATCAGTAATACCAACTCAGTCACGTGACTAAGTTACCCCGAACCTGCGCGAGCTGGTGTGCTAAAAGAATACGACGGGGCTCTATGGAGAAACCATGGCACTCCCCTGACTAAAAGTTGTTTCAAACTAAATCGGCTGGATGTCATTTTGCCAAAGCAGAATGGCTGTGAGTGTGAGTCTTTCACCTTTTACATATCTAGCTTTGGCATGGATTGATTGTTTAGATCGCTAGCATCGCTAACAAATGTAAATATATTGTAGTCTGCCCCGTTGTTTTGACCAGGATTACGTTCCTTTCTGCCTCGGGTCTGCGCAGTGCGCACGCATATTTGTCATGATGTCGTCAGCAAACAGGTCTATTAGGTTAACAGGGCTGCAGCATTGTGGAGGCACAGAAGAGAACCTCCTGGTAGGATTTGACCCTATGCTACTGCGCAGCCTCTGAGGTCAGGCGCGTGCTACACTACTCTCCTCTCCATCTTGGCCATATTCCATCTTGCCGTGCTTAAAGGTCCCATGAAATTAAAAATTTAAATTTAAACCAAGTATTATTATTTTTGTCTAAAGAAATCCATTGTTTTCTCTTCCTGGAAAACATACCTACTCCGTGAGTTACATCACTCTGCTGCATTTGAGGGGCAATCGAGCACCGGAAATAACGTCCAATATGTTTACATTTTTAACTCTCCAATGTGCGGGTACTTTAAGATGCCAGTCAAACGTCAACCAAATGGGACTGATGCCAGGTCAAGACAATAACTTTAGCCAGTAACATTACCTCCACTCTGTCTGCAGCAGCCTTTTCCGCTCTTGGAACAGCATTTTTCTTTAGGAAAAGGTGCTTTGGTATAGGATTTACTCTCTTGGACTGGCAGTAGTCATCAGGGTAAATCAATTTGTAGCATAACTAGCCACACTTTCAGCGTGCCAATATCCGGAAAATGGTAGTCTATGAAATCTGTGGATATACACAAACACAAACTTGTTTTATATATTTTAGATAACACAACGCTTTCTGTATTCCAACAAGACAAACAAATCTTCCTCACCAATTCAAGTCTCTGCTGTATACAAAATAAATTTATTTTCCGCTGTACACTTCCTGAAACAACGCACTGTAACAATCTGCCCTTCCTGTTATATTACATCTGACATCACGTCCTGCTCTGCCATATTGAGATATCATCTCCATGCACATAGTGTGCACGTGAAAAAGTTGACACAAGCACGTCACTTGCACGTGACCACGCCTACTCCTGTGTGTTCCTACAAAACACAGGAAGTGGTCACGCTTACACCCTTCCTTATCTTTTTCTAAGCGTGAGTTTGTTCATATGCATTCTCAACCAGTGGAACATTATTATGAAACAAAGGGAGAAATTGAAGAATGTTGGACGTTCGCCAGAGTTTTCCCAGCCCCCGGATCCTCTTCGGCGCGTCCAGACGGAACGGCGACCCTATACTGCCTCGGTTCCTGACAGTGAACCGACGGACTTCGCGCGGCGGTCGAGCCACGCCGCGCACATGTAGGGCCGTCATCGGATCCGATTTTTCTGATGAATACCCCCAAAACATGGAGGTCCCGAACGCAATTTCTACAAATGGAAGTATTGATTGCGCCGTAACGAATAATTAAAAAAATATACCGTTAACTGGAATATGTTGTGCCTTTACACATATGTTGGATTATGTAATTGGTTTGTCATGACAAACCAATAAAAAAATCGCGATTTACCCGGTGGCTACAACAACACACAGTGACTACATGCATCATTGTTTACAATGAACGGTGGGGCTAATCTAAAGGACTGGACACAGACGCGTTAAACTAACCTAAAGTTAGTTGGTCACCAACAATTAGTTGGCGCGGGGGGCTGTGTATTTGGATGAATATGGTCAACATGAAACGATGTTAAATGTTTTCCCAATTATCATGGCGTGCGCAGCTACTGCTAATTCTATTGCCTTCGGGACGCCGCTCCCATGTGTACCGCCGGGATTGTATCCAGTTTCCCCCCGCTTAACCATTACATTACTGAAGGTCAAACGGTGTTTAATGTTGCAGGTTTTGGCTGAGGCTTATTTACCCTTTACACGGGTGGACGGTCTGACAACGGGGCTTAGGACAGGTGTGCCGTGCTTAGAGAAGCAGGTGGCATCGGTCCTTTGCCCTGACATGGTAGAGCGGTATTCCGCCCGGAAGCCGACGCCAAGGGGCGAGTCGGCCCGGCAGGTGGCTGAGTGGGCTGATGAGGCTTATATCGCCGCAGTACAGAATTTAGCAGCAACTAATAACATTGTTCAATTGGCTGTTTTTCTGTCGAAAATGGTGTCGGGTGATGGGGTCTTAGGGCCAGCCAACGTCAAAACCATTGCACAGGTTATTCAGCTTTTGACCCAGCCGCAAGCTATAACCGCGGGGGGGGGCTAGGATGCTGTCGACTCTTATTCACAGACATCTGTGGTTGGAGCAGTCTCCCCTGGAGGAGGAGAGGAGAATTCTCCTCCTCAGGGCCCCCCTCTCCGTGGATGGACTTTTGGTTTGTCGACGGAGGCGCGCGCGGCTTTTGACCGGGGCCCCACGCCACCCCACACCGCGCAGTCAGAGGTGAGAGCACGGTCTCGCCAGCGGCTGCTGTGAGACCCCTGACCGGTGGCCATGTGTCCCCCGCCTGAGATAACCTGGAAACAAAGATACAGGCTATCACGGTGCCGACAGCCCTCGGCGGCCGAGGGATCAGCTGAATTAGATGGGCACACCTCCGCGAGGAGTAACCGTCGCCATCTAGCTGTGTCTAGCACGATCTCCGTTCATTCCCCCCCGCTACACTATGGGATTCAGGGCTCTGTTGTGTCCCCTCTGGCTGCGGGCCGCGTTCTTCCAGTGAAGCGCAAGCGGCCCCACATGCTTCTCATAAAGACAGGGACTGACATTTAGCTGCTAGTTAGGCCTGGGTCTGTCTATGAGAATGCTGTACTGTCAGGATTTTTTTGTCAGAGTGGGAACCCCTAGGCCCAGGAGGTCGCAGCGTGGGTTCCCCCAGCCCCGCCCTCGCCAGGCCAGGTATTACGTTAGTGCCTCCCCCATCCGGACTTCCAATCCTAGCAGCGGTAGTGAGTCAGGCACACGTAATTTTGGTGGTAGTAATATCACTACAGGGCTACGTGTGTAGAGACCCACCCTATCGGGCAGTGTGAGGACCACACACCATGCATGTCCAGCCGCAGAGCAGGCCATCCCCAGCAAGTAAATTTCTGTGCAAAAACGGGACAATGCTCAGCGGGGGAACTACCTCATTCACCAGGAGTGTTGACTGTCGTTTCCCCCGTGTCAGACCGCCCCTTTCTGTCGGGGTCCCCCCTTGGGTGCAATTGCCTCATTGGTAGAGTCAGGGTGCGAAATCCCGACTCCGCAAGATACTTTGCTTGAGTGGTTGGCGAAACCGGGGTTGCAATACACAGCGGGAGGGACCGGGCCACCTGTCTACGATTCTTAAGCGGACCAGCGCCAGTTGGCAGCGGGGGCGCTTTGGGATTTTTACCACGTATGGCTACAGAAGTGCCATATGTCGGTGTGGATGGAGAGAACGCTGAGGGCGGGGCTTGTGTTACAGTTTGCACACCCCCACCCTCCGTTTTTGGGTTTGATACAGACTCTATTGTCAGAGTCCACGGCAGTGACAGCTCTGGCCGACGAGATCCGTTCTCTGTCGGCGAAGCAGGCCATCGTCGTGGTCCCATGGGAGGACGCGATGAGTGGCGTTTACTCCCAATATTTTCTGGTGCCCGAGAAATCGGGGGGGTGTCAGACCCATACTGGACCTGTCCCATGGAAGGTTCAGAATGTTGACCGTCAAACACCTGTTATGTGCTGGCAGAGTGGGAGACTGGTTCACCTCCATAGACCTGAAGGATGCATATTTTCACATCCCGATCTTCCCTCCTCACAGGAAATACCTACGCTTCCTGTTTTCAGGGAATAGCGTACGAGTACCAGAGGCTGCCGTTCGGCTACTCTCTGGCTCCTCGCACCTTCACCAAGTGAATTCTAAGCTCAAGGTCTATGAGGGCAACCCTCTCAGAGCTGCGGCGAGAGGATGGTTACGGCGCTGTCCGTGATGCGCCTGCTCGGTATGATGGCATCTGCTCAAACAGTGATCCCTCTTGGCCTCCTCTTCATGAGGAGGATACAGAGGTGGTTTTTCAGTATGAAAATAGACCCTGTGAGAGGCAAGTGGAAGCAGCTGAAGGTTCCCATGTCAGTACTGGGGGACCTCGCCCACTGGGGGTGGCCTGGGGCCCTCACCAGCGGGGTCCCCATGGGCAGCAGGCTATCACACGTCACAGTCTTCACCGACGCCTCCCTCACGGGATGGGGGGTGTTAGATTTCGATCAATCAGCCAGTATCACCTCTTCATCTGTTGGCTCGTGTAGTTCTGCGTTGTGTTTATTTTCTCCGACGTCTTCTCATACTGGCTGTACAATCTTTGTCATTCCCCTTTAATGCAATCCGTAATCATAATAATTCACCACCTTCATAAGAATTCGACACTTGACAGCGTAATACCTTTCTCGGGAAACGTTGTTTATTCCATAAACAAAAGCCTCGTACAAGGTGTAAACCAGTTCTGTATTGTCCTTGAAAAGTATTTGGAAAAAACTAAATTCATTATTCTAATGATCTCCTGTTACCCTGCTCGGTGGTCGTTGCGGCCTTGTCATAGCCAACAACCATATCTGCTAGCCGAAGCTAGTGATGATGTGTCACTCCCCTCCCCCACCCAGCGAGGGTGGAGAGGGATGAAAATCTCTGATCAACGCGTTCTTCGGTGTGGTTCGTTTCTCATTCTAACTTTACCCGGAAGAAACCTCACGTTATATTATCTTCTCCCTAGCAACGGGGGCCCGCCCCTCTCCTCGTTACTATGTGACGTGTGACGCGCTGTCTTTGACCACAGCTATTTGACCCAGATCACTATAGCAACCACTCAATTGTTGATATTATCCCCCCTAGTTCTCTCTCACCAAACCTGCACTTTCAATGCTTATCAAGATGACGAATGACCTTCAAGCCACTCACACCCTGCTCGCCGTGGAGACACACTGCCTGCTAACACACTCTCTCTCTGCCTGTGGTGCTCTCAGATGGCTATAAGCAGTGCTGTCATTATATACATTTTGTTTACATTATATACACTGAAAAACCTTGAGATCCTTCAGGGGGGACGTGTCGGACCGACGCAGTAGGGGGCAGCTGGCAAGACCATGCTGCCCGGTCTGCACTACATATCAATGTGTTGGAATTGAAGGCAGTGCTTCTAGTCCTCAAACAGCTCGGCCATCGTGTGGTGGGCGAGCATATTCTGATCAGGACGGACAGCACGACGTCGGCTGTCCCAGGCGAGTGGGGACTACGTCCAGACATAGTCAGGCAGGTCTGGGACCGATTCGGGGAGGCCGCGGTGGACCTGTTTGCGAGCAGTCAGTCCTACCAGTGCCCTCTGTGGTTCTCGGTCAGTCGGAAGGACAACCCCTCTCTGGGAGTGGATGCCTTCTCGATGTACCCGTGGCCGCCCGGGATTCTGTACGCGTTCCCCCCCATACACCTGATAGCTCAGCGGGTATGTCAGGAGCGCAGGACTTTGATCCTGGTCGCGCCGGACCGGGGCACAGCTGTGTGGTTCCCGGCCCTGATTCAGCTCTTGGTGGCCCCGCCGTGGCCTGTTCCGTGGTCACCGCGGGCCCTATCTCAGGCACGTGGAAGACTGTTTATACCTCCTGTTCTGGGGCAGCCTCTAATGGCTTGGCTGCTGAAAGAGTGAATCTGGAGGGGATGCGTCTTAACTCTACTGTGGTTAACACAATCCAGAACGCAGGGAAGTGGCGTATGTTTCGAGAGTGGCAGGGCAGAACGCTGTTCAGCCACCCTCTCGTGGACGTTTCCTGCTTGGCGCACGGCGTCTCAAGCCTGTGGAACGTGCTCTGTCTCCGAGCTGGGACCACCTGGTCCTGGAAAGGCTGTTGGGGGCCCCGTTTGAGCCTCTTGAACTGGCGCCATTGGATCGGCTGTCTTTCAAGACCGCGTTCCTTCTGGCCATCACCTCCGCTAAACGCGTGGGTGAGCTGTGTGCTCTCTCGGTACGGTCCGAGTGCCTGTCTATTCAGGCTGATAACAGTGCGACTCTGAGGCCCAATCCGGCCTTTGTGCCAAAGAATATCTGGAGCGCTTATCGCTCCAGGGATATTGTGCTCCAGGCGTTTCACCCTCCTCCTCACGCTAGTGAGTTGGAGGCGAGCCTTCACCTGTTGTGTCCTGTCCGTGCGCTGATGGTTTACCTTAGTCACACGCAGGATCTCAGGGCTACCGATCAACTGTTTGTTTGTTATGGTGGCTCTCACGCGGGTAAGGCGCTGTCCAAGCAATGCCTGTCACATTGGTTATGCGAGGGCTTTGCCCTCTGCTACACTTTGGCCGGACGGGTTCCCCCCACAGGTGCCTGCCCTGGTTGGGGGGGCCTCGGTGGAGGACATCTGCGCTGCGGCCTCCTGGTCCTGCCCGGGTCCTTTTGTTAGGTTTTACCTCATGGACATGACTGGGGGCTCTGTCTCCCAGGCAGTCCTGAGGGCCGGGACCTCTCCTGCACCCCACCATCAGGTGGGCTAGAAGGTGTGTGTGGGTGTGGACCGCGGAGTGCTCTGTCACAAGCGGGCCCGCTTGCACTGTGCGTTCTAGGGTGACTGGTCCCTTTTTCGCACGTTGGTTGTAGTTGACTGCCTCCCCCCCTGGCAGAGCGGGACGCAATGTCAGATGTAATATAATGAAGGTTATCCTATAACTAGGGATGCTCGATATTGGCTTTTTTACCGATACCGATATTCCGATATTGTCCAACTCTTAATTTCCGATACCGATATCAACCGATACCGATATATGCAGGGTTTCCCCGTCCAAAAAACTGAATAATTTCAGGTAACTAATAATTTCACTGGATATATATATAACAAATATTGTTATTGTTTTTTTTTTTTTTTTAACCGATACCGATATTTTCCGATATCACATTTTACTGCCGATATCGGCCGATAATATCGGTCGGCCGATAATATCGGACATCCCTACCTATAACCCTAGTTATATGAATACTGACAGAGCGTCCCGCTCTTCATCGCCCTGAGGACCCTTGGATGTTTTTCACGCATGGAATTCAGACTTGGACAGGGTGTAAGCGTGACCACTTCCTGTGTTTTGTAGGAACACACAGGAGTAGGCGTGGTCACGTGCAAGTGACGTGCATGTGTCAACTTTTTCACGTGCACAATATGTGCTGCATGGAGATGATATCTCAATATGGCAGAGCGGGACGCTCTGTCTGTATTCATATAACTAGGGGTATAGGATAACCTTCGTTTTTTCTCTCAGGCCTTGGACTTCTCACTCTGTTCTCCTCTGCACATTGATTCTCCTCCACTCATCCAGCCTCTGTGTTCCTTCTGGTCTCAGTGTGTTCTCTCTCTCTCCTCTGCTCACTCTCTCCTTTGCTCTCTCTCTTGTTTTTTCTCTCTCTCCTCTGCTCTCTCCTCTGTTCTTTCTCTCCTTTGTTATTTCTCTCTCCCCCCTGCTCTCTCTACTCTGTTCGCCCTCTCTCTCTCCTCTGCTTTCTCTCCTCTGCTCCCTCTCCTCTGTTCTCCTTCTCTCCTCTACTCTCTCTCCTCAGCTCCCTCTCTCATCTGCCCTCTCCTCTGCTCCCTCTCTCTCTCCCATTCATGTTCCCCTGATAGTTGAGTGTTTTCTTGTATTATGTTTCTCTTGTCAAAGACAAGTATAGGCTAGTCTTGTCTAGTCTCTTTGTATTGTGTAATCTGTTTTCTTGTTTTGCCCCAGTGTCTTGTATTTAGTTTCCTGTCTTGTTTTCCATAGTTGTAGTTCCTTGTTTCTGTTTCCTGTCGTTCTTTGTTAGTCTGTTTCCCTCCCAGGTGTCTCCATTTGTAATCAGCCCAGGTGTGTCTTGTTTGACATTAGTTTTGTTGTGTCATTGTTCTCATTGTGTGTGCTCTTTCTTAGTGGCGTTTCCGTGTCTAGTCTGTTCTTTTTGCCGTTCAGTTTTTTGTTCTTGTGTTTTCTTCTTTTGGTTAGTCAGCCAGGCTGTCAACTCTGTTCTGTAGTGTTGTATCCTGTGCTATTTTCATTAAACACCCTCAGAAACAACCTCTATTTCCTTCATCCTGCTACACCCCCACCCTTATGACACTCACGCCTCACAGGATTTCAGAGCGAGACTTCTGTTTTAGCCAGACTATAGTGAAAGAAATATTAGAGTCTAAGCCTGTCCGTGGCAAAAAAGTTATTTTAGTGGACGTACATTGACGTGCACATTTGTCCGTTTCGTGGCTGCCGGCTGAAGCGATCTCCCTCAATAATCGATCAATTACAAAAAGAAAATCTAGCCTACCTACACCTTGTGTCTTCATCCCTGACTGAAAAAAATATATATAATAATCTAGTGTCATTATGTTTCATATAATTCATTATCCATTTATTCTTCATAGATATTTCTACAAAATGTTTAGCGTATTATTACATAATAATGTAGGCTTATGCTTTCCAACATGGCCACCGGTGGCATACTGTGCAGTTATTGGATCTGAGTTACATCAGTCAAATAACCAAACCATAAATTTGAAAGATATTGCCCGATTGTGTGTGTCGCCAACACACTCTGAAGATTTACTGACTTCACTTCGCTTCATCACCCTATAAAGCCGTTTGCCTTTATTGATCAAGCTCCATAGTATTGGGTGCATTTCCATGCATACAGTATGTGTGTGTGCGTGTACTGTACATGTGTGTGTCTGTGTGTGTACATGTACGACTACTGTATTTGTAAGCGTTATACTGTTTGCCCTAATTATCTACACAACTTGTTAGATGATTAAAATGTGTCTTGATTGATTTTGTTCCCCCTTTGAATACAGGTAAGTGCTTATTATTCCACGATCTGGAAGAGGTCAGGTGTAAACGCCCATAAGAAGTAGAACTCTTTCTGACTGATAGAACAATCCAAGCATGATTGTTGTTGTTGCACACATAATACAGTTCGAAGGTTGTTGTTTTCTTGTTGTTGGAAATATTAAAAGTGTAGAGTTCCGTGTTCCTTCGTTCTCCATGTTCAATGTAGAGGGTTCTGTTTCTTCGTCATCAGTGTTGTTTAATGTAGAGGGTTCTGTTTCTTTGTCATCATGACTCATATCTTATCATATGTATTTATCCACACAAAGAACGCCTGATCCGTTTTGTTTCTTTTATGTGAATAGTTTATTTACAATAAGTGAACCAAACTTCTCCTCCATTACAAACACCCCAAACATTCCCAGCTGTGACACACCCCTTTCACCCCTGTGCACACTGACAGCTCACTGTGACAGCTGACAGCTAGATATACGTACAAGAACAAAACACAATACTTAGAATAGAGTTGCACCACATTTCCAATACAACACATGCATATGAATATCTAGGCTACTCACTACAAAACATAACAACCATAACATATGATGATCCCATTTTCAACATATGAGAACATATATCTCAACAAAAAGCCACAATCCGGAATGTTTTTGACCATTTAAACTTGGGGTGTATATATATTCACAGATTATGTCCTTGGAAGTGTTTGATTTGTTGATGGAAAATAAGCTTTTCAGAACAAATGTTTTTAGAAGGAGGAGAGAGGGGGGTTGGGAAACAAGGTGTATGCACAGTGCAAACGGTTACTTACTATGGAACAGCTGTCGTCAATTTCCTTCCCAAGTCTTGGACCACGTCCAATTCCTCAATTAGAGGCAGGCAGGGTACAGGTGTGAATTGGAGGTGGTACACAGAAAAGACTGTGGATTGGTATAGAAGCATCTGTCTTGATAATGTGAGATGTTTAACCCTCCCCCTCTATGCTAAGAATGTAATGACGGTAAAGATGTTTCACAGATTTACACAATAAACACATAATGTAGAAGGGGTTATATAGGGTGTAGGATTAAAGCAGGAGAACATGCTGAATATGAAAGCAAGCACATACACACAGCCATGCAGGCACACACACACGCACACACATACCTTCATCATTTTGACGCTAGAATTGCTACTTTGGAATTCATAGCAGTAAGAGTATGGGAGTCAATACGGTTCTCCTAGTTTTCCTGCCTCATCTCTATTTAACACAAGTGAGGTTAATAGGTCAAATCCCGAAGATTGTGAGCATTTCCCTAAAAGAAAACAAAGAAGCTACAAATAGTCCATCTGATCCCTAAAAATAATAATGGTAGATGTAATTTTCTCCCTCATTTGAATACTTCTCGCAGATTGATTGACATCACAGTAACAAGATGAGAGGCAGGGGGCCGTGTGTTCTCGTTGCCGTGGTGATGAGTGAGGGAGAAACAGGGAAGCTACACAGGCAGGGAGCAGGGATTGACATAATAAATGAATGTATGAACTAATGCAGACCCCTAGGGTCTACCCACATACATTACAGTATGAACACCCTCCTGTTGTTTTGAACCTGTTGATTCAGAAGTCTTCTCCATCATAAAAAACTTGACCATCTGAATATTTGAGTCTCTCAAACTGACCCTGACATTGTGGGTCTCTCTGAAACATGGTGTTGGATTTGGTGTTGGATTTGGTGTTGAAACCAGAAGAACTCACAGCTATAAGTCTTTCCCCTAGCAACCGGTGGCCAACCCCGTAGCCATGCCCCTTCTCTCGTTACTAAGTGACCCGATGCCATGGCAACGGCTCTCGTCACCTCTGACACACTTGCGCCCTTTCTATCTCTTCCCCATAGCTCTCTCTCTCTCTGACCAAATCTTCCCCACCAGCGGCTATCAGTTGTTGGTGTTAACAACTTGGCTGACGACCTTGGCGCACAGCCCAAATCCTCATCTGCTCTCCGCTCTGTCCGTCTGTGGCTTCCCCAGTCTAACTTGAAAACACACACAATCAATGATAGTGTCCTCTTTATTTGAGATCTAAGAGTAGATGCTGTCATCTACAGATATTTACATTATGTAGACATTGAAAAACCAGCCGGATCTCACAATGGAGAGCAGTGCGATTCAGAGGTGGTTATAACCACTCCAGAATCTACAGAGTTGGTAGAGGCGGTGGAGTGGCCATTTATGTGAAATCTTGTTTTTCTGTTTCTATTCTATATTCTGTTGCCGTACCCAAGTATTTTGAATGTATTGCTATACATGAGTGTGGGTCTAATAATAATGATTTGCTTTGTAGTTATTGGGATTTATAGACCTCCTTCCGCTGATGTCAGGTTTATTGACCTTCTTTAACATTAATTGGTTGACAAACGCCTCAGATTATTCCTTTTTGACCTTTATAATAGTGATTTTCAATCTGCTATTCCAGATGTTGAATTAGCTTTAGAGTTTTTTAGAGTAGCTTTAGAATTAGCTTTAGAGAATACACAAATCAATCTGTGTATTATTTTAATTTGATTACTAGTAGCGCCTACTCTAATCCATCTAAATGCTGGAAGGTGGTAAAAGCTAATATTAGCAATTCACCTGCCTCTTTACCTTCTCAGGTCAAATTTGATGACTGTTTATTGTATGATCAGCGTGAAATTTCGATAAGAGATCTTGGATTCCCTCATACAAATATTGATAATCTGTATACTGAGCAGGTTCGTGTACCTATTCCTAACCTTGCATCCCAGTTTTCTCTTTGTTCTGTGTCTACCAGTGTGCAGCTTGGAGCTCTCCAAGCCATTGATCCTAAGACCACTGGTGAAGATCATTTAGATCCTTTTTTCCTTCTGCGCTCATCTCCATTAACCCATTCACTACCACACTACAGAAGGTTAACCGTTCACTACCACACTACAGAAGGTTAACCTTTCACTACCACACTACAGAAGGTTAACCTTTCACTACCACACTACAGAAGGTTAACCTTTCACTACCACACTACAGACGGTTAAATATTTGTGTTTTTTTAAATTTTATATACAAAACAAGACAAACACAATACAGTAATAATAATAATAACAAGACCTCACAATACCATAACAACAACAATAATAATAACAACAATAATGACATTAGCAATAATACAAATAATAAATACAGAACATAAAAACATAAACCTTCTGTAGTGTGGTTGTGATAGGGTTAACGATAGGTTATGTATATAACCTAGTTATATGAGTACTGGCTGAGCGTCCCGCTCTTAAGCCCTATTGAGATACCCCTCATCTCATGTACCTATTGTACTCCATCACGAATAAAAACATGTACACCCACACCTGACCGGGTCCCGCCTCTATGGAGGCGCAGCTTATAAGACCGTAACCATGGTCACCAATACACCCTTCCTCGCCAAAATCCCGTTCCAGTAAAAGACCCCACAAGGCGACTCAGGGCCGCTTAAGAGCGGGACGCTCAGCCAGTACTCATATAACTAGGTTATATACATAACCTATCGTTATATATTCGTACTTGGCTTATCGCGTCCCGCTCTTAAGCCCTATCGAGATATGGGTTAGAGCGGACGCGAGGCCCGACAGATGTACCCCCTGAGGACCCGTAAGCCCACATCAAGGGGTTCGGGGAGCCCCGTCACCCCATCCTTCCTAATGAAGGGGGAGCGCAGTCAACTCCACCTGAGTGCAAGCAAGAGGGAACTAAAACCCGTTGAACACACAGCACAGGCGGAACCAAGTGTGACCTAACACACTGTGGCCCATACCCACACACTCCTGCTACCCTACCAAAGGACGGGAAGCAGGAAAGGCCACAGACCCCAGAACCGCCTGGGAGACAGAACCCCCGGTCATGTCCATGAGGTAAAACCTTACAAAGGGGCCCGGGGAGGACCATGAAGCTGCAGCACAGATGTCCTCCACCGAGGCCCCACCCAGGAGAGCGGCAGAGGCAGCCACCCCACGAGTGGAGTGCGCCCTGATGCCCCCAGGGGGATCCTGCCCAGCCAATGTGTAGCAGAGGGCAATGCCCTCGCACAACCAATGGGACAGGCGCTGTTTCGACAGTGCCTTACCGGCACGAGAACCACCGTAACAGACAAAAAGCTGATCGGTAACCCTGAGGTCCTGAGTACGGCTGAGGTAAATTCCCAAAGCACGGACCGGACATGACAGGTGAAGGCCCGCATCTAACTCACTAGCGTGAGGAGGAGGACGAAACGCCTGAACCACAAAATCCCGGGAGCGGAAGGAACTCCGGATATTCTTAGGCATGAAAGCAGGATTAGGTCGCAGAGTGGCACCGCAATCGGCCCGAAAAGACAGGCACTCTGGACGTACCGAGAGAGCACAGAGGTCACCCACGTGTTTAGCGGAAGTGACAGCCAGCAGGAACGCGGTCTTGAAAGACAGCTGTTCCAATGGCGCCTGCTCGAGCGGCTCAAACGGGGCCAAGGACAACCGACGAGGACCAATTGAAGATCCCAAGTCGGAGCCAAGGAGCGTTGCACCGGCTTAACGCGTCGAGCGCCAAGCAGGAAACGCTTCACAAGAGGGTGGCTGAACAAGACAGTCCCCTCAATTCCCTCATGATAGGAGGATATAGCTGCCGCATATACCCTCACCGTCGAAGCCGACAGTCTACCAAGAAGAGACTGGAGATAACTCAGGACAGCATCCAGGGGGCAGGAGACTGGGTCCCGGCCCCCCGCCTTACACCACTCATGGAACGCACGCCATCTGCCCGCGTAAAGCGCGACAGTGGAGGGAGCATGTGCATTCCGGATGGTATCAACCACCGAAGGGTCCATCCTCTCCAGACTCACCCTCCCACCAGCCACACCAACAGGCGTTGGCCCAACATCGGGTACTGGAACAGTGACCCGTCGTGCTGTGAGAGGGCCGTCGCCGACCAAGGAATGACCCAAGGAGGAGCGACCAGAAGCTGGATCAAGACCGGGAACCACACTGACATGCCCCGGTCCGGCGCGACCAGGATCACCGTCCTGCGCTCCCTCCGTATCCGCTCCAACAGCTGACTCAACAGCTGTACAGGAGGAAAGGCGTACAGAAGACCGGGCGGCCATGGAAAGGTCGAGAAGGCATCCACCCCCAAGGGGGGATGATCTGCTCGACTGAGCGAGAACCACAAGGGGCACTTGTGAGAGCGTCGGCATGCAAACAGATCTACCGAGGCCTCCCCGAACCGATCCCAGATCTGCCTGACTATGTCGGGGCGGAGTTCCCACTTGTCGTAATGAGGACCGCCCCGAGACATCATATCCGCGCCCATATTCTCTGTACCAGGAATGTGGAGCGCCCTCAGACTGTGCAGCCTGCGGGATGCCCATAGCCAAAGTTCGACCGCTGCCCGGAGCAGGCGGATGGAACGAGTCCCACCCTGCCTGTTGATATACGCCGCTGCCGTCATACTGTCTGTCCTGACCAAAACGTGTTCGCCTACCACCAGGTGGTCGAACCGTTTGAGGACCAGGAGGACCGCCTTCAATTCCAACACATTGATGTGCGGGGTAGATGGGCCAGCATGAACCTCCGTCCAGCTGCCTCCCACTGCGTGGGTCCGACACGTCCCTCCCCAACCCGTAAGAGAGGCGTCGGTGAAGACCGTGACGTGTGAGCGCCTGCTGCCCATGGGGACCCCAATGGTGAGGATACCCAGCCTCCTCCAGTGGGCGAGATCTCCCCATATCGACAAAGGAACCGTCAACCGTTTCCATTTGTCCCTCACCGGATCTATTCTCATAGAGAAAAACCACCTCTGTATCCTCCTCATGAAGAGGAGGCCAAGAGGAACCACCATGTGAGCAGATGCCATCATGCCGAGCAGACGCATCACTTGCAGCGCCGTGACCGTCCCTCCCAGACGGAAACCCCCGAGCGCGTGACGGATAGACACCCAGCGCTGCTCCGAGAGGGTTACAATCATGGGCCTCGACCTCAACGTCAAGCCCATGTACTCCACCTGTTGACTGGGAAGAGGTGTACTCTTCTTCTAATTCACAGCAAAACCCAGGCTGGTGAGGAATTCCACCACCAGCCTGGTATGAGACCTGGCAACCTCCTCCGAACGACTGAGGAGTAGAATGTCGTCGAGATAGAATAGAACTCATATCCCCCGACGACGTAAAGGCTCCAGCGCAGTCGCCACGCACTTGGTGAATGTGCGGGGAGCCAGAGAATAACCGAACGGCATCCTCTGGTACTCGTGCGCTACGCCCTGAAACAGGAACCGTAGGAACTTCCTGTGAGGAGGGAAAATCGGGATGTGAAAATACGCATCCTTCAGGTCTATGGAGGTGAATCAGTCTCCCCTTCTGACAGCAAGCAGAAGGAGTTTGACGGTCAACATTCTGAACGGTTTCGCTACAATCAACCGATTGAACGCGGACAGATCCAGTATAGGTCTGACCCCCCCTGTTTTCTTGGGTACCAGAAAATAACGGGAGTAGACGCCTGACATCGCGTCCTCTCTCGGAACCACAACGACGGCCTGCTTCGCCAACAGAGATTGGATCTCGTCGGCCAGGGCTGTCACTGCGTCTGACCCTGACAATAGGGTCGGCACCAAACCTGAGAACAGAGGGTGGGGTTGTGCGAACTGCAACACAAGCCCCTGCCTCAACGTTCTCTCCATCCACCCCACAAAACGGCATTCTTGTCGCCATATGTGAAAATAATCCCACAGCGCACCCGCCCTCAACTGACGCTGGGCCGCAAGGAACAGTAGATAGTTGGCCCGGTCCCTCCCGCTGTGCGATGCACCCAAGGGGGGACACCGACAGAAAGGGCCGGTTTGATACGAGAGAAGCTGTCATCAAACTGGTTGACACACACCCCCCCCTGAACACCCCTCTAGCGCATGCTGAGGAGTTGTTCCGCAGCTAGACGCGCAAGGCATGAGGACCCCATGGGCTCTTACACGCCGAAGCCCTGCAGTGATATTGCTACCACCCAAATCACGCTCGCCTCTTCTTTGCAGACCACTGCCGCTGTGACGGGAGTGGGAGGCATCAGCACGATACCCCGCCTGGCGAAGGCGAGGCCGGGGTAACCCTTGTTGTGCATTCAACAGAAGAGGCCTCGAGTCCCCCTGCTGACCACTGTAGCTAGTGGCAGCTGTAACACCAGGCTCATCCAACACACAACGTGTGGTGCAGGAACCACGCGACAGAACATTCTCACGGACAGACCCAGGCTCAGCCTTCAACTGGGTGTCAGCCCCTGTCCCCATGAGAAGTGAAGAATGGGGCCACATGCGCTTCAAGGAAGGTTCGCGGCCCGCAGCCAAAGGAGAACGATCAGAGCCCCGCTTCCGTGGGTAACAGAGAGAGGATTGAACGGGGAGCGGGCTGCTCACGGCAAAGTGACGACGGCTTGTTTTACCAAACTCGAATTCACCCAAAATGGCCGATCCCTCGGCCGCCAAGGCTGTCGGCCTTGTGGGACCCTGTTGACTCTTCACCCAGGGCACCACTGGCGGGGGAAACATGGCCGCCTGTCGAGGATCTCGCCACAGTCGTTGACGAGACCGTGCTCCCACCTCTGGCTGCACAGCGTGAGGCGGTGTAGGACCCAGATCAACAACCGTCTGCGCCTCCACAGAATGCCCAAAAAGACTATCTGTGGAAAAAGGAGTTGTGAGGAGAGAAAACCTATCCTCTTCCCCAAGAGGAGATTGCTCCAACCAAACATGCCTAACAACCAACGTTGATAGCATCCTAATCCTCCCCGCAGTTATAGCTTGCGACTGAGTCAAGATCTCTATAACACCACAAACATGAACCATGTTTACAATGTCGGCTGGACCCATAGTCCTACTACCCGACGCCAATGTGGATAGGAAACTAGCCAGCTGAGCCATAACACTGGCCGCCGCTAAATACCATCCTGCAGCAGTATAACACTCATCCGTCCATACTGCCACCCTCCGAGCCGATTCGCTGTCAAGCATCGGCCGGGTGGGACGTCGTTCATCCCCGCCGGGGCACAGGAACAAAGCTACCTGGCTACGTAGCCACGGTACACCCGGCCTGCACCCTGTTGTTAGCCCGTTTACCTGTAAAAAAGGTAAATAGGACTCAGCGAAACCCCCCACATTAACAACCGACTGACCTTCATCAATGAAGCTGGCAAGAGGAGGGAAAAGCGGCATCCCGCGGCGGGGATTATTAGAACAACGACCCATTTCAGCGTCAACGTTAGCATTAGCAGTAGTAGCAGTGGTAGCATTAGCGTTAGCAGCGTGCTCCAGGATTGCCAGGAAAACGACCACTGCAGTGGAACGATCACCAAGCCACCCCGGCCCTGGCGCCGAAACATAATCCACAGCATTACCAATATCAACATTGATGCCTAATGACACAGGCCCTACCTTTGTACAAGCCGACTCGATAGCCAAACCTTGTACGCTGCCCCTTGGTCTGCCGCCGTCAGATGAGGAAACATCAGCACAGGCCCAATGTGTCGCTGAAACATGCCTCGAAGATGCCAGGGACAAGCAAACCTCCGGTAAGCTTTCAACATTACGCAATTTCTCTAATCTTTTCATAACGCTAGTTAACATAAGGTGCACTGCATCCGTTATGATGGAACGAAAATAGAGGAAGGGTGTATTGGTGACCATGGTTACGGTCTTATAGGCTGCGCCTCCATAGAGGCGGGACCCGGTCAGGTGTGGGTGTACATGTTTTTATTCGTGATGGAGTACAATAGGTACATGAGATGAGGGGTATCTCGATAGGGCTTAAGAGCGGGACGCGATAAGCCAAGTACGAATATATAACCCTTTGTTGTGTGGCAGTGAAAGGGTTAACCTTCTGTATTGTCACAGGGAAAGGGTTAACCCTTTGGTAGTGTGGTAGTGAAAGGGTTAATTGTAGAGCAAATAACTTATATTTTTAATCCGTCTATTTCTTGCAGTGTAGTTCCTAGGGTCTGGACACCCACCATTGCACACGGGTGGAGATAAGAGTGATCCTAATTATTATAGACCAATATCTATCTGTCTGCTTTGACCAAAATTATGGAATTTATTCTAAACTGTCAAATTAACGATTTTCTCTTTTTATTTATTTAACCTTTATTTAACCAGGTAGGTCAATTCAGAACAAATTCTTATTTACAATGATGGCCTGGCGAGAGGACAAAGGGGCCTCTCGAAGGGTAACAGGGAAAAGGGGACAAAATTATTAAATGAAATAGAAAAAAGAAAAGAAAATCTAAAAGAACAATCTAAATAAGACTATTGTGTAACCTTCTGGGTTCTCTGGTCTTGTTAGACCTGAGAATCCTGCTACCATTCTGACATCTGTCACGTTCTCTCTCTGTAATTGCCTTATTGACTGTCACCTATGATTGGCTGTCACTCTGTGGTACGTGTGGAATGTTGGGAATGCAGACCATAAATAACTCCTGTTCTCTTCTGTTCCTCGTCGGCTCTTCACACTTCTCAGAACCAGTACGCGACGGTACCAGGACAAGTGCTGCTGTAACTTGTACCCTGTCTGTATTCTATTATTTAGTTTCTATTGTTTTGCTGTTCTCTCAGTTGAAGCCCTGCGTCTTTCTGTTTACCTGGCTGCTCTGGAGTTTTCCTATTAAAGAGGATACACCTTGTGAAGAGCAATATCACCTCTCCGTCTCCTTATTTGCCACCACCACTGGAACTCCAATCTCTTACCTCGTAACACTATTGGATACAGACAGTACATACATCACAGAAGTAAGGGAAATCATTAAAACACACACCAAACAAACAACCAAATGACATGGTATGTAAGACATGAAGCAGAACAGACTATTTACATGTCAGTTGAAAGGCTGGGTGACAGTTGCAGGTCCTTAAAATGAGTGAGGGGGATCAATTTGTCCATTTTCAAAGTATTTTGCATCTCGTTCCAACTGCTGGGAGCAGTAAATTGGAAGGAGGATTGGCCAAACGAAGTGTTGATCATTCTCTGAATAGATTACATAGTATTGGCCTAGATGGAAATGCTTGTAGCTGGTTTAAAAATTATTTATCTAATAGATTTCAATGTGTGAAATCAGGATGTGTCCACAGAAACGGCCCTCATTGCGGTCACAGATGCACTTCACTTAGCAAAAGCGAAAGGCCTCTCCTCTGTCCTGATTCTCCTAGATCTATCTGCAGCCTTCGACACAGTCAACCATCAGATCCTCCTTGCGGCCCTCACAGGAATGGGAGTGGCTGGCTCTGCGCTGACATGGCTGACATCATACCTCAATGACCGCTCCTACCAAGTGTCATGGAGAGGGACCCTGTCGGCCACCCGCCCCCTGCGGACGGGTGTCCCCCAGGGCTCGGTCCTAGGACCCCTTCTCTTCTCCCTCTACACTAAATCACTGGGTAACATTATCACGTCTCATGGCTTCTCGTATCATTGTTATGCCGATGATACTCAACTCTTCCTCTCCTTCCCTCCCTCAGATATCCACATCTCTGAGCGGATCTCGGCCTGTCTGTCCGACATCTCCGCCTGGATGACGACCAACCACCTCAAACTGAACCTAAGCAAAACAGAATTGCTCCACCTGCCGGCCAAATCCTCCCCCCTGACCGACCTTTCCATCACAGTCGAGAATGCAGCTGTGACCGCGTCCAAGACCGCCAAGAACCTTGGTGTTGTCCTCGACGACCAGTTGAACTTCTCTGCTCACATCGCAGCGACAAACAGAACCTGCAGATTCCTCCTGAGCAACGTCAGAAGGATCCGCCCCTTTCTGACAAAAGAAGCAACCCAACTCCTCGTCCAATCAACAGTCATTTCCCGCCTCGACTACTACAACGCACTGCTCGCTGGCCTCCTGGCCACTGCCACCAAGCCTCTTCAACTCATTCAGAACGCAGCGGCCCGCCTGATCTCAAACCTACCGAAGTCGGCCCATGTCACCCCACTTCTTAGGGACCTGCACTGGCTCCCCATTGCTGCACGGATCCGCTTCAAGGCCCTCGACCTAGCATACCGTGCGGCAAAGGGAACCGCTCCCGCCTACCTCCGGTCAATGGTCTCTAACTACACACCCTCAAGACCCCTACGCTCTGCATCTTCTGGCCGCCTCAGACCTACTCCTATCCAAGCCCCGGGAGGGTCATCAAAGAGAAGCCGCCTATTCTCAGTCCTTGCCCCACAATCAGGGCCGCCTGGGAGAAATGCGAGGCCCTGTGCGAGATTTAAATGTGAGGCCCCCCCCCCTAAAAGGTCAACATATTCTTAAATAATAGCACTGCCCGAGGCTGGGCATGATACAGTCAACATATAGCAAGAGAGAGAGCGAGAGAGAGCTCCCGTTCTACAGTCAATATACAGTGTTATCGCTGCACAGACCCGGCAATGCCCCTGACCCTCCACCAGAGCAAGGCCAGAGAGAGAGAGAGAGAGAGAGAGAGAGAGAGAGAGAGAGAGAGAGAGAGAGAGAGAGAGAGAGAGAGAGAGAGACACATTGGAAAGAAACAACCCAAAACCAGAGCAAATTGAAATGCTATTTGGCCCTAAACAGAGAGTACACAGTGGCAGAATACCTGAGCACTGTGACTGACCCAATACTAAGAAGATCCTTGACTAGGTACAGACTCAGCGAGCACAGCCTAGCCATCGAGAAAGGCCGCCATAGGCAGACCTGGCTCCCAAGCGAAGACAGACTATGCACCCACTGCACACAAGATGAGGTGGAAACCGAGCTCCACTTCTTAACAACCTGCCCACTATACCAAGACATATACTTCCCACAAATTGCAAACACCCAAAGAGACTTTGAAAACATGGACAATAACTCAAAACTCCCATACCTACTGGGAGAAATACAAGAATGTGAAATAAAGCCCATTTGAATTGAAGAGAGAGAGATAGAGCATGTCTGTGTGTGTTAGAAAGAGAGAGATAGAGAGAGAGCATGTCTGTTTGTGTGTGTGTTAGAGAGAGAGCATGTATATGTGTGTGTGTGTTAGAAAGAGAGGGAAAGATAGAGAGAGAGAGAGAGCATGTCATTTTGTGTGTTAGAGAGAGATATAGAGCATGTCTGTGTGTGTTAGAAAGAGAGAGAGAGAGAGCATGTGTGTTTGTGTGTTAGAGAGAGAGAGCATGTCTGTGTGTGTGTGTGTGTGTGTGTGTGTGTGTGTGTGTGTGTGTGTGTGTGTGTGTTAGAGAGAGAGCATGTATGTGTGTGTGTTAGAGAGAGAGAGAGAGAGAGAGAGAGAGAGAGAGAGAGAGAGAGAGAGAGAGAGAGAGAGAGAGAGAGAGAGAGAGAGAGAGAGAGAGAGAGAGAGATCAACGGCGGGAATAGAATAGGTTGCATGAAAAACTCACCATAACGCAGTATCAATGGCAAAGTTGGAAGGAGACGACATCGACGCATTTTCCGTGGAGATGAAAAGTACCAGTCCCTTGGGAGTCCTAGTTTATCTGCCACACGTTAGCACTCGATAACTTAGCAATTAGCTAAAGGCAGGGACGCGTAACTAGCTAGCTAGCATTAGCTAACGCTAGTTACGCGTCCCTGCCTTTAGCTAATTGCTACTAGTACTAGCCGACATAGCTATAGCCTGACTGAAGGTTCTAACATCACATGCAACAACTTTCATCTTCAGTCCATCTGCCGAACATCCTCTTCGTCTTGGCAAAGTTGGCATAACCATCATACTTGGTATTGATAACAAGCTTATGGCACACAGTGTTATTTCTTCTGCTCCATGCTGCTTTTCAAAAAACATCCACTCGCTCCTCTGGATAGCGCTGAATAGATCCTGTACGGTACAAACGTGTCTATCTGCAGAGCAGCAGAGCTGCAGAAACCGGAACACTATTCTACAAACGTGTCTATCTGCAGAGCAGCTGAGCCGCAGAAACCGGAACACTATTTTACAAACGTATAATGTGAAATATATAAGCATGTAAGCAAAACTAGATTTTAGGTCTGTGATGAAAAAGGGCCTCACAGGAAGGGGGGCCTCGCAAAAAAAACTAAAAAAAAACTAAAAAAATAATATAAAAAAATAATAATAATATTTTTTTTTCTTTTCTTTTTTTTTTTTTTTTTGTGAGGCCCCCCTTCCCGCGAGGCCCTGTGCGACCGCACTGCTCGCACACACCCTGAGACGGCCCTGCCCACAATGGTGGAATGAACTACCCACCCCAGTTAGGACAGCCGAAACCCGTCCAATCTTCCGCCGTCGACTAAAGACGCACTTCTTCAACCATTATCTGAAATAATAATATATAAAAAAATTATAATAATAATAAAAAATAAAAACCTCTAACCCTAACTAACCTTACTGTCATGCACTTGACCTAATAAACTAACCTACACTGTAACACGCAACACTTTGATGAACATTGTTACTCAGCTGATAGAGTTGTACCCTTCCTGATGACTTGTCGTACAGAACTTGTAAGTCGCTTTGGATAAAAGCGTCAGCTAAATGACTAAATGTAAATGTAAATCTGGATTTTTGACCATAACAAAAGGTGTTCCACAGGATTACATTTTACGTCCTGTGCTTTTTACTAAAGTAAACAAGGGAAGCCTCAGTGTCCCTTGAGTTTGAATAAAGGTTGAATGAACGAGAGTTTCTTTTCATTTGTATTATTCTTCCTATTTTGTTCAGCCTCTCACATATCACTGTGCATGCTGGAATTGACAAACCACTGTCATGGCTGCTCCTGGGTTGGGCAACTGCGACCACAGCTGGTTAATGGGCAAAGAAAAACCAGCTGGCACATAAAATGTGATCATATTTTAACCAAGATTCATCGCTGAGCACGACCTACCGGAAGCCATGCGATTGGCCATTAACTTTACAGGGGAAACTACCCATGTGAAATTCAATATTTGAAAGCGTCCAAAAAACTCCTATCTGTCTGTATATATCATACTATATAGCAAGGGAATGTAATACTCTAAATGAGGCAAGATGTTGTTGATAAATACATTTTAAAGGACCATACTGATATTCTTGACTAATTTTGGCTCATTTCCCCCCAAATCAATCTCTATCTTACATTTCCCCTTCGCTAAGCTTAGCTCTTATCATCTCCATAGATCTTCATCTACAGTACATTGACCCTAAATTGCATATTGCAAAAATGTCATTTGACACAGTCCAAAAGTCATAAAAGAATAATGACATCTGTGAATGACATAAAGTGTACAGCTAGAAGTATATAATTATATTGTTCTGGCTGTGCAATGATTTGAATGGTGCATCCATGAGCTTGCTACCAGTTATCTGGTAAAATGACTGTAGGGAAGGAACGACAAACAAACGCTTTTTGCTATGATGCATAAAAAATACATGGGCTATTGCACCATTCGCCCCCATGCAGCGGATGCCAGCAGAGAATGTAATGGAGTAAAATTAAATATTCATGTAGATTCAGACGACTCTAACTTCCACTCAAAATTATGTACAGGCCTATGATTGTATTTTAATGCCTAAAAGATACTAGCACAAATACACAAAATAAATGTTTAGATGCACCAGTAAATGGTATTATATTGTATTGTCTAGTCAGGCGACGACACATGCAATAGGCATGATTGCATCTGTATGTGTTTGGCATGTAGCGGCACTTGAATCCAGGATGTGAGTGTTGCTAAGAGACCGACAGCCTTGGCTGACGGAAGTTTTAAAAGGATCAAATTCAATTCAATGAATTCCTTTTAACCTCCTTCAACCTCTGCAACAAAAGGAAAGTTTGTTGTTTGAGGTTGTTTGGAGAGAAAGGAAGTTAGTTGTGGGTGGGTGGATGGAACAGCGGTGACAGAGAGGGTGGAGGACAGAAGAAGAATGAAAGGGCAGAAAGAAAATGTCTCTGAATGGCAAGCTGCTACTGCTTTGTCTTCCTCCTCCCAGAAGACATGGCTCATGCTGGCCAGCCAGTGGCCTTCACGGGGGCATAGCGGTAAAGCGATGCAGCCTGGTACCATCGCACTGTAAGAAGGAGTGTGCCAAATACAAGTGCGGCTCCACTAGTCAAACATCGAGTCTGTGCAGCCTTGTTTATTCACCATGGAAGAAAGAAAGGAAAGAAAGAAACTGGACTTTGAAGAAGTCTTTATTTGTAGCACATTGCTACATCGTCATGCAGTGTACACACACATGCAAGATGGGCGACACATAGGACACACACACTCATAAAGGCATGGTCTTTAGGTAGACCAGCGAGCAGTGCATTGCAGTAGTCGAGGCGAGACATGACTGGAGCAGTGCATTGCAGTAGTCGAGGCGAGACATGACTGTTGATTGGACAAGGAGTTGAGGATTTGGCCGGCAGGTGAAGCAATTCTGTTTTGCTTAGGGTCAGTTTGAGGTGGTTGGTCGTCATCCAGGCAGAGATGTCGGACAGATAGGCCGAGATTCACTCAGAGACATGGATATCTGAGGGAGGAAAGGAGAGGAAGAGTTGAGTATCATCGGCATAGCAATCATATGAGAAGGCATGAGACGTGATAATGTTACCCAGAGATTTGGTGTAGAGGGAGAAGAAGAGGGGTCCAAGGGCCCTGGGGGACACCCGTCCGAAGGGTGCGGGGGGCCAACAGGGTCCATCTCCATGATACTAGGATCAGTCATCGATGTAGGATGCCAGCCATGCAAGTGCAGAGCCAGCAACTCCCATTCCTGCGAAGGATGCGAGGAGGATCTGATGGTTGACTGTGTCCAAGGCTGCCGACAGGTCCAGGAGAATCAGGACAGAGGAGAGGCCCTTTGCTTTTGCTAAGTGAAGAGCCTCTGTGACCGCAATGAGGGCCTTAAGTTGGTTGAAGTGACTTAAGTTGGTTGGATACAGCACGTTCAAATGATTTAGAAAGGAAGGAGAGAAGAGAGACAGGACAATAGTTGTCTATGACGGTGGGGTTCATGGTTGGTTTTTTTATGAGCGGTGTGAATCTGGTTTGTTTTAGGGAGGTGGGAACCACCCCCGAGTTGAGGGAGGAGTTGACGGTTGCTGTTAGGAATGGGAGGATGTCTGGTGCTATGGTCTGGAGGAGTGGGGAGGGTATCGGGTCCAGCTGGCATGTAGTGGGACGGTTCGACGTTACCAATGTTGAGGCCTCACATCTGTAATGGGAAAGAAAGATGGCAGAGTAAAGGATGAGGTTCAATTTAGCATTTGGAATGGCCGGGGGTTGGGAGAAGCAGCTGTGGATGTTCTCCACTTTTTTCTCAAAGAAAATTGCAAAGTCTTCGGCAGAGAGAGAGGAGGGGGTGGAGGGGGAGTGAGGAGGGAGGACATGGTGGCGTGCAGTTTGCGAAGGTTCTTAGCCGGGGGCTCGATCTTATGGTGAAAGAAAGAAACTTTGGCAGTAGTAATGGTTTTGGAGAAAGCTAACAAGAGGTTGTGATAGGTGGTGATGTCACCAGTGAGGCGTGACTTTCTATACTTCCTCTCTGCCACTCTCAGGACCTGTCTTTCTTCTCTCACTGCATCCGACAGCCATGGATTGGGTTGGGAACGGTGGGCAGGCCTCTTGGCGAGGGGACAGAGCTTGTCGAAGGAGGTTGAGAGGGCTGAGAGGAGGGTGGAGTTTGCCGTATCTGTGGGGAGAGCAGAGAAAGTCTCACTCAAAGGTAGAGTGGATAGGATGTCAGAGGAGAGGGTGGACGGGAGCGCAGGTTGCATCTGACTGAGACGGTGTGGGTTGGGGTGGATGGTTTGGGGTTAAGCATGAGAATTAGTGAGAAGGATGAGAAGGATATGAAGAAGTGTTCAGATATATTGAGGGGAGGCGGCTAAGTGGTGCAGTGGGCAAGGCGCTCGCCACTAACGCAGGATATGATGGGTTCGAGCCCAGCTCTCGGCGTTGCTACCAGCTTGGCTGGTCGTTCATACTAACACAATTGGCAGTGTTAGGGGTGGGAAAGCTGGTGGGTGGGGATTGGACGTTGTGGACAGCGACTCCTACAGGTCGATTGGTGCGCCTGTACAGCAGAATCAGGAAGTATCGGGGGCAGCGTGAGCCTCCCACGCGTTACTCCTCGCCACTGAGAGATCGCGCTGTACAAGTGAAAAGATGCGACAGCTGCCTCCTCGTGTACCGGAGGGGACACGTGATGCAAGGCTTGGTCCTCACTGCAGCCGACCAGTGGGAGGCATAGTCTAGCAACGTTCGAGACAGGGGAAGGGAGAATTGAAGGGAGAATTGGTGAGGCGAAATTGGGATGGGAGAAAAATTGAAAAATAAGGAGAAAAAGTGGATAAAAAAATATATATATATTGAGGGGAGTTACCGTGGTGTTAATGATGCTGGAGTTACGGGATAACATGAGATCCAAGGAGCTGCCTGCTTTGTGAGTGGGAGGCATGGCAGTGGGAGTCAGGTCAAAGGATTGTAGGAGA
The DNA here is from genome assembly GCF_963971535.1 of Notolepis coatsorum. NCBI lineage: Eukaryota > Metazoa > Chordata > Actinopteri > Aulopiformes > Paralepididae > Notolepis > Notolepis coatsorum. The sequence goes on from NC_140178.1 coordinate 28,996,474, forward strand.
GAGACCACTGTGTCTAACTGAGACGAGTCAGGGAGCTTGAAATCGACCATTCGAAGGAGGGGAGTGCCATCTTCTGGGAAAGAGCCTAGAAGCATGTCCAGCTCGTCTGGGAAGTGATCGAGGGGACCTGGGGGGGGGGGGGCGTGTAGGTTTTTACCAACCCACTTTCAGTTTTCCGCGATCTGATTGGCCACTGACGTTTCCCTCAGCGCCAATCGCGTTACGCCTAGTTCTATCACTGGTTAAGCTTGGCGACTCTTTCGAAGTTGGTTAAGGTTAGAGTTTTCCTTAGAGCAGGGCAATAGACCACCAGCCCTGATTCCAAACTCTAACCTTAACCAACTTCGAAAGAGTCGCCAAGCTTAACCAGTGATAGAACTAGGCGTTAGCTAGCTAGCAGGCTGTTAGAGGCAGAACTAGGCGTAACACGATTGGCGCTGAGAGAAACGTCAGTGGCCAATCAGATTGCGGAACCCGAACGCGGAACTGAAAGTGCGTTGGTAAAAACGTCAGAAGGATACGCCCCTTCCTGACAAAAGAAGCCACCCAACTCCTCATCCAATCAACAGTCATCTCCCGCCTCGACTACTGCAACGCACTGCTAGCTGGCCTCCCGGCCACTGCCACCAAGCCTCTTCAACTCATTCAAAACGCAGCGGCCCGCCTGATATCAAACCTACCGAAGTCGGCCCATGTCACCCCACTTCTTAGGGACCTGCACTGGCTCCCCATTGCTGCACGTATCCGCTTCAAGGCCCTCGACCTAGCATACCGTGCAGCAAAGGGAACCGCTCCCGCCTACCTCCGGTCAATGGTCTCTAACTACACACCCTCAAGACCCCTACGCTCTGCATCTTCTGGCCGCCTCAGACCTACTCCTATCCAAGCTCCCGGAGGGTCATCAAAGAGAAGCCGCCTATTCTCAGTCCTTGCCCCACAATGGTGGAATGAACTACCCATCCCAGTTAGGACAGCCGAATCCCGTCCAATCTTTCGCCGTCGACTAAAGACTCACTTCTTCAACCATTATCTGAAATGATAAAAAAAAAAAAAAAAAAAAAAAATCTAACCCTGACTAACCTTACTGTCATGCACTTGTCCTAATAAACTAACCTACACTGTAACACGCAACACTTGATGAACATTGTTACTCAGCTGATAGAGTTGTACCCTTCTTGCTGTCTTGTCGTACAGAACTTGTAAGTCGCTTTGGATAAAAGCGTCAGCTAAATGACTAAATGTAAATGTAAATGTAATACTACTACTACTAATAATAATACACTTTATTTGTATAGCACCTTTCATACAAGAATTGCAGCCCAAAATGCTTCACAGCAGTAAAAATAGACATCAAATATACATAAAATGCAGACATAAAATGCTGTTAAAATAGACGTAAAATTTGCATTAAATAGACAGAATACAAGCAGTGCAATAGAATGTACAATACACTAATCACAGTGTGGATTTAATGAGTGAGTGGCAGAATGTATTATAAGGCGACGTGTTTAGCACTGTTTACTGTAATTGTAATAAGTAGTTAGTAACACTGGCGGACTCAGTGGGGGGGGGGGGAAACGTTGCGCTAAAGTGCCCTTCTGAGTGGCGAAAACGAGAGGATGGCCCTATTGGTGCTTTTCCAATGGTCTAAACTTGACCATGTGCCCCCACGGTTAAATAACGTCACGCAAAAGTTCCCTTTTCAGTGAAGAAAATGAGAGGGCGTGCCCTATTGGTGCCCCTCTGTAACGTTCTGGGTTCTCTGGCATGTTGCCTGAGAATCCTACCACCATTCTGACGTCTGTCACTTGCTCCCTGATTGTCTCTGATTGTCCCTGTTCCCTGATTTGCTGTCACTCTGTGGTGCGTGTGGAATGTGTGGAATGCGACCTCAAGTAACCCCTGTTTCCTTATGTTTCCCGTCGGTTCTTCACACTCTCTCCAGTACCGGTACGCTGAGGTACCCTGGACTGTCGGACATTCCCTTGCACCCGATCGTCTCGACTTTAACTTCGTTTTCTTTTTTCGATGTCACTGTGGGGTGTGGGGAGTACGTCAAGAAGACCAGGGCGTTAGTTGATTCGGGGGCAGCGGGGAATCTTATTCATGTTGGGTTGGTCAAAGAGTGGGGTATTCCGTTGGAGACTTTGCAAGTGCCCATCCCTGTTCAATCATTGGATGGACAGTACTGGGTAGCGGGAGCATTACCCAGCGAACGGCGCAGCTGCGCATTCAGGTGGCTGGTGGTGGGTGGGAATGGGTGCAATTTTTTGTTATTATGTCCCCCTATCCTGTGTCATTGTTTTAGGTCATCCTTGGCTAGCCGTGCACAACCCTGTGATTGATTGGGCCATGGGTGAACTCTCAATGGGGAACGGCGTCAAGTCGGTCTCCGGCGAGAGTTTACCCGCCCCTTCTCCCTCTTCTTTTTTGTCTCCCTCTTCTCTCTCCAGGATGGTGGGGAGCGTTGCAGACTCGGTCATATCTCCTAATCCCGATTTTATAGGCGTGCCTGAGATCTATTTGGAACTGGCGGACGTTTTTAGTAAGACGCATGCTAAAGCACTACCGCCTCATAGGTCATACGACTGCCCCATTAATCTCCTACACGGCACCTCTCTGGGAGTATGTTCTCCCTTTCTCACCCCGAGACAGTGTCCATGAACACTTACATTCAGGAGGCATTACTCACAGGGCATATTCGTCCCTCCACATCCCCTGCCGGCGCTGGGTTCTTTTTTGTAGCAAAAAAGGACGGTACCCAGCAACCGTGCATTGATTATAGGGGATTGAATGACGTTTCCATCAAGAACCGTTACCCTCTGCCTCTCATGGACACTGCCTTTGAGTGCTTACAGGGGGCACAGGTCTTCTCTAAACTTGACTTACATAATGCATACAACTTGGTCAGGATTAGAGAGGAAGACGAGTGGAAGACTGCATTTAACACGCCCAATGGGCATTATGAGTATTTAGTCATGCCCTTTGGTTTAGCTAATGCTCCGGCAGTTTTCCAAGCCCTGGTTAAAGACGTGCTGCAGGATTTAATTGGGGTGTCAGTTTTTGTGTACTTAGATGACATCCTAATTTTTTCTCGCGATATGGTGCAACACCAACTACATGTTCGTGAGGTGCTACAACATCTCCTCAAGCATCAGCTATTTGTTAAGGCAGAGAAGTGTGTGTTTCACACTGACACCGTTTCCTTCCTGGGCTTTGTGTTGACGAAGGGTGATCTTCGCATGGATCCAGCCAAGGTGAGTGCAGTCTTGGATTGGCCACGGCCTTCGTCGCTCAAGGAGTTACAACGGTTTTTGGGCTTTGCAAATTTTTACAGGTGTTTTATTCATAATTTTAGCGCCTTAGCCAATCCTTTAACAGCTCTCACTAAGTCCTCTCTCCCTGGCTTTGAATGGTCGCCTAGGGCAGAGTCGGCGTTCTGCGATCTCAAACGTCGATTTACCTCTGCCCCTGTACTGATCCGCCACGATGCAGAGACTCTTCATTCTGTGTTCATAGTGGAGGTGGATGCCTCTGACATCGCGGTGGGGGTGGGGTGATCTCTCAGAGATGTTTAAAGGACGGTAAAGTGCATCCTTGCGCTTTTTTTCACGCCGGCTGTCTTCGGCCGAGCGTAACTATGACGTGGGTAATCGGGAGTTGTTGGCAATCAAATTGGCACTGGAGGAATGGAGACATTGGTTAAAGGGGTCGGCACATCCTTTCATTGTTTGGACTGATCATAAGAACTTGGCTTACATCCAAGGGGCTAAACGCCTTAACGCTCGCCAGGCCAGGTGGGCGTTATTCTTCACTCGATTTAGATTTTCCATCTCCTATCGGCCCGGTTCCAAGAACGTCAAACCTGACGCTCTGGCACGCCAGTTTGACCTTCCGGGTCGGGAGGAGAAGCCCCACCCTATTATTCCACAGGCCTTGATTTTGGCACCCGTGTCATGGGGCATAGATAGGGTGGTAAGATCGGCTCTGACACGGGAGCCCGATCCCGGTGGGGATCCTCCGGGGCGGATGTATGTGCCCAATGCTGCACGCTCGCGCCTGCTACAGTGGGCACATGCCTCCTCTCTCACTGGCCACCCTGGGGCCACCAGAACCCTGGAGTTTATCCGTAGGAGGTTCTGGTGGCCAACAGAGGAGGGGGATACACGCTACTTTGTGGCGGCCTGCCCGGTGTGTGCGTGCAGTAAGACCTCTCGCCGTGCGCCGGCGGGTCTCCTCCGGCCGCTTCCTATTCCCAAACGTCCCTGGTCGCCCATATCCCTGGATTTCATTTCTGGCCTTTCCCTGTCGGATGGGTTCACTACCATTTTGGTGGTAGTGGACCATTTCTCCAAGGCGGCTCACTTCATTCCCCTTCCCAAGCTTCCCTCTGCCCGAGAGACTGCTGACCTGGTGGTGCAGCACGTCTTTCGGGTACACAGGCTTCCAGTGGATATTGTGTCCGACCGGGGTCCTCAGTTCGCCTCCAGGTTCTGGAAGGCGTTTGCCTCCGGCCTCTGCGCCTCAGTCAGCAGTTCCATCCGCAGTCGAACGGGCAGACGGAGCGCGTCAACCAGGATTTGGAGGGTGTCCTGAGGTGTTACGTTGCCAGGTGTCCGGCAACGTGGAGTAGGAGGTTGGGCTGGGCTGAGTATGCGCATAATACCCTCCTCTCCTCCTCTACTGGTATGTCTCCCTTTCAGTGTCAATATGGTTTTCAACCTCCTCTGTTTCCCGAACAGGAGCAGGAGGCTGATGTGCCATCGGCCCAGGCACATGTGGCTCGCAGTCGCAGGACATGGAACCGGGTTAGAACGGCGCTGCAGAAGGCCTCTGTTAACATTTTTGAATTTTTTTTTTCTTTTTCACATATTGAACGATAGATACTCAATGTCAAATGGGCCATAGTATTGTATCCATAGCTATAATATAGAACATAGTTATAGCTCTACAAACAAGGTGACTCAGTCCTATCTTTTAAAGCGTGGCAATGCTACCACAGGGCCATGGCTAATCCCCGGCAGTCAATGAGTTAATGGACATGCTGTTAGGGATAGTGTTGTCGAGGACCCAATTGCTGAACAGGACGAGTTGAGAATAGGCAGACGAGATGTGGAGCCAGGGGTGAAGTGTATCAAAATGACTTTACTTAAAAAGGGCAGCAGCAACAAAACAAAGAATAACTCATAATGAGAGCATGTACAAAAGGCACAACAAAAAAACACTGCAAAGCAGGCAAGGAAAAGGGGAACAAGCTGACTACAAATAAACACTAACAAAACGAGACAAACTTTACATGAAAACAAAGATGGTGGAAACAAACAAAAAAACACTAACACTTACTGACAAAGGGAGTAGGCTCACGGGAGAACAAGGTACAGCACAGAGAACATGGACGAGGAAGCAACAGCCAGGAATAGTATCAACAGACCAGGAACACAAACACAAGCAATGAACCGACACAGGGAAGCTGGTAGACCAGACAGATACACACAGACTAATTGACACATGAGGGTGATTGCGGACAAGATGCACCTGGGAAGGAAAACAGACTGAACACACTGGGGCAAAGACTAAAGACAACAAATAGATACAAAACACACTGGGGAAAGCACTAAACGACAGAATAACACTTAACAAAACCACAGGAGCACAGAGGGTAACAAATATACAGGGAGTGACAGCAAAATGGGGAGTAAACACAAAAACGCTGACACTTTGACAATAAACAAATGGAGGAGCAATGGGAGCATTTGTCCAGTAGGTGGCAAAGATGGGGATGAGTGAGGAGCTGGGAAAAGTCTGTGCAAAGGTGGGGGCTGTTCCTGAGTCCTTGGATGGACAGGAGGGGAGGGGGGAGCAGCAGGGGGAGTCTGGCCGCCTGTAGCTGTTCCGCAACTGTAGCTATTTCCGGGGTAGGCCTGATTGGCCCCGACAGGCACGTGACCGCCGCGGCCACGCCCCGCGGCAGCCCCGCGACGCTCCGCCGCGACAATATTATTAAACAGCGGCTCTGTCATTGAAGTGGGAAAAGTGAGCCGTATTGTAGTACATTGAACAGTGATTAATATTATTAGAGATGACTGATGATATTATTATGACTGATGGCGTTGAAGGCGGAGAGCGCCTGTGAACCGGCGGTCACGTGCCTGTCGGGGCCAATCAGGCCTACCCCGGACATAGCTACAGTTGCGGAACAGCTACAGGCAGTCTGGCCAGGGAACAGTGAACATGTGCAGAGTTATTTTCAAATGAGAACACTTTTCAGTTACAGTAATCTAATGTTGGGTCTTAAAATCATATTTATTCATATAATTCTCTTGAATCAAGTGTATCTTATACCTTAACATAGGCTATAGCATGAAAATAACATATTTTCTTTGGAGGTGTTTGTGAAATAAACATTTTAAATGTGTACTGTTCCCTGTGTGGTTTTATTATAGAGGTGTAGTTCTACTTTTAATCTGGATTGCCTACTACATGTTAATCCAATCTAATCTAAAGATTTATTTTTTAGCGTTTATCGCTTTATTCTACTGGGCAGTCCAGTAGAGAGAGAGAGAGAGAGAGAGAGAGAGAGAGAGGTGAAACGGGAGGCAGAGTGGGGGGAAGACATTCGACAAATAACGACGGGTTCGGGAATCGAACCCGGGTCGGCCGTGCCACGACGTTATGTGATTCGCCACTGGGGCGCCCATCTGTATTTGTATTGGTATTTATTGGTTTAAAATACAGAGACAGTGCATATTAAGGAACATTTGACTGTAAATATGCCAGTTTAGCCAAGTTGGCTAATTTTCAACTGTAGTCTCTGGGGCAGGTGACATGAGCACAACAATAATTAAAACATAGTACAATAATTAAAACACAGTAGGAATCAGTATAGGTTACAATACACTAAAATACATACAAATAAATACATTAAAATACAACCCCTCAGTTAAAAAACATAGTACAATAATTAAAACACAGTAGGAATCAGTATAGGTTACAATACACTAAAATACATACAAATAAATACATTAAAATACAACCCCTCAGTTAAAATGGTCGCACACTTGACCATCTCTCAACCATGATTTTAAGTTAGTTTTAAATGAGATGTAACTTTGATACTCCCTGAGCCGTGTTGGCAGACTGTTCCAGGTGTGGGCTGCTCTCACGGAAAAGGCTGTCTGACTAAAAGCAGACCTCCTGTTTGGGACTACACAGTCCCCTCTGACTACAGACCTGGTATATCTATCAGCAGATGCTTTCTGTTTTATGAAAGTACAGAGGGGGGGAGGAGCCAAGCCATGTAGGATTTTATAGGTAAGGCAGGCATCTTTGAATTTGACAAGATTGTCCCAGCTCAGTAGGTTCTGGTTTGCTATGCTATAACAATGGTGGTGGCTGTTTGTTTTCCTGTCCAGAACTTTCACAGCCTGATGGTAAACTACCTGTACAGATTGTAATGTTGTACAGGAGGCTTGTGTCCAGCTAGTCAGACAGTATGTTAAGTGTGACATAATAATGGCATTAAAATACAGTGCTGCTGCTTTTGTTGACAGAGAGTTTCTGATGTGACGGATGTTAATCTAATGTTAATCTTAACGCATCATAGCTTTTTGCTCGCTGATGGGGTCTCATGTAGTGCAGTAGGTGCCCTTTTTTCTTTTCGCCCCTGCCCTTCAAACAGCCTGAGTCCGCCACTGGTTAATAACATTTGTGAGGTCACGGTATATGTTAATTATAGAGATAGTATAGCCTAAGTAATGTAACGTTAATGTCTCTTGTTTCCTCCTCATTTAGAACCACACTCCCACAGTAGTAATAGTAAGTAGTATAATTGTAATAGTGCCTGTGGATCTGTGGATCTACATTTAGTTCATAACCTGTTCCACCCCTTAGGGTCGGTACCGACCCCAAAATGACATTATGGTCATAGATCCATATTTTTCAGAGTGATGCAAAAAATTTGCGATTTTAAAATCAAACGTTTTCAAGTATTAACATCACTAACATGTCACAAAAGCATGTAGAATGTATATTATCATCAATACGTTAGTTTAGCAATAGGTTAAAAGTGTTAAAAGATAGTTTTAAGTTTTAGATTTTCGATCGTCTATTCCAGGGAGGGGCAACTGGCGGCCCGCGGGCCGCATGCGGCCCTCACCGACGTTCCATGCGGCCCCAGGCCAATGATTTTTTATTGTATTCGACTAAGAAGAGTTGGCAGTCGACTATGGCTCCTTTCGATCGATTAGTCGACTATTTGACTAATAGGGGTCAGCCCTAGTGTGGACATATGAAACGCTGTTGAAAGTGCCGTGCAGCAATATGGGGGTTTTTACCGATGGAGCACCGGCAATGAAAGGAAAACGCACAGGATTCGCCGGGCTTCTAAGGCAGAGTGGCGTTGAGTGTCCAATGCTGCACTGCATTATACATCAGGTAAGTTCGCTAACATAATTTCCATCTATTGTGGGTCACTATAATGACCAATGCGAGTCGAGTGTAGTCAAATTATATGCGAGAGTCGTTAAATCGTTTTTTTTTTTTTTTGTATCTGATATAGGAGGCTCTCTGTGCCAAGAAGCTTGACTACAGCCATGTTATGGATTTGGTTACCAAGGTTACCAATCTAATTCGTGGAGGCAACAGGTCACTAAACCATAGAAAGTTTGTCTCCTTTTTGGAAGAGATGGACACTGATTATGGCGACTTGCAGCTACACACAGAATTGAAACACTGCAAATGCAATTCAATGATCGGTTTGAAGATTTCAATGGCATGCAGTCACGGATAGCGCTGTTTTCCGGCCCCCTCACCGCTACGGTGTCAGAGCAGCCCCCACCGTTGCAGCTTGAACTGTGCGAGCTACAGTCAGATCCTTTTTTGCAAGCAAAGATAAATGAGAGGGGAATTTCGTTTTGGAAACTGCTACCTGAGCCCCGCTTCCCACTCCTCAGGGACTTTGCCCTCTCTATGGCCAGTATGTTTGGGAGCACATACATATGTGAGAGCAATTTCTCAAACATGAAGCACATCAAGTCAAAGGAGAGAAACAGGCTGTCGGATGAAACATTATTTCATCTGATGCAGATTGCATGCACAAACATTGAAGTTGACATTCCTGCTATTGTGCGCCAAATGGAGAGACCACAACTGGCGCTGCTGTGATGGCTGCCTTTCTGATCGCTCCGACGAGACTGTGCTTTATTTTGTTAATTTTTATAGTATTAGGAGTTTTATTTGCACCAACTGTTGGTGCATTATATGTGTATGACCGTCAGTCAATCATTGACATTGGATTAAGAAAAACTTACCGTTTGGATTGCTCTCTGGATCGGATCGCTGAACAGCAGAAATGGCCCGCCGAGATCCTTTGTTATGCCGGCCACGGACAAGACCAAAAGCCGCCGCGAAGACGAGGAAAGAGAGCCGGGGTCCGGAACAGACTGAGGTCCAAACGACACAGAACCACATTGCCCAGCATATTGTTGGCCAATGTGCAATCGATAGGAAACAAATTGGACGACATCAGAGCAAGGATCCAATTCCAGAGGGACATTCGGGATTGTAACGTCCTCTGTTTCACAGAAACTTGGCTGAGTCCAGATGTCCCGAATCATGCAATAGAACCGGCAGACCACTTCTTCGTTCTACGAAAAGACCGGACGGCATTAGAGTCACTAAAGAAGAAAGGAGGCGGCATTGCCTTCATGATAAACAAGGAGTGGTGCGATTTAGGCAACACAAAGGAAATGTCTAACCACTGCTCCCCAGACCTGGAGTTTATCACGATAAAATGTCGACCCTTCTTCCTCCCAAGAGAGTTAACGTCCATCATCCTCATCGGAGTGTACATTCCACCACACGCGAACACTGAGGTCGCACTTTCAAAACTTCACGACGAGGTAAACAAACTCCAGGCAGCTAACGTTGACGCGGCCATTTTGGTCTTGGGGGATTTCAACAGCGCGCGTCTTAAAAAGGTGCTGCCGAATTTCTATCAGCATGTGACCTGTCCCACCAGAGGCGAGAACATATTAGACCATGTATACTCGCAATTTAAGAATGGGTACAAGTCACAGGCTCTTAGTCCATTCGGTAAAAGCGATCACGCCGCAATTTTTCTTTTGCCTAAGTACAAACAGAGTCTCAAGCGAACGCCGGTGGTCTCGCGAGAGGTTAAGCGTTGGGCCGTGACGTCAGTGGAGTCACTCCAAGCAGTGCTGGGAAGCACAGAATGGAGTGTATTCCGTGATAACACAGCCAATATTAACGAATACACCGAAACGGTGATTGACTATGTCTGTACTCAGGTAGAAGTAATAATCCCCACCACCAAAATTAATATCTACCCAAATCAAAAGCCCTGGGTAGACAAATCCGTCCGTGAGGCTCTGAAAGTGCGCACATCAGCATACAACACCGGGCTGGTGACAGGCAACATGGAGGAACACAAGATGGCAAGATACAACGTCAGGAGAGCAGTAATAGAGGCAAAACGGCGTTACAGGGATAAAGTTGAACTTCAGTTTGAACAGGCTGACTCTAGAGGCATGTGGCAGGGCCTCAGAACAATGACAGACTACAAAGGAACCCCCCTCAAACTGAACAGTGACATCTCCTTAGCAAATGATCTCAACTCCTTCTATGCGAGGTTTGAGGCTGTGAATAACAACACCAGCCTACAAACCACGGCAATGGGGGGGGGGGGGTCTGCTGATGGAGACTCAGTGTTCAGGGTAACAGAGCATGAGGTGAGACGGATCTTTAAAAAAGTGGATATCAGGAAGGCAGCAGGACCGGACGGCATCCCCGGCCGCGTCCTAAAAGTCTGTGCCGACCAACTGGCCCCGGTATTCACTGACATCTTCAACCTGTCCTTGGAACAGGCCGTCATCCCCACCTGTCTGAAGAAGTCCACCATCATCCCTGTACCCAAAAAATCTACGCCCGCTTGCCTCAACGACTACCGCCCTGTAGCCCTCACCTCCATAGCCATGAAGTGCTTTGAGAAGCTAGTGAAGGGCTACATCTGTTCCTCCCTCCCCATCAACCTGGACCCTCTGCAATTTGCATATCGCCCCAACAGGTCCACGGAGGACGCCATAGCCCATGTGCTGCACACAGCAGCATCACATCTGGACAAGAGGAAGGGGAACTATGTGAGAATGCTGTTCATCGACTACAGCTCAGCATTCAATACCATAGTCCCCTCCAAACTCATAGCCAAGCTCAGGGACCTGGGCTTGAACTATGACCTGTGCCAGTGGGTCCTGGACTTCCTGACGGGCAGACCCCAGGTGGTAAGAGCCGGCAACTGCACCTCCTCATCCATCACGCTCAACATAGGGGCCCCCCAGGGCTGTGTTCTGAGCCCCCTCCTCTACTCCCTGTACACACATGACTGCGTAGCACAGCGGAACAACAACACCATCATCAAATTTGCTGATGACACAGTAGTGGTGGGCCTGATCTCTGCCAACGACGAAAGGGCCTACCTGGAAGAGGTAGAGAACCTGTCACAGTGGTGTCAGGAGAACTGCCTCTCCCTGAACGTCAGCAAAACAAAAGAGATGATTGTGGACTTCAGGAGGTCGGGGGTCAAGGACTACAGCCCCCTCAGCATCGACGGGGCACCAGTTGAGAGAGTGAACAGTTTCAAGTACCTCGGAGCCCACATATCCGAGGACTTGACATGGACCACACACATTGACAGTGTTGTGAAGAAGGCACGACAACGCCTCTACTTCCTCAGGCGCCTAAGGAAGTTCCAAGTCAGTCAGAAGATCCTTAGGAACTTCTACTCATGTACAATAGAGAGCATCCTGACCGGCAACATCACCTCCTGGTTTGGGAATAGCACTGCACAAGACCGTAGCAGACTACAAAGAGTGACACGTTCAGCCGAACGCACAATTAGAGGGGGGCTTCCCACCCTCCAGAACATTTACAACAAGCGGTGCAAGGGGAAGGCTAAGAGAATTATTAAGGACTCGAGCCACCCGAACAACTGCCTCTTTGAACTGCTGCCGTCAGGCAAGCGATACCGGAGTCTTATGGCGAGCACAGAAAGACTCAGAAGGAGCTTCTATCCCCAGGCCATCAGGCTGCTAAACGAACAATAATCGCTAAACGAACAATAATCACTATGCAACAACCATCAAATGCACACAGCACACACACCCACACGCACACACACACTCACTCAAACAAACAACACACTGCAGCACCCACTCTCCACACTTTAGATCACACAAACACACTTACACTTTATATTTATTGATAAAGGATTTGCACTACAACTCGTACACCTACTGTGAATTGTACCTAAACTGCACCTCGTCCATTTATGCCTTGCACTATATAGTATTGTATATTAGTACACTGCACAGTATTGTATATTGTATGGTAACTACGTCTACGAACATTGTACATATGTCTAAACTGAACACTGTGACCTCTTTTTTTTCTTCTAATTTTTACTATGTTTTTATTTCATACTTATCTTGTCATGCACAGTCTCTGGAGCGCAACAGTAAGAAGCATTTTGTACAAAAGTATTCTGTACTTCTGTATGACAACTATTAAAGAAACTTGAAACTTGAAACTTGAAACACAAGTGTCTCATTAAAGACAGGGGGGAGGAGGAGATGATGAAGAGGTGTAGAGGTGGGGAAGGAGATGATGAAGAGGTGTAGAGAGGGGGGAAGAGATGATGAAGAGATGTAGAGAGGGGGGGGGAGATGATGGAGAGGTGTAGAGAGGGGACCATTATTATTATTATTATTATTATTATTATTATTATTATTATTATTATTATTATTATTATTATTATTATTATTATTATTATTATTATTATTATAACCATTATTGACCCACTGTGGGGCGAGGGTGAATGTCATGCCAGTTTGATAAAGGGTCAATGGGAGGCATGTAGTATTGCACTTTACTTTACTTGCACTTTACTTGTTTACTTTTGTAGTGTTCAGATAACACTAATAACACAAACACAAAGCAGCATTCCTGCTGCATTTCACTACAACAGTAAATCAAAAGTGCAATAATAAATGATTTTGTTAAATGTATACACTTTTATCCTGCTACTAAACAAAACATTCCTGAGTGCTTCATATCCATAACATGCATTTCAGTGTTATAATGTTTTGTTTAGTAGCAGGATAAAAGTTTATACATTTAACAAAATCATTTATTATTGCACTTTTGATTGACTGTTGTAGTGAAATGCAGCAGGAATGCTGCTTTGTGTTTGTTGAGCAGTGGGCTTTAAGTTCATACATTTATTTTATTAGAAGCCTTAATTATAATTGATAATTTTTGTATATATTTGGGGTTACACAGCAATACTTTTAAATTCAGCTGTTTATAAATTCATAAAGTTGAAATTGCATTACTAACTGCATTTGAAATGGAATAAAAACAAAGTTACAACAAATTATAATTGTTTATATACCTTGTGACTATTAGGGCTATTTGAGTGATGGGGTACTACTGGCGGGACTGCCGATAAACAATGCGGCCCCCCAGATTGATTGTGGACATTTTGTGGCCCTCACCATATACAAAGTTGCCCACCCCTGGTCTATTCCAAGCCTGAAACGGAAATGGAAATTTTGAACCATGGGAATTGTAGTCTTTTTGCGGCCATTTTGTAGAGGACATGCATTTTTCCGAACTACACTTCCTGTCAAAGTTCAGCGTTCTGAATGAATCATATCAATAATTGTTATGATTCGCGATAATAAGCCACAAAAGGTAACGTTTTTGACAAATATTGAAACACAGTTAGTTTCTCCTCCCTATTGTTAGCATGTAGGAACAATTAGATCTGAAATTAGTTTCAAAACGGTTGCACTGTGGGGAAAATAAAAAAGTACACTAGATTACAGTAGATATCATTATCTGTTCTTATGCACGCCTGGTGATACTAAATTCAAATTGAACTCGGGCATTTGAAAGATAATATATGTATATATATATATAAATGTGCGAATTGGCTATAATAAGGTAATGTATAAGCATCATATCTATATTCTATAATAATATTTCAAATTGCATTGGTCCGGATGGGAGAATTCAGTACTGTATCTACAGAACCTTCGGTTTTATCATCTTCCCTTTATTAATTTCCTTATATTCTTTGTACACATGATCTCAAGAAGGTATACTGAACGAGATCAGTGGCAGTTTTTTAAGTTTGGTCATTATTATCATGGTGTTATTCACTGTCAAAGATGCAAAGTAAAATCATAATTCATATTCTCCTTTGTTTCATCACAATTTAAGCAAGCCTAGTAATAGACACAATATTTCTGACACTGTGAATACATTCCCTGAAATCCATAGATGTACCTAGATACCAAGAATATGCAAATAGCCCTTGTAGAAGTGGAGCAATATTCCATTTACCTAGGTATATATTTTATGCGGATTTTCACATTGTGTTGAATAAAACTCCTCAACGGACATTCCTGCTTCCCGTGTCCTGACTAGACACCCCACATCGATGACTGCATTTCCTAACCACAAGGAACTTTATTTTACTATGTACTACCGCTGCTAGGAATATTTGTACTAAGTTCTCTTTTATTTAATTCACTCTTATTTAATTTTAGCTACTGTTCATATTGTACATAGTCCTGTATATTGTGTGTTGTATATTATGTCCTATATGTTACTTTATGTTTTATATTGTCGAGATCTTTTTATATACACCGTGGGAAGGGGGGGACGTAATAAAAAATTTCTGTATGTCTTGCACATTAATAAAGTTGACTTTGACTTTTGAAAACAGCTCCCGTGATCACCAGAGGGCCCCCAAGAGCGCTTGAAATGTCCCACAAGAGAGCTTGAAATTTTACACAAATCAAAACAATTATTGTAAATATATATATATATATTTTTTTTTAAGTACACACAAGTACACAGTCGCTCAGGAGCTGTAGGTAGTGAATGATCAAGCATTGACAATAGTCAATAGTATTGCCAGTGCCGAGGCAGTGGGGGGGCCCTCAAATCATAGCTTAGCCGGGTCTGATATCAACATCATCATCATCACATCTGTGCCAGTTGTGCCTTGTTGTTTGATCTTGAAATAGTTCCAACATGACAGCCGTGATGGGAAAGGTTTACAATCCAAAAGGACATTTACTTGTTGGGGTGAGAGGGCATGCAGCAACAGTGACTGGTGATCCAACCACAGCTGCTGAGCCACATACAAAAGGCTACATAGTGTATTTCTTCTCAGGCAGCGTCCTCTTATTTCAATCCAGCCCTGATTGGGTTTCCTGTTGGCAGAAGTAGCCATGTGCCCTTTTCATCAGACCTGTGGGTGTGGACACCCTGTTCTGCATGTGGGCTTTGTGGCTGTATTCAGCAGAAGTCGGTAATTGCTTCTGTCACAGTTTATCAGCTAACCTTTTCTCACAGGCTCTTCGCCTGGTTTCTCCCTTCCACTTCACCTGAGAGGGCCATGGCCACTGACATCCCTGCTGGGGGGGCAATATATTAGATTAGATTAGATTCAAATGTTCAAATTGTCATTATACAGCACAAGTGCAGTACAACAAAAAGACGTTTGGCATCCAACCAGAGTGCAAATGTAGCAGTAAAGTGCAACAGCTATATACAATGTACAGGTGATTAAACTGGGTTATAAAATATATAAATGAGTACTACTGAGTATAGTGCTAATAAGATGTATGTACAGAGTTGTAGTATAATATACAGTGATACAGGTGTAAAAATATTATGGTAGTAGTCAGGGCCGCCTCAGGGGGTGTGCGAGCAGTGCGGTCGCACAGGGCCTCGCGGGAAGGGGAGAGAGCGCGTGCAGCATTGTTATGCCAAGATGAAGAGGACGGTCGTTCGGCAGATGAACTTCGTCAACTCCACGCGGTTGTCTCCATCCTCTTGGACGTTTGGTGAGTTTTTAATGCACTCTATTCTATTCCCGCCGTGGAGATATCTCTCTCTCTCTCTCTCTCTCTCTCGGGCCGGCTAGCTATCGTGGCTAAGGCTAACGTTATGTTGGCTAACATTATGTGGAGCCAGCGGGCCGGCTAGCTATCGTAGCTGACGTTCTGTTGGACCAGCGGGCCGGCTAGCTATCGTAGCTAACCTTATGTTGAGCTAGCGGGCCGGCTAGCTATCGTAGCTAATGTTATGTTGAGCTAGCGGGCCGGCTAACTATCGTAGCCAACGTTATGTTGAGCTAGCGGGCAGGGCGGCTAGGTGGTGTAGTGGGCAAGGCACTCGCCACCAGTGTGGAGACGCTAGGATTCGCGTGTTCGAATCCAGCTCTCCACATTGTTTTCAGTTTAGCTGGTCGTCCGCAGTAATACACATTGGCCGTATTACGGGGAGGGAAACTGAAGGGTGGGGATCGGGCGTTGTGAACAAGCGACTCCTACAAGTCGGTTGGTGCGCCTGCGCAGTAGAATCAGGAAGTGTCGGGGGCAGCGTGAGCCTCCCACGCGTTACTCCTCGACACTGAGAGATCGAGCTGCGCAGGTGAAAAGATGCGACTGCTGTTACCTCAAGTACCGGAGGGGACTTGTGCTATGTATGACTTAGTCCACATTGCAGCCGGCTTGTGGGAGGCAAGAAACAGCGTCCGTGACAGGGGAGGGTTGAATTGGATGATACGAAATTGGGATGGGAGAAAAATATAGAAAAATGGGAGAAAAGGTGGATAAAAAAAAAAAAAAAATTTAGCTAGCTGTCGTAGACGTTATGTTGAGCCAAGCGGGCCGGCTAGCTAACGTAGCTAACGTTATATTGAGCCAAACGGGCCAGCTAGCTGTCGTAGCTAATGTTATATTGAGCCAAAGCGGGCCGGCTAGCTAACGTAGCTAACGTTATATTGAGCCAAACGGGCCGGCTAGCTGTCGTAGCTAACGGTGTGTACCTGGTGTCAGTACCTGGCTACTCTATTTGCAGTTAGCCTATTTAGCTGATGTCGGCCGTTGGCTCCTTGCTACTTTGTTTTCTCTGGTATAGACCCTCTTCTCTTTGGATTTAAGTGTTGATCTTTGTCCTTTTGGATCTATGTATATTCATGTTGCCTTTGTGAAGTTATCTTTTCCTTCTGTTTTGTTCTTCCATTAAAAGTTGAATATCCGGGTGCTCCAGTAGCACACCATGTTACCGCGCTCGCGCGGGACTCCGTGCTGCGTCACGGATCTGGTTGACTCCGAGTTCGATTCCCGGACTCGCCGTCATTTGCCGAATGTCTCCCCCTGCTCTCTCTCCCGTTTCACCCTGCAACTGTCGGTCATGCTTGACCAGGAAAGCGATAAACGCTAAAAAAATTAAGTTTAAAAAAAAAAAAAAAAAAATTAATATCCTTTAGGGGCTCATCTTAGCTGTCTTGCTTATCTCTCTCTCTCAGTAGCGGCCGCTGCCGCTGGTGCCTTGTAGGTCGCAGTTCTCGTTAATAGGTCGAGTTGAAAATGTAATGCTCTGAGATGCTCTGGAGCAATCTCTCTCTGTCTCTCGGATCAATCAAATCAAATAATTAACACATGTATGTTGTCATTTTAAACAACTCACCATTCATTCATTATGCATCAGCAGCAACACAAACACGCACAGCTCTCTCTCTCTCTCTCGCTCTCTCTCTCTCTCGCTCTCTCTCTCTCTCTCAGATGATGTCAGATCCATTCAATAATAAACACATTTGTAAAGCTCGTTATTTTAAACAAGTTACCATTCATTGTCTGAGTGGTTATGTCCCACATGCCGCGAAATTAGAGAGAGAGAGAGAGCGAGAGCGAGAGCGAGAGAGAGAGAGAGAGAGAGCGAGAGAGAGCATTTTAGTAAAGTTACATTTTCAACAAGATTGCTGCTATTTAAACACTTCATGGAAACGGGGTAACATTAACCTTATGTCGACTACTGTAGTATTGTATGACCTCGACATAACGTTTAAACGTTAACGTTACTCCGTTTCCATGCAGTAATTATAAAAGTGGCGAGCTAAGCTAACGGAGCTAACAGCTAGCAGTAGCTGTAACGTTACAACGTTATGCGGCATCAGTAGACAACGTATCATGTATTAAACTAGAGTTAAGATCGCTAATCTACCTTGTTGTTGGCTTGTTGATAAAGTATATCCACTCCATGGCATTGTCCATCCAGCCTGTGTTGATGTCCATCCATTGTCCATACATGTCCCTCCACACTGCATCCATATATAGCTTGTTGCATCCAACAAGCTGTGTGAGTGAAGAGCTGTGTCTTTGTCCATTTCCGCCTCGAACAGCCTGCAAACTACCTGGCGTTCTATCGCCATGCTCTAAGACAAACTCTAACCTTAACCAACTTTGAAAGAGTGCCTAAGCTCAGTGTAGTTGCTGTTGTTGTTGACGAGTCGACTGAACTGCTGTTGCTGAACTTGCTGTGTTGCATTCTCTCTGTAAGCCAACCCGAGAAATGCGGCTATGGAAAAAAACTGGCATCGCGTCGGCCAATCAGAGAGCGTCTCCACGAAAATGCGGCTATGGAAAATACTTCACGGAAGTTCACGCGGCTGCCTAGACCGCTTCAAATCGCGCTCGGATTCCAACATAATAGTCATATTTCAACGCACAACGCCGTATGCACTGATTGGCTGTGACGGAGACAGCGATCAAACTGTGACGCGCACTCAGAGCGCTATCGCTTCTAGCCCGGGCGAGAAATACGAAAAAATAAAAAAAATAAAAAAAACGTGATGTCACTTCCTGCTTTGGAAAACGAGTGTTTTTTAATTGCGATAATAACGTTATATTGTGCATTGGAAACACAAACATACTTAAAATGAGTAAATATTATTAATTTTAAACATGTTTATATTATTTATAGGGCTATAAAACAAAAAAACTAAAAACGTATTTGTCTTGTTCTCTCATATAACCAGGGTAGGAGCTGAGGGGGGGCGGCGCCCGAGCGCCCCTAGTGGTAGAGCCGCCACTGCTCTCTCTCTCTCTGTCTGGACCACAGACCCATCTCTGTCTCTCTCTCTCTCTCTCTCTCTCTCTCTCTCTCTCTCTCTCTCTCTCTCTCTCTCTCTCTCTCTCTCTCTCTCTCTCTCTCTCTCTCTCTCTCTCTCTCTCTCTGTCTGGACCACAGACTCATCTCTCTCTCTCTCTGGACCACATACTCTCTCTGTCTGGATCATCACAGACTCTCTCTCTCTCTCTCTCTCTCTCTCTC
This sequence comes from Notolepis coatsorum, assembly GCF_963971535.1. Taxonomy (NCBI): domain Eukaryota; kingdom Metazoa; phylum Chordata; class Actinopteri; order Aulopiformes; family Paralepididae; genus Notolepis; species Notolepis coatsorum. The sequence continues at coordinate 29,015,683 of NC_140178.1, forward strand.
TCTCTCTCTCTCTCTCTCTCTCTCTCTCTCTCTCTCTCTCTCTCTCTCTCTCTCTGAGCATTGCATTGCTTATAGTTGTCAATTGTGTCGGTCAGTTCATTGCAATTTTTCCTTCAGTCACATTTAGTTTTATCCTGCACCTGGCCTAAAACAGGTTGGATGTGCACACAGCTGCTCTACTGTGTTTGTAGCAGAGCAACCATACCTGAAGCCTTGTAAACAAAGACATCAACACTAGAGTGTGTACTTCTATCTACACAGTACAGCCAAAGCATTCCCATTGCTAGGCAAAAACTCCACCTGTTTTCTACACTGCTTCTTCCCTTGCTGGATTTTCTGCATTACTGCCACTTGTACATGTGTGTTGTGGAGAAATTTGTACAGTGTTACAAAGCGATAACACTGTATATTGACTGTAGAACGGGAGCTCTCTCTCTCTCTCTCTCTCTCTCTCTTGCTATATGTTGACTGTATCATGCCCAGCCTCGGGCAGCGCTATTATTTAAGAATATGTTGACTGTATGAAAAAAATTAAAATAAAATGTTTACCTTTAGGGGGTGGGGGGGGGGCCTCGCGTTTAAATCTTGCACAGGGCCTCGCATTTCTCCCAGGCGGCCCTGGTAGTAGTCATACTGGCCAGCAGCATAACTCGTAGGAGTAATAGAGACCATTTATAGAAATAGGAACGGCTTTATTGGAAACCAGTTGATGAGTTGTAATGGAAATAATTAGAATGTCCCTATTGGATCATATCTGAGTTTTCAGCAGGAAGACGTTTTGTTGTCCTCTTGTGGATTTGATGGTGGTTTTTGTTCTGGATCTATTGTGATGGCCAGTAGCCATTCTTATATCATTAGATTCGATTTTTGGTTTGTTCTTTTGGCTGGATTGATGTGCTTTAATTTAACCACCAAGATAGTGCCACAATGTGTTCAGCACCTCAATGTGCACTCATGCACTCTTCCTACTATACTAATATGTCTTTACTATGCACTCAACACGGAAGCACCCAAGTTTCAGCACTGTTTGATGAACATTGTTACTCAGTTGTAGGAGTTGTACCCTTCCTGCTGACTTGTCGTACAGAACTTGGATAAAAGCGTCAGCTAAATGACTAAATGTAAATGTAAATGTAAATGTAATGTACAGGATAATGTGTATACTGTCAGGACAGCCAGTGAGTGAGATGCCACAAGGAAGTGAGGAGGATCCTTCCATGGAACAGCAGGATGTGGAACTAGAGAACAAAACGCGTTCCTCCTGTAAAAAAGGTGCGTTGGTGTTCATCTCATCCTCTCTCAGTACAATCTCATAACGGATGCCTGCCTTATGTGGACAGGCCTATGGGTTACTATTAACACTGTCCATGCACAAGTAGCCCGCGATATAAGCTTCTCAACAGTGAAATTTGTTTCACCCTTTCACTACCACTATAGAAGGTTAACACTTTCACTACCACGGTTAACGATAGGTTATGTATATAACCTAGTTATATGAGTACTGGCTGAGCGTCCTGCTCTTCGCCATCGAGATATACCTCATCTCCAGTACCTAGTGTACTCCATCAACGAATAAAACAAATACACCCAGCACCTGCCAGGCCCCGCCCTAGTGACGTACTATATAGCACTAGGCGTGGTCACCACTCGCTCTTCCTCGGAAAACCGTTTCCAAAAGAAAAGTTTCCCCAAGGGACCTCAGGGCAAGCTAAGAGCAGGACGCTCAGCCAGTACTCATATAACTAGGTTATATACATAACCTATCGTTATATAGTCGTACTGGCGAATCGCGTCCTGCTCTTCGCCATTGAGATATGGGGACAGAGCAGACGCGAGGACCGACAAATGCACCCCCTGAGGACCCGAAAGCCCACATCAGGGGGGAGGGGAGTCCCGTCACCCCTCCTTCCTAGTGAAGAGGGGGCGGCAGTCAACTCCACCCAAGTGCGAAAAAGAGGGAACTAGAACCTCTTAAACGCACAGCACAGGCGGGACCACGTGTGACACAACACATTGTGGCCCAGACCCACACACCCCTGCTACCCCACCGAAGGACGGGAAGCAGGAGAGGTTCCAGACCTCAGAACCGCCTGGGAGACAGAACCCCCGGTCATGTCCATGAGGTAAAACCTTACGAAGGGACCCGGTGAGGACCATGAAGCTGCAGCACAGATGTCCTCCACCGAGGCCCCACCCAGCAGGGCGGCAGAGGCCGCCACCCCACGAGTGGAGTGCGCCCTGACACCCCCAGGGGGGGGGCCAGCCCAGCCAACGTGTAGCAAAGGGCAATGCCCTCGCACAACCAATGGGACAGGCGCTGTTTCGACAGTGCCTTACCAGCGCGAGAGCCACCGCAACAGACAAAAAGTTGATCGGTAGCCCTGAGGCCCTGAGTACGACTAAGGTAAATCCCCAAGCCCGGACCGGACATGACAGGTGAAGGCTCGCCTCCAACTCACTAGCGTGAGGAGGCGGATAAACGCCTGAACCATAATATCCCTGGAGCGGATCCCTAAGAGTTCCGGATATTCTTTGGCACGAAGACTGGATTAGGCCTCAGAGTGGCACCGCTATCGAAACGAATAGACAGACACTCAGGCCGCACCGAGAGAGCACAGAGCTCGCCCACACGCTTAGCGGAGGTGACGGCCAGCAGGAACACAGTCCCAAAGGCCTTGCTCAAGAGGCTCAAACGGGGCCTCGGACAACCGACCGAGGACCAATTGAAGATCCCAACTCGGAGCCAGAGAACGTTTCACCGGCTTAAGGCGCCGAGCGCCAAGCAGTAAACGCTTCACAAGAGGGTGGCCTTACACCACTCTTGGAAAATACGCCACCTACCCGCGTAAACCGCGATAGTGGAGGGAGCATGCGCGTTCCGGATGGTACCAACCACAGAAGGATCCATCCTCTCCAGACTCACCCTCTCACCAGCCAAACCATCAGCGGCTGGCCCAGCACAGGGAACTAACACAGAGACCCATGCGCTTGAGAGAGGGCCCGCAATGACCAAGGAACAGGCCATGACGGGGATACCAAGAGCTGGATCAGGACCGGGAAACACACAGCTGCGCCCCGGTCCGGCGCAATCAGGATCAAGGACCTGCGCTCCTCAACGTACCCGCCCCAACAACTGACCTAACAGATGTATGGGGGAAAGAATCCCAGGCGGCACGGCATCGGTCCCAGACCTGCCTGACTATGTCCGGACGTAATCCCCACCCGTCAGGGTGAGGACCGCCCCGCGACATCACACCTGTACCCACATTCACCCTGCCGGGGATGTGGAGAGCCCTCAGGTCGCGCAGATGGAGAACGCCCATAGCCAGCCGCCCACCGCCCGGTGAGGACGGGGGGAGCGTACTCCTCCCTGTCTGTCGATATACGACGCTGACGTCGTATTGTCCGTCCTGATCAAACACCGTTTGAGGACCAGAAGGACCGCTTTCAATACCAACACATTGAACGTAGCGCAGACCGGGCAGCATGGCTTGCCAGCTGCCCCCTACTGCGTTGGCCCGACGCGTCTCCAGCGAGGGAGGCGTCGGTGAAAAACGTGACGTGTGACAGCCTACTGCCCATGGGGACCCCCCCTGGTGAGGAGGTCCCCCAGTACTGACACGGGAACTTTAGCCGCTTCCACATGCCTCTCACCGGGTCTATTTCCATACTGGAAAAGAACCACCTCCGTAACCTCCTCCTGGGGTGAAGAGGAGGCCAAGAGGGACCACGGAATGAGCAGATGCCATCATACCGAGCAGGCGTATCACGGACAGCGCCGTAACCGTCCTAAGATGGAACCTACCGAGCGTGTCGACAACACGCTCTGAGAGGGATGCCCATAGCACTCCACCCGTTGACTGGGAAGAGGAGTACTCTACTTCCAGTCTACAGCAACCCCAGGCTGGTAGGAAACCTGCCTGGTATGAGACCTGACGATCCACCTTGACCGCCAAGGACCAGAACGTCGTCAGGGCAGAATACACTTCGTAAACCCCTGACGACGCAGAGGCCCCAGTGCGGCCTCCACGCACTTGGTGAAGATGCGGGGAGCCAGAGAAAAGCCGAACGGCAGCCTCTGGTACTCATACGCTAACCCTGCAAAGGAAGCGTAGGTAAGCCCTAGGATGGAAGATCGGGGATGCGAATACGCATCCTACAGGTCTATGGAGGAGAACCAGGCCCCCACCTGACAGTGTTCAACAGGTAGGAGACGATCCAAAAAATGCTGAACTTTCCCATGGGACAAAACTCCCCCACTGAACACCCCTCCAGAACATGCTGAGGAGTTGTTCTGCAGCCGGACATGCAAGGTGTGAGGCCCCCATGGGTTCCTACACACCGTAGCCCTGCAGTGATATTACTACCACCCAAATCACGCGTGCCTGCGAGACCACTGCCAATCTTTCAGGAGTGGGAGGCACCAACATGATACCCGGCCTGGCGAAGGCGAGGTCGGGGAAGCCCGCACTGTGTGCCTCAAAAAGGTTTCGAGCCCCCCTGCTGACAACACTTGTAGTTGACGGATGTAACACCAGGCTCAACCAACACAGCTTATGGTGTGGGAGCCGCTTGACAGCACAACATTCTCACGGACAGACCCAGGCTCAGCCATCAACTGGGTGTCAGCCCCTGTCCCCATGAGAAGCGAAACGTGGGGCAGCATGCGCTTCAACGAAGGCTCGCGGCCCGCAGCCAAAGGAAACAAATCAGAGCCCCTTTTCCGCTGATGTTGGGGGAGGGAGTGATCGGAGAGCGGGCTGCTCGCGGCAGGACGGCGACGGCTTGTATATTCCAAGCCGAGCTCATCCAACATGGCCGATCCCTCGGCCGCCAAGGCTGTCGGCCTTGTGGACACCTGTCGACTCAACGCCCAGGATACCTCTGGCGGGGGAAAACATGGCCGCCTGTCGAGGGCCTCGCCATAGCCGCTGACGAGGCCGTGCTCTCACCTCTGGCTGCGCGCCGTGAGGGGGCTAGGACAAATACCGCCCGCGCTCCAGCGGAAGACCAAGATCCTCTGCGGAGAGGGGAGCCCTGAGCGGTTATAGCTTGTGGCTAGGTCAAAGCTAATAACGTCAACAATCTCGCGATGTGTCGACGTCGGCTGGCCCTCAAGGCCCCGCCACCAGACACCATTTTTGACAGAAAAAACAGCAATTCGAACACAGTTACTAATCGCTGCCAATTCCATACCGTGGCGGTACAGGCTTTAGCAGCCCACCAGCCACTCGCCGGGCCGACCCACCTCATGGCGTCGGCCGGGCGGGGCACTGTTTCAACATGTCAAAAGCAAAGGACTGATGCTAACACGGAGCACCAGTGGTGGTTGCAACCAGCAACCTCCACTGTGGTGTGCACCATGAAGGGGTTAATGAATAAATGAACTAACACCACCAATATACTGTAGAATGGGCTAGCCCATGCACACAATGTTAAAGGGATGCGGACCAGAACCAGTCCCGCATTCATTCATAATATTCACAAACAGCACACCAGCCCTAGACCTCAGCCCATTTACCCATGAAAAGGTAAACAAAGCCCCACCGCAATACTCCCCCAGTAGACACCGATTGACCGTCAGCATGAATGATTAAGAGGAGGGAAGACTGTAGTGTAGACAGACATTCCCGCAGCAGGGAGACAAAACAGAAACAGTAGCCCAACATAGCATAGCGTTAGCCGCGCGCTCCAGGATAACGGGGAAAACAACAACGTTTACCCAGATATCCCGCCGCTTGCGCCAATACACAACTCGGTTGTCTCCCGGGACAACTCGAGCACATCACAAACGCCAGCATTGTCGTGCCTAGTGACATCCCACAGCGGGGAACAGTAGAACAGTGACCCAGCATTATAGCATTTAGTATTAGCAGCGCGCTCCAGGACAGCCTGGGAAACGTCCACCTCAGAGGGACGTTTACCCAAACATCCTGCCCCTGGCGCCGATATACAACTCGGTGGTCTAACAAGATTCCAGGGCCCTGTTTCATGTACGTGGTTCAACTAAGTCGATCAAGATGTCCATTATCCAGCTTCAGTTAACCCGATGTTCGAAGCCGGGATTTTCCTGTTTCACAAAGGTGGATTCAGTCTCGTTAACTCAAGCCAGACTTGCGAGTCAGGCTAAATGCGCGCTGCCGTTTTAGGTGAAAAGCCAGCACGTATCGATGGCAGAGACCCTGATTCTCAACGGCATTGATTGATTAATTGATTTAAGACTTTATTGACAGATTGCAATACGGCTCAATCGCCTCGCCGACAAGTTAAATGCGTTATCTATAGGCTAATTCTAAGTCCCTCATTACCTCAATCAATCAGATTATATTTCTTTAAACTTGCCTGCTGGATTGAATAATCAAATGAGATCTTGCTAGCGAAAATTATTAGTTAACTGTTATACAGAATTACGATACGGCTCTCTTACCCATTGATTGATGTATAGTCAATCTTTTACTTATCTTCTCTGTGGTGTAACGGGTTCTTCTTTTGACTTTCACACGGACGACCGGGGTTCAAGACCCTAGTCTTTTCCTTCTTTTTGCAATATAGGAATAATTCAATTTGGTGCACGTTGAGAGCTATATAAAGAATGACATCCTCAATGCATGTAGATTTATAATATTTTAACTTAAAACCAGGCTACTTTGGCGTATAATCATTAATATTATATTCAAAAAAATCATAATGGAAACACCGGGATTTGAACCCCGGTCGCTGGATTGGCAGGCTTGAGCACTACCGCTGGGCCACTGGGCCAGATGGGATAAATTCATTGTTTATACATTAATGAACGAGACACCCGTGTTTAGAATATCCTTTGTTTTGAATGAAGTTTATCTCTTTATCCTCATTCATTAATGTGACGTCAACGGCTCATTCAATTTCTCAAATCCGTCAAACAGCGCATCTCATCAGACATCTTAATCCCAGTTACAATTAAAATAACCACATCATGTGTACATCGCACGAGCGAGCGCCACCGTCGCCACGGTATATATAACGTGCATTATTTAGGACAAAGTGAATTTAATATCAGCATTTTGGGTCTATTTTACATTTCAAAAGCCCCCTCTGGAAGAATGGAGCACAAAAACGTAATTCAGAATGGTATAATGCAGATCGTAGACTGTGGGAATAGTTTCAGGAAACGGGCTGTCACTTCTTTGCGGGGGCGTGGCTCTGCGTGATCGGGCTAACTTGAACTTGAACTCTGCTTTCGAGCAGGCTCAAACTTTTGGATCTGTTGGCATGGTGATCTGGAAAACCCACGTACATGAAATCGGAAAATCCGGCTAACCCAGTTATCCAGCTAAAGTTATCCGGCTAACTCAGTTATCCAGGTACATGAAACGGGGCCCAGGGGTTGGCAAATATCCGGTAAACACTCAACATTGCGTAATTTCTCTAAACTTTTCATTACAACTAGTTTCACAGGGTGCAAGCATCCACCATGATGGAAACGAAAATAGAGGAAGAGCGAGTGGTGACCACGCCTAGTGCTATATAGTACGTCACTAGGGCGGGGCCTGGCAGGTGCTGGGTGTATTTGTTTTATTCGTTGATGGAGTACACTAGGTACTGGAGATGAGGTATATCTCGATGGCGAAGAGCAGGACGCGATTCGCCAGTACGACTATATAACTGTCTCTACTACTATGCACTCAACACGGCACCACCCAAGTTTCAACACTGTTGTTGAAACTGATGAACATTGTCGTACAGAACTTGTAAGTCGCTTTGGATAAAAGCGTCAGCTAAATAACTATATGTAAATGTAAACCGCCGTAGTGTGGTAGTGAAAGGTTAACCTTCTGTAGTGTGGTAGTGAAAGGTTAACCCTTTGTAATGTGGTAGTGAAATGTTAACCTTCTGTAGTGTGGTAGTGAATGTGTTAACCCTTTGTAGTGTGGTAGTGAAAGGGTTAACCTTCTGCAGTGTGGTAGTGAAAGTGTTAACCTTCTGTAGTGTGGTAGTGAAAGTGTTAACCCTTTGTAGTGTAGTAGTGAAAGGGTTAACCTTCTGCAGTGTGGTAGTGAAAGTGTTAACCTTCTGTAGTGTGGTAGTGAAAGTGTTAACCCTTTGTAGTGTGGTATTGATTGATTGATTGATTGAAAACTTTAATTAACAGGTTGCAGAATGGGTACATTACAGTACAACTCAATACACACAAGGGGATGCAGACCAGAGAAAGACTTTCGTCTTGTTTACATCAGGGTCCCCCATTTTCAATTCATGACATTTATGACATACACACCATACAGATATACAGATATAAAAATCTAATCTAGTCATCTAATCTAACCATGACATTTATGACATATACAGTACTGTTACATTTGTGACAGGGTAGTGAAAGGGTTAACCTTCTGTAGTGTGGTTGTGAAAGGGTTAAAATCGCCTGAAGGCATTCATGCACTGCAGAAAGAAATATAGATAAATAAGATACTGTAATAAACAAACATTGAAGCTCCACTCATGCACAGGGAAAATAGATTTAAAATGTTCTTATAAGGTTCTACTGTGCTCTTGCAGCCGTCTTTGAAGAGACACCCAGGGAGATGATGTGAACTGTATAGTGGCCTTCTCCTCGCTCATAGCTAGACGTTTAAGAAGAAGTCTTTATTTGTCATGCAGCAACACACATACACACACACGTAAGAGGGGCGACACAGGGCTTGAGACTTAAAATATCCCCTCTGTTATAAGAGAAAAACCCAAAGATTATAAACATGATGTATTTGTATATATTTTTGTGGCCCCCTAAAAATCATCTTGTGACCCCCCTTGGGAGACCCAACCCCCAGGTTGAAAACCCCTGTTCTCATATTTATGCAATCATATTTATGTTTGAGGGTTGGACATGTATACTGTCTTTAAAGGCATACAGAGTAGAATTATCCTAAAAAACAATGTACCTCTCATTCATCACTTGTGACCCACTAGAAGTGTGTGGTGGTGCACCTCCCTCTGCCTGGATTCTCTCATGTTGCTGTGCTCAGGGTATCATTCTGGGTTAGGGATGTACCGATCCGACTTTTTCAGTCCCGATACCGATACCATACCTGGGTTTGGGTAACGGCCAATACCAATACCGATACCGATACCCATTGTCCAATCCCCCCCCCCCCCCCCCCCCCCCCAAAAGTAAAAAAATAAATAAAAAATTGAATCCACGTTTTCTTTTTTTATATATTAAAGGGGAACTATTTTACTATTTCTTTCACTATTTGGGCACTTTTACACAATTCCTGTGAGTCTATGGAACACCTCTGTAAGTTTTTTTTCAAAAAAATTCATTGTTTTGTATTTCTAATCAAGTACTCAAAAACAGCATTTTTCTACCTCAAGATCTTAAACCGTTTTGAGGCTGGGCTCCAACCACTGTGTGGCCTGGTGCCAACTGCCACATCAACTGCCACATTATTATGCAGCTGAGAAATCTCTGACATCACAGATATGCAAATTTTCAGATGACTCAGTTCAGTGAGGGTGAATATTGTGAGAGGAGAATTGGAAGAATGCGCCAATATGAGAATTAGAGACATAGATCCTATTAATATAAGTCCACATAGCCATAAACACTGAAAAAGGCCATTTATAAGATAGTTCCCCTTTAAAATATATTTTGTTTTTAAGAATTGTAAAGGATCACAAGTGTGTTTTTGATTTGTTGTAAACAAAGACAGAAAATTAACTTCATTCATTCAATTAATAAACTGTATGCCTCACTGTGTGGAAGAGACTGGGATCATTCTTTTGTGCAAGGCAACATCAGGCGTGACTTAAAACCTTACTTTCCTAACTTAGTGAAACTAAATGTAACAAATTAACACATATATATAAATGTACTGAATGGTTATTTCTTATTTTATTTATTATTAAAAATAAAATTAAAATTAAAATCCGATATTTTTTTACCAATACCCGATCCAGCTATTTTACTGATATCGGCGGCCGATACCGATATCGGATCGGTGCATCGCTAGGTTTCAACCTTTGCCTGCATGTATCCCCTCCCCTCCGGCACGGTGTCGCCTCACAGCAAGAAGGTCCTGGGTTCGATTCCCGCTTGGGGACCAGGTTGCCAGGTACCCAGGTGGGGTATCTCCCGGGCCTTTCTGTGTGGAGTTTGCATGTTCTCCCCGTGCTCGCAAGGCCCCCCTCCCCCTAAGATAAACCCAGAACAGATTGCCAACGCTGTCGCGTCCCTGACGAAGATGGACAGGAGCACTTGGATTGGTTCCCGGGTGGGTGCACCCCAAGCCGCAGCCCATGTCTGCTCCCGACTGCCCTTGGGGGAAAGGACGATGGGATGGGTCAAGCGCAGAGAGGCATTTCATCTGTGTGTCGCCCATCTTAAGTACATGTGTTTGTTGCTGCATGACAAATAAAGACTTCTTCTTCTTACTTCCCATTTCCCCACGTCACGTGGAATGCAAAATGGCAGCTTGTTCGTTTGTCAACTTTCTCTTTTTCTACTAAACGTATGTTCAAATATGTTTCTGACACCTTTTCTGCAAGACATAGGCCATGCAATTACTGGATCTTGAGTCACATTCTATCTGCAACACCTAGTTTCACAGTTTGATCTGAACTTCTACAGCATATCCTATGTAAGCACCACAATCTTCCTGGAATACACTCCAAGCTACTTTGCGGAAAATCTGATTAGTTATGATGAAATTGTGTTTCTGAACATCTCACTACCTTTAACCCCGGCCCTGAACACTTGACTTTTAGATTTATCTTTTTTTTATTGGAAGAATTAGTACATATTTATACATTTCAGTTATCAAAATTATACAACTTCCATTTCCTTCCCCATTCCTATCCCCTAATCCCACCCAGTGAGGGCGACGACAAACATACATGTATGTGTGACTTTTAATGTGTTTTGTTTGATATTATTCTATAGATTTCATATATATATGAAATATATAACAAACTTGAGAATCAAACCAGGTGATCAGTGGTCTTAAAGAGAACGCTTTAAAGTAATAGTTGAAGTCTGGAAAGGCTAAACCCCCGTCGGTATCCTGGAGACCATTAGAGGAGAACATAGTGGCACCACATAGACTGCAGGATATAGTGTACACCAACTTATCAATTAAGCAATGCAACTTGAGATATGGCCCTCTTATTACACATGTGATCCGGATATGGCGTGACACACAGAAAAAGTGTACTAACCACCATAAATGGCACAGTCATTCTCCCCTATTTAATAACAATTTACTCCTTATTGCACAACAACCTATCAGATTTCCTAGATGGGAAAAGAAAGGCATACACACATTGGGGGATATCTTCGATGACCATGGTTTCTGCAGTTATCAAGATATATTTATCAAATTTAACCTCACCAGTTCCACAAATTTTTTCTATCTACAATTAAGAGCAGCTTTGAGAGCTCACGGAGTCCCATTAAATATTCCACTTGAGCACCACAGATTTCACAAATAATTTTATGACAAGGAGACATCGAGAGGCTTTGTCTCTGACTTTTATCGCCACTTACTTACGTCCTCATATGAGGTCCTTCCTCTAGACTCGGTTTGGAGGAAGGATATCCCAAACTTGGAAGTAGATTTTGATTGGGATGCAGTCTGGGCAAACGTTCGGCTATCATCACGCAACCCAGATCACCAACAGATTAATCTCAATTTTCTTCATAGGACTTACCTGACTCCTAGACGTTTGCACCTAATGGGTCTCAGACAAGACTCTCGATGCTCCTTGTGTTCAAACGGTGCTCTTGGTACATATATGCATATGTATTGGGAATGCCCTCCTGTTAAGATTTTCTGGGAAAAAGTAACCACTCAATTATCAGAATTTCTATCTCTGACCATACCTACACTGCCTTCTGTATTGTTGTTGAATGATGTTTCTCAGTTATCGACCTCTGTACATGTAAAGAGACAAATTTTGGCCGGTCATACGGCTGCCAAAAAGTTGATAGCGTCACGCTGGATTCAACCGGATAAAATGTGCCGGAAGGTATGGGTTCTTACCTATCTCGATGTGATTTATCTAGAGATATCCACTGCACGGATTTTAGGTGTTAATGAAGCCAGCATAGCAGTCTGGGTAGCTGTGGTGGAGAAGATAAAGGGAAGCATATAAACTTGTAATTATCTGATGTTAAATGAAATAGTGGATGTATAGTCCAAGTGGGGGTCCTGAGGGGGGGGTGGGGGGGAGGGAAGGGGAAGGAAAGAGCGAGGAAGAGCGAGCAAGAGCACATGTATTGTATTTATTATTTGTATGTCTTTTAATCTACATTTATTTTGATTTAATTACTGGATTGTCATTATTATTATTATTATTATTTTTGTCATTGTCCTGTGATTTATCATTGATTATTACTGTTACTGTATTGTTTGTCTAGTTTCATGTTAAAGAATGGAAAATAAAAAACATTTGTTCAAAAAAATATATATAACAAACTATATTTAAATACAACGTTTACATTGCACTACTTTTATTGTCTTTTATACCTATTCTTATGTCTGCAATTTATGCATTGTTTTTGATTCTGTCAATTGTGTGCTGATTTTATGCCTATGTCCATTTTATACTAATTGCTGTGGGGCACTCTGGACTGCGGTCCATGTGTGAAAAATGTACTATAGATAGTTATTCATATTTATTATTGTTATATTGTAGAAATGTGTGCATTGAAATGTCTGTAAAGTCTCGACGACATTGAAAATGAGGGTGACCTCAATTGTTTTTTGAGAATAAAATAAAGATTTGAATATATATCTCAATGAGAATGACATGGTTAAATAAAATTCAAAATTAAATCAAATGTGTCTGACTGGTGCTCTAGTGACATCTAGTGGTTGAATCCTACTCATTAAGCCAGGAGCACCTGGAGGCGTGTAACTGTTCCGCAACAGTAAGTGACTTCCGGGGTAGGCCTGATTGGCCCCGACAGGCACGTGACACGGCAAACTCAGGACGCGCAACGAGGCTGCTGAGAGCTGTCGCGCGGAAATAGGCTGTCTATTGCCATTCTCTAACACAAACTCTAACCTTAACCAGCTCCTTAACAGCGCCTAAACTTAACCGTTCTAACCTTAACCAACTCCGAAACAATGCCTAACCTTAACCTTAACCATGCCTAACCTTAACCATAGAAAGAATATTGCCATTCTCTAAGACAAACTCTAACCTTAACCAGCTCCTTAACAGCGCCTAAACTTAACCGTTCTAACCTTAACCAACTCCGAAACAATGCCTAACCTTAACCTTAACCTTAACCTTAACCATGCCTAACCTTAACCGGCGAAAGAATACACGTTAAAAAAAAATCACGTTAAAAAAAAAAGATTTGATGGGATTCGAACTCACCAACAACGGACCGCAGGATCACAGGACCGCTGCTCTGCCAGGTGAGCTGAAGCGCCGAATGAAAGTCATGGCGTATTTGGACGGTTACGTAATTCCGCAAGCTCTGCCGCTCGGCTCCGCGGAGCGTGCCGCGCGGCAGAGAAAGTTGCGCGTCACGTGCCTGTCGGGGCCAATCAGGCCTACCCCGGAAGTAACTTACTGTTGCGGATAAGCTATAAGCCACCTGGAGGCATGTCTTTAATTTTGCACTCATGACATTAGTTGCTTGCCATTTAATCAACATCGAAAGACCCCCCCACTTCCTCCTAGACACCCATTCCAAGAGCCTGTTCGCTTTCCAGGTCTCTCTCTCTCTGTCTGTGTCTCTCTCTGTAAAGGAATGTAAATCACTACCCACTTTCAAAAACACTCTGAAACAACACCTACGGGAAACTGCAATTCAAAACTGGCCCCTACAAATGTCCTAACCCAGTTGTACAGTAAATGACCAAGTATGGCTTTGTCAGTATTCCAATGTACAGTGTACAGTGTGTGTCCCCCCCTACCCAACCCCTCACCTCCAATGTACAGCCCCCACCCACCCACCCAACCTCCTCCAATGTACAGTTTCTACGTCAAATGTATATACACTCTTTTTCTGGACACTTTTTGTATCAGAAAACAGTACTGAATTTTCAAATCTGATATGTCATAAATGTATAGATGTAGCAGTACTGTCTATCTGTATGTCATGTATGTCATATATGTTATGATGAATTGAAAATGGGGGACCCTGATGTAAACAAGACGAAAGTCTTTCTCTGGTCTGTCTGTCTGTCTGTCTGTCTGTCTGTCTGTCTGTCTGTCTGTCTGTCTGTCTGTCTGTCTGTCTGTCTGTCTGTCTGTCTGTCTGTCTGTCTGTCTGTCTGTCTGTCTGTCTCTCTCTCTCTCTCTCTCTCTCTCTCTCTCTCTCTCTCACAACCGCTTGGAATGATGGAATCATCCATGATAAATTAACTTTGACTTGAATGAATGCCCATTCTTTCTCTAGAACAATACAGATTGACAACCGTTTCATTATGCACTATACAACTAAGGTAAATAAGTTATAATTAAGATATCAATTGTATAAGATTTAGGATAACTAAAGACAGGACTTTACTAAAGGTTGACACTCACAGTAATTTCTTCCAGAACAAGCTTAAAATAGCAAAGGATATATGGTTGATCATTTGTCTGTCTATATCGTGTCTGTTTGTCTCTCTCTCTCTCTCTCTCTCTCTCTCTCTCTCTCTCTCTCTCTCTCTCTCTCTCTCTCACACACCTTTGTAAAACACTCATGAGACTCAGGCTGGAGTTACACCTAGGATGTTTTCGTTTCGTTTTCAGGATGAGTTTCGCTTTTCCAGGTGGCAACGTAGTGGCAGCCGAGTTAGACATTCGTTTTGCAACCTGAAGCACTTTCGTTTTCCCCTTCCCACCCCTCCTACCCAACCTCCCCCCCCCCCCCCTCCTACCCAACCTCCCCCGCCCCCACCCACCCAACCACCTCCAATGTACAGTCCCCCCCCCCCCCGCCCCCCCCACCTACCCAACCTCCTCCAATGTACAGTTTCTACTACTCTTTTTTCTGGACTCTTTTCGTATCACAAACAGTACTGTATTTGCAAATCTGGTATGTCATAAATGTATAGATGTAGCAGTACTGTCTATCTGTATGTCATGTATGTCATATATGTTACGATGAATTGAAAATGGGGGACCCTGATGTAAACAAGACGAAATCTTTCTCTGGTCTGCATCCCCTTAACAATTGTATGTATTGAGCTGTACTGTACTGTACCCATTCTGCAATCTGTTAATAAAGTTTTCAATCAATCAATCAAAGCACAGTGATGTAGTACAATGCCAAAGCAGTAGGTGGCAGTAGGTGGCGAACATGAAGGCAATTTTCAACCAATCAGAACTTGAATGTGCCAATACACTTCCTGCAAAAAAAATACACAAGCCGCCATCTTTAAATTTCTCTGTGAGCTATTTAGCCACTGTAGCACTTATTTTTCAGCAAAGAACGTGCAATAAACAAAACGGATACATTCACTGTGTTCTGCCTCTCATTTGTTGATGAAACAAAACTAACATCAACACAATTGAACACCAAAAGCGGAGTTTAGTCTCATCGGCGCCGAATTTGTTAGCTTACATGCTAACGTGAATGGAATATGCCAGTATAACAGTATAGCATTGTGGCTAGCAGCTAACGTTAGCTCATGTTAGTTAGCCAGCCAGCACCAAACTGATGATATCGGGAGCTATCAGTAGCTAGATAACATTAGAGACAACGCCTCATGTATTAAACAAAAGTGAATAGATGACTGGGCCATTTTGTTTAATGCTTGTTATGTTGAAAGAGGGGCTCTGAGCTAACAGGGTCTGGTAGCTACGCTAGGTAGCTAACGTTAGCGCACGTTAGCCAGCTGCTCATGCAATCGTTAATGCTAGCAGAATGAATGGATGTACATTTTTTTAACATATTGCAGAATGGGTACAATACAATACGGCTCAATACAAACAATTGTTAAGGGAATGCAGACTGTTGTAGCTTGGACTGGGGTCCTTATAACAATAACTTGACAACACATGGTAGCTGCAGCTATTTGGGACAGCTCTGTTGTCACCGGACGTTGGTGAGGGCACGCAGATGTCGGTATCTACTGCGCATGGGCGTTGAGCAAAAACGGCTCCGCGCAGATTACACGACACGTTCTCTGCGAGTTTTGGCGAGTATCCAAAACGAAAACACCTTTTCAGCGTTCCCGGTAGGGCAACGCGTTTTCCTGCCAAAACGGCATTTCTATGTAACAGGGACAGCAAACGTATTCATTCAGCAACAAAACGAAAACAAAAACGACCAGGGTGTCCTAGGCCTGAGAGAATTGCCGAATACATATATACATACACAAATGTTCTAGAACATTGGTCATGACATGATACGGTGACATCACCCATGTTCTAGAACGTTCGGCTATGACATCACCACAAATGTTCCAGAATGTTCGATGTTCTAGAATGTTCGGCTATGACATCACCAATGTTCCAGAATGTTCGGGCGGAACCGTGGGTGAATTAGGTACCATTACATAATTCACATTATAGTCTGTAAATAAAAATAATTGGACATTTGTTTGCAATTCTCCATAAAAGATACAAAAAATTATAATAATAATAATAATAATAATAATAATAATAATAATAATAATAATAATAATAATAATAATAATAATAATAATAATAATAATAATAATAATAATAATAATAATAATAATAATAATAATAGAACATTCTAGAACATTTGTGATGTCACAGTATGATGTCATATCAAACATTCTAGAACATTTGTGATGTCACAGTATATGTCATAATCAAACATTGTAGAACATTTGTGTTCTATATATATTCAACAATTCTCTCTGTGCAGATTTGGTAGGGATCTGATAATAGAAATTGAGGAGAGAGTGCCCAGGTATAATTTCTCGAAAGCTAATTGGGAAGAATTCTTGGAGACAGCCCGAAAGTTGATAGGAGAGATTGACTCTGAGGGGAGTGTAGACAGGTGGAATGCTTCTCTTAGTGAGATGATACATAGGGCAGCGCAGGACACAATCCCTATGAAGAAGGATCCCAGAGCTAGAATGATGGTTCCATGGTGGAATAAAGAATGTGATGTAGCTGTAAGGAATAGGAATAAAGCATATAAGAGGGTGAGACAGTACCCAGGGTTGTGCCAGGCAGTTGAATATAAGAGGTTAAGGGGAGTAGCACGAAGAGTTATTAAAGATGCTAAAAAGAGTAGTTGGAGGAAGTTCTGTGAAACACTAGGCCCTGAGACTTCTGTGAGGCAGTTGTGGGCAGTTGTACACAGAATGGCAGGAATATATAAAAAAATCTCTATTCCAGTGATTCAGAAGGGTGGGGTAGAAGCAGTTACCAATAAAGAGAAGGCAGACATGCTGATGGAGGCATTTCAAGCAGTGCATAGCTCTGGGAGTCTGGGGGAGGAGAGAGGGAGAAAGAGGACTGAACTGCTGTCGCAAAATGAGTGGAAGTTGAGTAGAAGCTCAGAAAATAAAAATCTGATTAATTTGTACTTTACAGTGAAATAGTTAGGTGATGCTATCCAGGCTGGTGCAAATACGACGCCTGGCAGAGATGGATTATCCTATAAATTATTTAAGAATTTGGACGAATTTGTAAAGGTTGAAATACTGGGTTTGTTTAATAATGTGTGGTTAGAAGGCTGCTTGCCAAAGGAGTGGAAGCATGCCGTCATCATTCCTATTTTGAAGCCAGTTAAGTAGCGTCTGACCCAGGGTCATACCGACCCATAGCCTTGACGTCTGTATTGTGTAAAATTATGGAAAGGATGATTACTAATAGATTAGTTTATTTTTTAGAAAGTAAGGATCTTTATGTTGGGTTTCAGAATGGGTTTAGAAATGGCAGGTCTACAATGGAATCAGTAGCTGTTCTAGATCAGGACATTAGACAGGCTTTTGACAATAAGGAAGTAGTGATAAGTGTATTTTTGGAAATTGAGAAGGCGTATGACTCTTTGTGGAAAGAGGGGTTGCTTTTGAAATTGTATGAGTTAGGAGTTAGAGGGAGATTGTTTAATTGGATAAAGGATTTTCTATTAGACAGGACGATCCAAGTACGTGTGGGGGGGCAAACCTCAAAAACTGTAAAAATAGAAAATGGCACCCCGCAAGGAAGCGTGATAAGTCCGGTCCTCTTCGATGTTATGATTAATGACATTTTTGGGGCGAATTGGAAGAGGGTTTGGGTTGTCTTTATTTGCAGACGATGGGGCCATATGGAAAAGAGGGAAGAATGTTGAGTATTGTTTAAAGCAGGTACAAAAAGCTCTGGGGGATGTAGAGGAATGGGGAGACAAGTGGGGTTTTAAAATCTCCGCCTCTAAGTCTAATTATATGATTTTTGGTTTTAGAAAGAAGGTGCCTAGGGGAAGGCTGGTTATGTATGGATCTCCCTTAGAGAGAGTGAAGGTGTTTACATTTTTGGGAGTTTGGTTCGATGAAAGACTGAATTGGGCTGTTCATATAGAGAAAACCCTGGCAAAGTGTGAAAGAATAGTGAATGTGCTGAGAAGTTTGGCTGGGAGTGGGTGGGGAGCGGATAGAGAGACCACGTGCATGATATATCAGGCGATGATCAGGTCAGTAATTGATTATGGATGTTATGTGTACGGATCTGCGGTCAAGTCTAATTTACGAAAGCTGGATGTGCTTCAGTGCAAGGCTCTGAGAATCTGCTGTGGAGCTTTTAAGACCACCCCAGTTTCAGCACTATTGGTGGAAATGGGGGAGTTGCCCTTAAACCTGAGGAGAGTAAAGTTAGGGCTACAGTACTGGGCAAAATTGGGTGGGACAAGTCTGTCCTTCCCAGCTAGGTGTTTACTTTCAGGAGATGGGGATAAGTATAAGCCTTTTTTGGCCAGTATTGATCAGTGGGCCAGGAAGTTGAGATTGCATCAGGGGGGGGTTGCGGAGCACACTCGTTGGCTGTCAGTGCCATTTTGGCTAGTGCCTGATCGAGTCATTGAATTTAGGTTCTTGATGGAGGATGATAAGGGCGAGATTGTGGGAGAAATAGAGAGGTTCCTTCTGGAATCAGGGTCTCTGGAGGTTTTCACTGATGGCTCTGTGGATCCTGAAAGTGGGAGGGCAAGCTTTGGGTGGTGTGTGCCTCGGTTAGGGATCGGCAAGGGACAAAGAATATCTGATGGCAGCTCTGTATTTGTGACAGAGTTGCTTGCCATCCTCTGGGCATTGTGGTGGGTGGAGGAAGTGGGACCAAGCCAGGTGATTATATGCTCTGACTCGGCTGCTGCACTGATGGCTCTGAGTGCAGGTGGGTCTAAAGCTCGCCCTGATCTCATTCAGGAAATAATGTTGGTTTTATATAGGATTGCGAAGGCAGGCTGGTCAGTGGAGTTTTGTTGGGTCCCGGGGCGCGCTGGGATTGCGGGAAATGAGATGGCTGACTCCCTTGCCAAACAGAGCCTGGGAAGGGAGGAAGAGATAGGCATTTCAATGGGAAGAGTAGAACTCAGAGAGAAGATAAAGAAAGGAGTTGAGGCGGAGTGGCAGGCTGAGTGGGAAAGGGGGACCAAGGGAAGGCACTATTTCTCTCTGCAGCCTCGGGTCAAAATCAAGGTGGATGGATATGGGTCGAGGAGTGATAGGGTGAAGATGTGTAGATTGAGGCTGGGACACTGTGGGTTGAACAGTACCTTGTGCATTGTGGGAAAACATCCAGATGGGGGGTGTGAATGTGGAGAGACTGAAACTGTCGGGCATGTCTTCCTAAAATGTGAAAGGTATAGGAAAGAGAGGGAAATCTTCTAAAAAAGTCTGGTAGAGTTGGGAGTCTCTTCCTTCTCTCTTAAATCTTTCTTTGGCATGGATAATGAGAACCACCAGCTGATCACAGAGGCAGTGCTGACATTTCTGCATGCTTCAGAGTTGTACCAGAGGATATAGCGTTATTGTATTTATTAGTATTGGACAGGCAAGAGGAGCAGAGAAGAAGGAGATAGTGTGTTTTGAAGATGAGAAGAAGAAGAGGGTAAACAATCAAAAGTTGGTTTACCAGAGGCCTAATTATGGCACACCACTAGCGTAGTATAAGAACTGAGGAGGGCAGTAATACACCTGCGGGAAATTCAAAAGAAGAAAGAAGAAGAAGAAGAAAAGCTCATCAAAAGAATTGCGGAGGGCAGTAATACGCCACGATGCGTCTACACTGCCGGAAATTCTAAAGAAGAAGAAAAAGAAGAAGAGGAATTAGGGGAGGTAAAGTACGCTAGAGTTTTGTGGGATGGGAACCTGGCCGTAGGGTGTGGTAGTGAGGAGCAGGCGGGGAGGGCTAGGGGGTTGAGGAGCATTGGTGGGGTGGGTATACGGGAGGTGGTGAGAGTAGGGGAGAAGAGGAGATGTAAAGGGGGTGATAGCTGGGGTGCCGGTCGAGATGGACGTAGGGCAGCTGGTGGACGAGTTAAGGGAGGACAGGCGAAATGGCACAGTTAGGAGAGTAGAAAGGATGAAGAGGGGAGCGGATAGGACAGAGACGGTAGTGATTGAGTTTGAGGGTGGGGATGTTCCTAGGGAGGTGGTTGCAGGGCAAATGGTGTATAGGGTTAGGGAATTTGTTCAGAATCCTCTTAGGTGTTATAGGTGCCAGGAGTTTGGCCATATAGCTGCCACGTGTAGGAAGGGGCAGAGGTGCGCTAGGTGTGGCGGGGAACATGACTATGGGAAGTGTGGAGAGGGAGTGAAGCCGATGTGCTGTAGTTGTGGTGGGGAGCATAGTGTAGCGTTCAGGGGGTGTGAGGTGATGAAGAAGGAGGTCGAGGTGATGAAGAAGGAGGCCGCGGTTCGGAGAGTGAGAAGGGAGGGTAAGTTGTCGTATGCTGAGGCGGTTAGCAGGGTAGGACAGGGCAGCCAAGAAAGGGAGCAGGGGGTTGGAGAAGGGCATTTGGCAGAGAGGGTAGAGCAGAAGGATAGAGAGAGGGTAAGGGAGGAGAAATTAGGTATTGTGGCCTCCGTGGCAGGGGTAGTTAATGGTCTGGCAGAGGCTAAAAGGGTAAAACAGCGAGGGTAAAGATGATTGTTAGGATAGCGGTTCAACATTTGGGAATGGAATGTCTGAAATGGGAGGAGGTGGCTAGGGAATTGGGTGAGGGGGCTGAGAGGGACCAAGCAGCCCAGAATAAGATCGCAGGGGGCAAGGAGGGTCCCGCGGAGGGGGGCTCAGACAGGAAGTAGCAGCATTAGCTGCACTCCAATGGACAATGTAGGGGATGACGGGTTCCAGTAGACTGCGGGAAAAGAAGAAGAAGAAGAGCCCATCAAAAGAATTGCGGAGGGCAGTAATACGCCATGATGCGTCTACACTGCCGGAAATTCCAAAAAAGAAGAAGAAGAAGATCTCATTGTGCATCTAGACTGTCTATCCTACAACACAGACTGAAACCTGCATTTCTCAACCAAGGTGCCTTGCCTACCGTTTTGCTGTGGAAATGTGAGTGTCCACAGCAGATAGCTAGCTGTTCTATTTGAATACTGAATGTTAATATTGAATCAGACAATATTGAATACTGAATGTTAATATCAGACCATATTGAATACTGAATGTTAATTCAGGTTGACAGTTGACATCATTTGAGAGTTGACAGGGGGCTGGAAAGTTGATTTAAAGGGGACATGCATTATAAATGCCTTTTTTTCTGTGTTTAGCATGGTTTTATAGTAATAAAGGTTAGTATCAATGGGTCTGTGTCTCTAATTACCATATTGACTCATCAGTCTAGTCTCGAGTTCACGAGATCTTCCCTCACTCAACTAAACTGTTCTGATTTGACGGTTTCTGTGATGTCAACATAGCATTGATCTGCAGTAACGCCCCCTCTATGGTTGTAGTGCAGTGTAACCCGACACTTCCTCAAACGGGTTTTCACAGGCTGAGAACGAGCGAGAGAGAGAGAGAGAGAGAGAGAGAGAGAGAGAGAGAGAGAGAGAGAGAGAGGGACGGCGGGAGGGACTGCAGAAGTGTGTGTAATGTGTGTGCGCCATCTCTCCCTCATCGGACACACACACATACACAAAGTTGACTGCGTGTGTGTCGGGGACATAGGCATAGTGTAACCCGACACTTCCTCAAATGGGGTTTGACAGGCAGAGAACTAGCGAGGAGAGGGAGGGAGAGAGAGAGAGAGAGAGATAGAGAGAGAGAGAGAGAGAGAGAGAGAGAGAGAGAGAGAGAGAGAGAGAGGGACGGCGGGAGGGACTGCAGAAGTGTGTGTAATGTCAACTGAGCTATAATTTATACGTATAGCTACTGTCCATCAATGTCTTCCTTTTGAATGAAATAGGTTCAGGAGAGAGAGATGTAGAGAGGGAGAGAGAGCGACACACACACAGATAGACAGATATTCTCAGCCAGCCCCCCTTTCCTCTGAGCATTCCCAGTGATGGCTTACTATGTGCGTGTGTGTGTATGTGCGTGTGCAAACGGGACACACATCTGTGCAATAGCACACACCACCAAAGTCACTGGCTGGCCCACAGTGTATGTGCGTGTGCTAACTTCGCTAACGTTATCCGCCTCAGTAACATTAGCAGCATCGCCGGATTCCTCTTTCTCCTCGTCTCTCTTTTGCTCAAAATAAAAATGAATGGGCTTCATGGCTGGCTGAATTTTTTGCGTTGTCTGATTCTGAATGTATAACTTGCCTATGCCAGTACTGTGACTTTGTTTTCCAGCGCATACTGTGTTCTCATTTCCTTTCACTCGCATGAAACCAGCCGCGTCACCGCAGGAAACTCTACTGTGATTGGACGTTTATGCGCCTTGTGGAATGTGGGACTTGTAGTTTCTATTACTATTAACAGCGGAGCTGTTTGTAATCTTCACTCGCGAGTAAATGATTTTTCCGGTTCGCACACACATATTATTAGGGGCAAATACGAGTGAAATGCTCGCACTGTAGAGCATATATATAATTATATATAATTAGTAAACTGTCTGGGGATTTTCTTGCCCCCCTTAACTGATTTTCGAGGGTGACAGTTATAGGGTGACAGTTATACCATCTTCCTGGATTTTTACTTTTAAAACAACACTGTTCAATATTACACTTAGCCTACTGTAGACTTCTGTATATTTTTACTGTATATTTTATTCTATTCTTATTCTTAGGCAATTTGTTTAATGTGAGCGATTTGTAGTGTCAAATTCCCCTCTGGATGATTTCTATTCTATTCTAGTTATCCTAAAATAACTAATGACATACTTTATTTCTAATGGAGCAATGCCTTCAAGAATTACATGCATCATATCTTGGGGTGTTTGTTGGATCAAATGAGAGGCTGGGAATTCTAAAAGATAGCATGGTTTACCTCGTCATTTCCAAGGAACTTGAAGGAAGGCCCTCATTTTTTCTTTTAAGTATGACATGTTGCTTACAGTATTTCGGATGTTGTACCCAATATACACTCATTTGCAAAAAAAAAGTGTTCTGAACTTAAATTATGACAACATTCATACATCTGATTATTCCTTATTAGAGACTTGCAAACATTTCTAAGGCCCAAGCAATGTTTTTATTCAAATCTCATGCACATATGACCATTGGTTCCAGTAGTTTAATTTGGGATGCAGCATGAATCAAATAGTGTTGTTTGGGGGTGATGTTGTTATCTGGGAAAAGGTTCTTGTTCTTCATATGCTTTAAGTGCTGCTCAATGAGTGTTTTCAATGTGTTAATAGTCTGTAGACCACCAATAACAGTAACAAACTAAATTTGAACATTATCTCTATGAGTTCAAGAATGATTGTGTATAGTATTCATTACCTTTAACTGTATCAATCAGAAATGGCAGTACTGTACTGTATCTTTAGTAGAACAAGCATTTGCCCTGAAGACGGCAAAAAATATGTAATAAAAATGGAGCTTAACGCATACATTTGAGCAGTAGAAATCCGTTTGTTTCCCCAATACCAAGATGGCGGCGGTCTCGTGACGTCAGAGTGTCTTCGAGATAAGACACGTCCCCGCCGTCTCAGGACACGCCCCTGCTGTCTCAGGACACGCCCCTGCTGTCTCAGGACACGTCCCCGCTGTCTCAGGACACGCCCCTGCTGTCTCAGGACACGTCCCTGCTATCTCCGGACATGTCGCTGCTGTCTCCGGACACTCCCCTGCCGTCTCCGCACACGCCCCTGCTGTCCCCGGACACTCCCCTGCTGTCTCCGGACACGCCCCTGCTGTCTCCGGCCACTCCCCTGCTGTCTCCGGACACGCTCCTGCTGTCTCCGGACACTCCCCTGCTGTCCCCGGACACTCCCCTGCTGTCCCCGGACACTCCCCTGCCGTCTCCGGACACACCCCTGCCGTCTCCGGACACTCCCCTGCTGTCTCCGGACACTCCCCTGCTGTATCCGGACATGCCCCTGTCGTCTCCGGACACTCCCCTGCCGTCTCCGGACACTCCCCTGCCGTCTCCGGACACGCCCCTGCCGTCTCAGGACACTCCCCCTCCCCTGCTTCAGGACGCGTGTAGCTTAATGCCAGCGGAAGAGTGCAAGGGCACTTCCGCATTCTTCGCCGCGCATGCGCATGAGGTCCTCGCTTAGTTCAGACGCCCCATTCAACACGGTGAATCCCAAACTCGAAACTCCGTTAAGCTCCAGAGAGAGAGGCTGAAAACCGCCAGTTCTTGCCCGACGGATGGGAGCCGAATCGGGATCCGAGTTTTCTGATGAATAGCCCCAAAACATGGAGGTCGCGAATGGCGCCGGCTTCGCTGACCAGAGCTCTCTCAGATTCAAAATTGCAGCCTGGAACATACATGTTTCGGAACCAATGTGTAACTAGACAGTTACAATATAACATTTATATTAATTAACCCAGTTAATGCCTTAAGAGAAAGAGTCTGGTGGTCAATTACTACGGAAATGTTGTGTCTTACTAATAATAACTAATTCCGCGGTCAATATAAGTCTTCTATTGACCGCGGAATTAGTTATTATTATTATTATTAGTAAGACACAACATTTCCGTAGTAATTGACCACCAGACTCTCTCTTAAGGCATTAACTGGGTTAATTAATATAAATGTTATATTGTAACTGTCTAGTTACACATTGGTTCCGAAACATGTATGTTCCAGGCTGCGATTAAAACTTTGAATCTGAGAGAGCTCTGGTCAGCGAAGCCGGCGCCGTTCGCAACCTCCATGTTTTGGGGCTATTCATCAGAAAACTCGGATCCCGATTCGGCTCCCATCCGTCGGGCAAGAACTGGCGGTTTTCAGCCTCTCTCTCTGGAGCTTAACGGAGTTTCGAGTTTGGGATTCACCGTGTTGAATGGGGCGTCTGAACTAAGCGAGAACCTCATGCGCATGCGCGGCGAAGAATGCGGAAGCGCCCTTGCACTCTTCCGCTGGCATTAAGCTACACGCCTTCAGGACACCCTTCCAACTTCACAGACCTGAAAGAGAGAACGCGGCACGGCGGGGAGCAACAGAACGGCCTGATCAGTGCACACAAATCCAACTCGGAGAGTTACAGAGGATAACCTGGGTTGCAGTGTGTGCCAAACAACTGCTAACGACAACAGGCTTGCCTTATCCATAGAAGATACCGTCATTTTAAATATTATGGTTATTATTATATTATCAGAGATGTATAGGGATGAGAGGAACAGCTGGGTTCCCCCACTACCCTTCAAGATGCCACGAAGACGACTCCCAAACAACCGCAAGCAGGCACTCAATCGCCCTACTTCACTGTGTCGAACCTTCGACAGGAAACCTGGAGATTTCTCAGACAAGGACCTCCACCGAAGCCAATGGAGACAGGTGCAAGCCCTTGCCAGCACATTCTGGACCCGCTGGAGACATGAGTACCTCCCGACACTGCAGAGTCGTCGCAAGTGGGTCGAAGATCACCGCAACTTACAGGAAGGCGATGTTGTGCCGTTGAAAGACAGCCAAGCTGCAAGGAACGAGTGGCCTGTGGCACTGGTAATTTCCACCTTCCACCTTCCCAAGCCAGGACGGAAAGGTGCGTAAGGTCGAAGTAAAGACCACAGCTCAAGGAAGTTCAAAGACATTCCCGAGACCCGTTTCAGAAATCGTTCTTCTTTTGCCTAAAGAGGACTGAAGTTAAGTTAATGTGTACTATAGCGTACACGTTTAATGCGGGGAGTGTTCTGCCTCCCAGGCAGTGTATATGGTTTTGATTTGCTTTGGCACCACCTGTTGGTCGAACGTGGTATATACAGGAAGTAGGACCTCATGGACAAACAGGAAGTGGTACCTCACAGATAAACAGGAAGTGGGACCTGCAGCTCCTTAGAAGAGAGATCTCATTATGAACAACATGCTATTCTTATCTGTTGTAATCCTTTGATTTGCCCCATCGTAAGCATTGTCTTTTTACTCCTATCCTAGCAACATGTCAACAAGAACTACATTAAACGAGAAGCAAGGAAGCTACGTTTGACTCTTGTGTTGCTTATTGAAGAGTTTGGCTGGCCGTCTACCTTTGATTAAAAACATACACTGCCTGGGAGGCAGAAGAAAATGAGAATAATTCGAATAAAAACGAAGGTTCGAACGTCCGTTCGAAGAACCCTGACGAAGTTTGAATCCCAAAAACAGGCTTCGGGGACAGCCTTACCAAACATATTATTTATATTATTCAAATGGACCTCAAACATGTTCCATTGTGATGTCACAGTATGATGTCATAATAGAACATTCTAGAACATGTGTGATGTCACAGTATGATGTCATAATAGAACATTCTAGAACATTTGTGATGACACAGTATGTCATAATAAAACATTCTAGAACATTTATGATGTCACAGTATGATGTCATAATAGCCAATTCTAGAACATTTGTGATGTCACAGTATGATGTCATAATAGGACATTCTAGAACATTTGTGATGGCACAGTATGATGTTAATAGAACATTCTAGAACATTTGTGATGTCACAGTATGTCATAATAGTACATTCTAGAACATTTGTGATGTCACAGTATGATGTCATAATCAAACATTCTAGAACATTTGTGTATCTATTCAACAATTCTCTCAGAAGATCTCACTGTGCATCTTGAAACAGCGATTGAAGCCTGAGGTGCCAGAGGCCATGGAGGAAGCTGGAGAGGTGCTAGAGGACGTGGAGGAAGCTGGAGAGGTGCTAGAGGCCATGGGGGAAGCTGGAGAGGTGCTAGAGGCCGTGGAGGACGCTGGAGAGGTGCTAGAGGCTGTGGAGGAAGCTGGAGAGGTGCTAGAGGCCGTGGAGGAAGCTGGAGAGGTGCTAGAGGCCAGGGAGGAAGCTGGAGAGGTGCTAGAGGCTGTGGATGAAGCTGGAGAGGTGCTAGAGGCCAGGGAGATGCTAGAGGCCTTGGAGGAAGCTGGAGAGATGCTAGAGGCCATGGAGGATGCTGTTGAGGTGCCAGAGGCCAGGGAGGAAGCTGGAGAGACGGTAGTGTGATAGTAAAGGGTTAACCTTCTGTAGTGTGGCAGTGAAAGGGTTAACCTGCTGTTGTGTGGCAGTGAAAGGGTTAACCTTCTGTGTATTGTCGTGGTGAAAGGGTTAATCGTTTGGTAGTGCGGCAGTGAAAGGGTTAAGTAAGTAAGTAAGTAAGTAAGTCAAACTCTTCAATAAGCAACACAAGAGTCAAAACGTAGCTTCCTTGCTTCTTGTTTTAATGTAGTTCTTGTTGACATGTTGCTAGGATAGGAGTAAACCTGAAATAAGAATAACATGCATTGTGTTACTGGTGCACGTAGAAATGTATAGACATACAGTATGTTTACTAAATAATTATATGTAAACCCAGAATTACAAACCCTGTTCATCATACTGTAACAAATGTAAGCTATATACTGCTGAGGCATGCTGTACTAAACATGCCACATAACTATCAGCCATTGGCATGTATTATCAGTAATTGAATACACACATAAAAACATCCCATCGGGGAGCTCCAGTAGCTCACCGCGTACCTCGAGCGCTATTTCGGCGCCGGGGACAACCGTGCTCGTCACGGATCTGGGGTTTAGCGAGTTCGATTCCCGGACTGCAGCCGTGCCTTTCTCAGAGTGTCTTCCCCCCCATCTGTACCCCCATTCAACCTGTTTCTGTCTGTTGGTCATTCTTGACCAGAGAAAATGCGATAAACGCAAAAAAGAGCCGGCGGGATGGCCAAAGTTAAAAAAAAAAAAAAAAATCCCATCGACAACAAATATGCTTCAAAATTGAAAGATAACCTTGCAAACAATAAAGGATTACTTACAGACAATGCTTACGATGGGGCAAATCAAAGGATTACAACAGATAAGAACAGCATGTTGATCTGCTGAGATCTCTCTTCAAACTGACACCTGTGGTTCTATTTCCTGTTTATACATGTGGTCCTATTTCCTGTTTATACCACATTGCACCAACAGGTGGTGTTAACGTAAACCAAACCATTAAACACTGCCTGGGGAGGCAGAACACACCCCGCATTAAACGTGTACGCTATAGTACACATTAACTTTACTTCAGTCCTCTTTAGGCAAAAGAAGAAAGATTTCTGAAACAGGTCTCAGGAATGTCTTTGATCTTCCTTGAGCTGTGGTCTTTACTTCGACCTTACGCACCTTTCCGTCCTGGCGTCGACCCTGCAGTGTCAGGAGGTACTCATGTCTCCAGCAGGTCCAGAATGTGCTGGCAGGGGCTTCGGTGGAGGTCCTTGTCTGAGAAATCTCCAGGTTTCCTGTTGAGGGTTCGAACCAGTGAAGTAAGGCGATTGAGTGCCTGCTTGCGGTTGTTTGGGAGTCGCCTTCGTGGCATCTTGAAGGGTAGTGGGGCAACCCAGCTGTTCCTCTCATCCCTATACATCTCTGAGTCCATAATATTTAAAAAGACGGGGCGGCTACGTGGCGTAGTGGGCAAGGCGCTCGCCACGAAATCTGGAGACGCTGGGCTTGCCTGTTCGAGCCCAGCGCTCCACATTTGCTTTCAGTTTAGCTGGTCGTCCGTACTAATACACATTGGCCGTATTAGGGGGTGGGAAACTGATGGGTGGGGATCGGGCGTTGTGGACAGCGACTCCTACAGGTCGGTTGGTGTGCCTGCGCAGTAGAATCAGGAAGTGTCGGGGGCAGCGTGAGCCTCCCACGCGTTACTCCTCGCCACTGAGAGATCGAGCTGCGCAGGTGAAAAGATGCGACTGCTGTTACCTCAAGTACCGGAGGGGACTTGTGCTATGTATGACTTAGTCCACATTGCAGCCGGCTTGTGGGAGGCAAGAAACAGCGTTCGTGACAGGGGAGGGTTGAATTGGATGATACGAAATTGGGATGGGAGAAAATATAGAAAATGGGAGAAAAAGTGGATAAAAAAAAAATATTTAAAAAGACGGTATCTTCTATGGATAAGGCAAGCCTGTCGTCATTAGCAGTTGTTTGGAACACACTGCGACCCAGGTTATCCTCTGTAACTCTCTCCGAGTTGGATTTGTGTGCACAGATCAGGCCGTTCTGTTGCTCCCCGCCGTGCCACGTTCTCTCTTTCAGGTCTGTGAAGTTGTTGCAGGGTGTGAAGTAGGAAGGTTGTCCTGAAGCAGGGGAGGGGGAGTGTCCTGAGACAGCAGGGGCATGTCTGGAGACAGCAGGGGAGTGTCCGGAGACAACAGGGGCGTGTCCGGAGACAGCGGGGGCGTGTCCGGAGACAGCAGGGGAGTGTCCGGAGACAGCAGGGGCATGTCCTGAGACAGCAGGGGCGTGTCCTGAGACGACAGGGGCGTGTCCTGAGACAGCAGGGGTGTGTCCTGAGACTGCAGGGGTGTGTCCTGAGACCGCAGGGGTGTGTCCTGAGACAGCAGGGGCGGGCATGTCCTGAGACAGCAGGGGTGTGTCCTGAGACAGCAGGGGTGTGTCCTGAGACAGCGGGGACGTGTCCTGAGACGGCAGGGGCGTGTCCTGAGACAGCAGGGACTTGTTTTTTTGGTTAAATACCAGCTTTTTCTCTGTTGGAATCATTCTGATGACAACAGCAGAGAGGGTAGGATCTTTTAACTCAATAATACTGTGTACATCATTTTGAAGTGTGTGACTAAATTGTGTTGTGGAAATAGTTTGTAATTAGTTTCACCCAGCTGACAGAAACTGGAGGTGTGGCCTTTGTGCATGTGGCTTTTGTAGTTAAGTGGGCACTTGTGACAGTTTTTTTTGGTTAAATACCAGCTTTTTCTCTGTTGGAATCATTCTGATGACAACAGCAGAGAGGGTAGGATCTTTTAACTGAATAATACTGTGTACATCATTTTGAAGTGTGTGACTAAATTGTGTTGTGGAAATAGTTTGTAATTAGTTTCACCCAGCTGACAGAAACTGGAGGTGTGGCCTTTGTGCATGTGGCTTTTGTAGTTAAGTGGGCACTTGTGACAGTTTTTTTTGGTTAAATACCAGCTTTTTCTCTGTTGGAATCATTCTGATGACAACAGCAGAGAGGGTAGGATATTTTAACTGAATAATACTGTGTACTGTGTAGCCGAATCCCGTCCAATCTTTCGCCGTCGACTAAAGACTCACTTCTTCAACCATTATCTGAAATGATTAAAAAAAAAAAAAAAAAAAAAAACCTAACCCTGACTAACCTTACTGTCATGCACTTGTCCTAATAAACTAACCTACACTGTAACACGCAACACTTGATGAACATTGTTACTCAGCTGATAGAGTTGTACCCTTCTTGTCTTCTAAGTCGCTTTGGATAAAAGCGTCAGCTAAATGACTAAATGTAAATGTAAATGTGTCCTGAGAGAGCAGGGGGTGTCCTGAGACAGCGGGGACGTGTCCTGAGACGGCAGGGGCGTGTCCTGAGACAGCAGGGACGTGTCCTGAGACAGCAGGGGGGTGTCCTGAGACAGCGGGAATGTGTCCTGAGACAGCAGGGACGTGTCCTGAGACAGCGGGAACGTGTCCTGAGACAGCGGGGACATGTCCTGAGACAGCGGGGGGGTGTCCTGAGACAGCGGGGACGTGTCCTGATACAGCAGGGGGGTGTCCTGAGACAGCGGGGACGTGTCCTGATACAGCAGGGGGGTGTCCTAAGACAGCGGGGACGTGTCCTGAGACAGCAGGGGGGTGTCCTGAGACAGCAGGGGCGTGTCCTGAGACGGAAGGGGCGTGTCCTGATACAGCAGGGGTGTGTCCTGAGACAGCGGGGACGTGTCCTGAGTTATCCGCCGTAACTCTCTCCGAGTTGGATCTGTGTGTGTTGATGAGGCCGTTCTGTTGCTCCCCGCCATGCCACGTTCTCTCTTTCAGGTCCTTGAAGTTGTTGCAGGGTGTGAAGTAGGAAGGGCGTCCATTCTCTAGCATGTGGGTCCTGAAGGTGCTCACGCTAGGCTTGTGTGTGTTCCCAAGGCACACTTCCCCAACCACGACCCATCCCAAATCCAATCTCTGAGCAAAGGGGGCGTTGTGAGGGCCGTTGACCTGCTGTCTCACCTTATGTACTCGTATGATGTCTCTTCCTAGCAAAAGGAGGATTTGAGCGTTTGGGTCGAGCTCCGGGAGGTGACCTGCGACAGACTTCAGATGGGGATGGAAGCGAGCTGTCTTTGGAGTCTGTATTTCTGACCTGTTGGTGAGGATTTGATTGCACTCGATCAGTGGTGGTAACATGAGGGTAGTTCCTCCATCCACCGGCTCGATTATGAAGCCTTCCGCCGTTCTTCCAGATGTGCTGACGACCCCAGCACATGTTCTTAATGAGTAGGGGGAGGAGTAGCTCTTGACATTAAATAGCTAGAAGAATTCTGGCCTTGCTAATGAGCGGTTTCTCTGGTCATCGAGTACGTCATACATCTTGACTGCCTTGTGACGCTGCCCCTGGGGAAAGACTTGAACCAGACATATTTTTGAGCAGGACATTGCTGGCTGCCTTTCGCCGCAAACCTCAGTGCAGTGTGAGGTGACGATAAGATCTTCTTCCTCCTCGTTATCCTCTGGTACCGGTGTTGGAACTGCTTGCGATGTTGGGCCGCCCAGGATGCATAGCTGCGATATGACGGTCACTCTCACACATCGCATTTCACGGAAACTTTACAGTCCCTGGCTAAATGGGAGTATGATGCGCAGCACCTGTAACACATCCCATTTTCGCGGAGGAAGGCCCTTCTCTCGTCGAGTGGTTTTGCTCTAAAACCATGGCACTGGGGAGACATCTGTCTTGTGGACTGACACTGGGATTCTCCCTGTCTGATAGACTGGCCTATCTCTCACGGGAGGACTGTTGCTGGGGAGAGCAAAGCTTGGGTCGTTCCTGATGCGTGCTTCATAGCAAATAAATCTAGTGAAGTAGGCGAATGGGGGAAAGAGGCCGTTGTTTTCGTCTTTGAACCTGGAGCCTTGGGATATCCATTTCTCCTGTAGGGCGTATGAGAGTTTCTCTACTATAGGGTTGATGCCGCGAGCGGTGTCCAGGAAGGCCAACCCGGGTAGGTATCCATCCTCCTTTGCAGACTGGAACTCCATAAGGAGGTCTCCAAGCTCCATGAGTTTGATATAGTGCTTACTGCAGATCCTAGGAAACGTATCCAGTTTCTTGAAAAGAGTATCTTCGATTACCTCGGGTGAGGCATAACGCCTACTTAGTCTATCCCATGCCTTCCTCAGTGCTGCTTCGGGATTGTTGACGTGTATCTGACGCATTCTCCTGACGTGGTGGGATGATTCCTTGCCTAGCCACTTGGTCAAGAGGTCCAATTCTTCACTGGCTGAAAGGTTGAGACCTCTGATGGCATTGAGGAATGATGACTGCCATGCCCGAAAGCTCTCAGGTTGGTCGTCAAACTGGTTGAGTCCTGTTGTCACTAGCTCCTGACGTGCTAAGTATTTAACAAAGTCTGTTATCTCTGGGGTTTCGGTGGGGTTAGCTGATGGGGTGTGGTAATGAGGAGTATAGGGTCGAGCTGAAGGGTTCATATTTTGGATACGTGGCTTAAATTCATCCCGATAGGTCTCGTCGGCATGATGAAGTGTTTTGGAGGGGGTCATGTGGAACGGTGTGACATGCTCTCCGGGCAGCATGACAGGCTCCCGGGTAGAGGACTTAGGTCGCGAATCCTCGTATGCGGTTCCCCATTGGATTAGACTGCCATCGGGTCGAATAGACAAGGGGGCGGAGACATCGTGACGCGAAGTTTTATGTAACTCATTCTGTTGGTTTACATAGGCACTTGTCCGGTCGTCAATGTCTCTCCCTAAGAGCGTCCTCCTGCCTCTGCTGGGCGGTGTTCTAGCCTGCTGTTCGGCTGCCTCTGCCTGTGCTATGGCGGCGGCCAGGGGCGTCGTTCTGGTATGGCAAGGTATGGCACTCGCCATACCTTGGCAAATAAAAAAAAAAAATATATATATATATATATATTTTTTTTTATAATTACAATTTTTTTATGTTGATTTAGAATTCGAATGTCAACATTATGAACGAAGCTTCGAACTATTCGGTACAGCCCTAGCATGTTTTGATATTGTCAATTATCTCACTTTTACTAGGTGACTTTTACTATAGGTGACTAACTCAAATATGCCACAAAAAAATTGGAAAATGGACATACAGACGTTTTTTAATCAAAGGGCAGCAGAGACAAGTGATACAGGGACACAGGTAAGGTCTTACAATGGCTTAGTGATTATAACAGTGCAGTTCAGCATTCAGTAACCCATACTTTTTGTGAACGTGTTTTTGATACTACATTCTGTTGAACACACACCTCAAAACCGTACCTAAGGAAAATTGGCAGTTATGATATTACATTATGCATAATTTGTATGCAAAATATTGTGGTTCCCTGCTTTAGTCTGTTGACACATTTCTATACAAAAAATGCTTGTGTAGTCCTGTGTCATACCTAAATGTCATATAAGTGAATTGTATAGAAACAACTCACCAAAAGTGACTATTGCGCAACTGATTTGACCAAAGAAATCCACCAAGGGGGGAAACCTTCATCCCCCCACCCTCCCTAATTGCCATACCTTGGTTTTTACTGAAACAACGCCACTGGCGGCGGCTGCCTCTCTTTGGAGAGTCAAAGCTCCCAATTCAGCATCCAGTCTCGCCCTCTGGGATTCAGAATGGATAGACCACCCGAAAGTACTCAGCCCCTACTATATTTAAAATGTACACAATTCACACCAACTTACTTAGGTCTACGTCTAAAAAGATTAATAAAGAGTAATATTCTGCTGTATAAATATTTGTTCAGCCTATGTCATATATTTGAACTGCTTATATTACTAACTAGATATTCTTGTACCGGATCTCCTCACTGGTAAACAAGAATACCCTGAAGACTCTGGCATGTACTCATTCAAGGGTACTACGACTATGCATGCACCTCATGGTACCAAAGCACCTCAAAGGCGCTAAAAACAAAATTACAAACATCTCAAAACAAACTGGTCAGACTACTGCTTGGCCTTACTCCTAGAACCCACCTCACCCCTGCCCACTTTGACAACCTAGGATGGCTTAGAGTAGACGACAGAGTACAGCAACTTGCAATGGGCCTGGTCTACAAGATACACTACACGACCAAGGTACCCATGTACATGTCAAAATACTTCCCAAAGGTCAGTGAATACCACGATCAAAACACCAGATGGAAATCCACAAATCATGTTAAACCCAGATTCGGCTCAAACAAGGGACTAAACACGTTTCGCAATTATGCCACATCAATGTGGAACACCCTACCCAAAGCTGTAAAGGAATGTGAATCACTACCCACTTTCAAAAACACTCTCAAAGAACACCTACGGGAGACTGCAATTCGAAACTGGCCCCTGTAAATGTCCTAACACAACCCCCCCCCCCCCCCCAATGTACAGTAAATGACCAAGTATGGTCTTGTCAATATTCCAATGTACAGTTTTGCTTGTTCAGTTGTAGTGTCCCCCACCCACTCCTCCTACCCAACCCCCCCCCAACCTCCTCCAATGTATAGTTTCTATGTCAAATGTATATACTCTCTTTTCTGGACTCTTTTCGTATCACAAACAGTACTGTATTTGCAAATCTGGTATGTCATAAATGTATAGATATGTAGCAGTACTGTCTATCTGTATGTCATGTATGTCATGTTATGATGAATTGAAAATGGGGGACCCTGATGTAAACAAGACGAAAGTCTTTCTCTGGTCTGCATCCCCTTAACAATTGTATGTATTGAGCTGTACTGTACTCATTCTGCAATCTGTTAATAACATTTTCAATCAATCAATCAATAGTACACTACGAACCTAGTTTCAAATGACTGTCGCAAAGCAATGGTGGTAATTACGGCAGGAACAACGTTCCGATTTACGGCGCTTTACTACTTCCTTTCACACCGGCGGTCTGACAAGAAAATTGTGCATCTGACGTGCGGTTGAAATAAACCGCTCCGTACGGTGTCACAACATTTAAGGTGAGGTTTTAATATCACGGGAAGACATGTGAAAATTCAATATTCTCAAATATATGTATATTCATACTAGAAGGAGACTCGTTAAAGAATACGACGCCTGCTGCCACCCAGTTAGCTTAGCTTTGCTAACGCGGCCACCTGGCAAGCCCTGTTCTTTGCTATCAATATTTGAGCTACTAGTAATGTTAGCTAAAGCAAACATCAGAGCGTTTCTTTTGTCATCACATTTGTGCCCCAGCCTGACGTGTTTAGCTAAACGTCAGCGTGCTGCTATTGTTTGGCTTAAAGGTACAATTTCATTATTAGCTCAAACAAGGGACTAAACACGTTTCGCAATTATGCCACATCAATGTGGAACGCCCTGCCTAAAGCTATAAAGGAATGTGAATCACTACCCACTTTCAAAAACACTCTCAAAAAACACCTACGTGAGACCGCAATTCGAAACTGGCCCCTACAAATGTCCTAACCTAGTTGTACAGTAAATGACCAAGTAAGGCTTTGTCAATATTCCAATGTACAGTGTAAAATGTGTGTGTGTCCCCTACCCCCCCACCTCCAATGTACAGCCCTCACCCAACCCACCCAACCCCACCCCACCCAACCAACCACCTCCAATGTACAGTTTCTACGCCAAATGTATATACACTCCTTTTCTGGACACTTTTGTATCACAAACAGTACTGTATTTGCAAATCTGATATGTCATAAATGTATAGATGTAGCAGTACTGTCTATCTGCATGTCATGTATGTCATATATGTTATGATGAATTGAAAATGGGGGACCCTGATGTAAACAAGACGAAAGTCTTTCTCTGGTCTGCATCCCCTTAACAATTGTATGTATTGAGCCGTACTGTACTGTGCCCATTCTGCAATCTGTTAATAAACTTTTCAATCAATCAATTCAATCAAACCAAGATGACCAAACCCAGCTGTTTGATTGAAAACTTTATTAACAGATTGCAGAATGGGTACAAACAACTGCTAAGGGAATGCAGACCAGAAAAAGACTTTCGTCTTGTTTACACAAGGGTCCTCCATTTTCAATTCATCAAGACATTTATGACATACAAGAGATACAAATATACGGTACTGTGTAAGAAAGAGAGAACATCATACAAAAATATATATATCCGAAGGGGAAGAAACTGTACATTACATGGCCCCTGTAAATATCCTAACCCAATCCCCTCCAATGTACAGTCATTTACCTAGTATGGTTTTGTCAATAGTCCAATGTACAATTTTGTTTGTTTGTACAGTGTCTCCCCCCCCCCCCTCAATGTACAGTTTTGCTTGTTTATACAGTGTGCCCCCCCAACCACCTCCAATGTAAATTACCCAGTATGGTTGTCAATATCCCAACGTACCCAACCCCCCCCCACCCAACCTCCTCCAATGTACAGTTTCTACGTCAAATGTATATACTCCCTTTTCTTGACTCCTTCTGTATCACAAACAGTACTGTATTTGCAAATCTGGTATGTCATAAATGTATAGATGTAGCAGTACTGACTATCTGTATGTCATGTATGTCATATATGTCCTGATGAATTGAAAATGGGGGACCCTGATGTAAACAAGACGAAAGTCTTTCTCTGGTCTGCATCCCCTTAACAATTGTGTGTATTGAGCTGTACTGTATTGTACCCATTCTGCAATCTGTTAATAAAGTTTTCAATCAAGAGGGGGGGGGGGGGGGGGCTTTGACAATGCTGTTAGCTTGGTTGGTTCCATTTGGTGGAAATGTTGAGCTTTCGGGGGTCGTTGATGACTAGCCCACTGCGCCATCATCTGACCCTGTACCCTTTTATCTAAGTGTACGGCTGGGAAAAGCAGTGCTGAGCATGTTAACCTTTTAATGATAATATTAGATAAGATAAACATTTATTGCCCTTCGTGAGGGAAATTGTGTTGTCGATAGCATCATGCCTAAAAAATATGAATGACATTTGTGTTTCTCCCCCAGATCATGGCGAAGTTCAACGCCCCTGTGATTCAGGACAACCCGTCAGGATGGGGACCCTGTGCTGTCCCAGATAAGTTCAAGGACATGCCCTACCAGCCCTTCAGCAAGGGAGATCGTCTGGGCAAGGTTACCCTTCTCCTAAACCTCCTTGCATCCAAATGTTACCGTCCTAAATACCATGTGGTTTTGAATTGTTTTAATTCTTCTGTATGCAGGTGGCCGACTGGACTGGGGCAACTTACCAGGATAAGAGATACACGAGTGAGTGCATTTTATGCAAATTTAGGAGAATCAGGGATATTGTTCTACATTGTTAAAGTTTTCTAGAACTCACAAGTCACTTTACACTAAGGGGTAGTGAGACAAACAACCGGATTTGTAATAGATCCGGTGTGAGACGGGAAGCCAGTGGAGGTGTTTTATGACTGGGCTGATGTGGTGCCAGGATCTGGTGTGGGGTTAGAGAAGTCGGGCGGATGCATTGTGGACCATTTGGAGTCTTATTGAGCTATAGCACTGATGCCCGAACACCAAACCCGGACTATCTACTGCTAGACTACTGGACAGGTGTAATGAATGAATGCCTGCAGACCTCTAGAAATGTGTCCTTGTTTGGAACACTTTGTGGGTCTGTATGTTTGATAAACCGAATAACCGTAATTTTCCAACCTTGCCTCCAAAATCCACCTAGTCTCCACTGCCTTCTCTTAGACCCCCCCATCCATCCATCCTATCTGTTGTTTATCTCACTACCTCCACCCCTTAGTGTGACCTTCAGTTCTAGAAGAGCACTAATATAAATCCCTATTATTATTATTAAAGATCCCCATCACACATGTTTGAACACTGTAAAAATGTTGTATATTGATTAACAATTGGGTCGCTTTCACACATGGGCTGTTTGGTCCGGACTTTCGGACCAGAATTCGATAGTCCGGTTTTTCGGGTCTGTGTGAATGCGCGTCGAACTCGGTTCGCGGACCAAACAGTCGAACTCTGGTCCGCCTGAAAACGTCGGTCTCGGTTCGGCTTCATCGAACCAAACGCGAACCAAATATAGGAAGTGATTATTATTACCACTGCTCGCAGCACTCACTGCAAAACAAGCACACTGCATCTAATCTCTCTATCTATCTATATATCTGTGCATCTTGGGAAGAAGGAAGAAAAAACGCGGCTTATTATTATTACCGAGGCGCGCGGCTTATTATATTATTAATAAAACAGCTACTTGTGGGCACTCATAAAAACACCGTGGTCTACAAGTTGTTTAGCGAGAGGATGGTGGTAATGTGCTTCAATAGAACAATGGATCAATGCCATGTCAAAACTCGGCTCCGCTGATCTGGAGGGCTCCGCAGTCCACACACAGACACACACACACACACACGCGCGCGCGCACACACAGGATCGCAGCCACACACACATTGCCACTGTCCAATAGACAAGCGCCCTTTTCGACCGCGTGACATTGTTCAGAAGGTCTCGGTCCGCCTGACAGATTTCTATGTGAATGCAGGCGAACCAAATGAAGAATGCAACAATGTTGCAACTTCACCCCCAGAACCGCACCGAGTCCACCAAAACTATATGTGAAAGCGACCTTAGTTTGATATGGTTTTCCCACCTTGAAAAGGTTCAATAAGGTACTGAAACTGGCTTAGCAGCATCCCTACACCTTTGCCCTCATTGACGATGCAAGGATCTATGGAAACTGTAAATATCTGTGTAGCATTGCTATTTACAATCCTCGTCTTTATATCTCATCTTTGTTTAAAACAAGGGCTGCCCCATACCTTTTGACAAACCTTGGCCAATTAATGCGCTGGAAATTTTTTTGTATCCACTTTTTCTCCTCCTGTTTTTCTGTGTTTTTCTCACATCCCAATTTAGTAGTTATGCCAATTCCCCCCTCCCCTTCCTGGTCATTGCTCGCATGTGCCCCCCACTGGTCGGTCTAGGGAGCCCTGAAGTCTATCAAATGCTTCCTCCGAGACATAGGAGACAGCCAGCAGCATCTTTTCACCTGCCAGCGCGGACTCTCATTGGTGAGGTGTAACGTGTGGGAGGTCACACTACCCTCACCATCCCCCTCCCTCGCTGTGCAGGTGCCCTGACCGACCTGTAGGGGTCGCTGTTTACAACGACCAGATTACCACCCACCGGCTTCCCTCCCGCTGATTCTGCCAATTGAGCCAGTATGACGGCCGGCCAAGCCGGAGGCAACGCTGACAGCCGGATTCGATACCAGTGTCTCTCGCGTTGGTGACGAGTGCTTAGTCCGCTGCGCCACCCAGCCGCTCTGCGCTGGACATTTATAATAAAAAAAAATTTAACACCTGGACACCTTCAAATCCGCTCTAAAAACACACCTCTTCACCAAGGCTTTTCCCCATCAGTTAGTTTAGATTAGATTAGGTCCATTATCCCTTACCTTCCCTCATCCCCTCTCCCCCCCCCCTATTTTTCCTTGCCCTATTTTTTGTCCTGATTGTGAAGCGACCTTGGGTTCTATGAAAGGCGCTATATAAATTTGATCTATTATTATTATTATTAGGTCTAATGTCATTGTGCTTGTACATTGTAATAGTCTAATAATTCTTTGGAGGGCCAAAAAGAATGTTATGGAGGGCAGACTTTGGACTGTGTGGGTCCTACTTTGGACTAGCCGATGGTTCATGTTCTCGAACTGACAACTTGCTAATGCTCTGTTTTCTTCAGATAAGTACTCCTCTCAGTTTGGGGGAGGCAGCCAGTATGCCTACTTCCACGAGGAGGATGAGACGAGCTTCCAGCTGGTGGACACTGCCAAGACACAGAAGACTGCCTACCAGAGGAACCGCATGAGATTCGCTCAGGTACATGACAGACTCCTTCGTTGTTGTCCCATTTACAATTTAACAAACCGGTTAAAACCTGTTCTAGAAATTGCAGTTACGTAGTTATAGAGCGGTGATCTGCCAATATAAAGTTATCAGTTCCAAAAATACTAAATATCTGTCTTGGTTGTGTTGAAATGGCTAACAATCCCATGTATTGTGTACCCTGCGTCTTGTGCTTCAGTAACAGTGTGGCCTTTAAAGGTTAACTCCACTATTTTGGGAAATTAGCTTATTTAACATCTTCCCTGGAGTTAGACAAGAAGATGCATACCTTTTTTGTCTCTGTGCGTGCATTTTAGCTTTGGGAATAGATGCTCCGTTAGCATAGCTTAGCTTCATCACTGGAAGTGAGGCAGGACAGTAGCCTTACAGTGCCTTACAGTGTATTGCAAGGTCTGACATTGACCAAACTTGATATGCATGACCTTGGTGGGCTCTAGGTCAACTCCTGAAAAGGGGGTCAATGTCAGACCTTGCAATCAAAAGTTAGGGGCGCACTGAAATGATGGCAAGGGTTATTAGCCCCCTAACTTTTGATTGCAAAGTCTGACATTGACCCCCTTTTCAGGAGTTGACCTAGAGCCCACCAAGGTCATGCATATCAAGTTTGGTCAATGTCAGACCTTGCAATACACTGTAAGGCACTGTAAGGCTACTGTCCTGCCTCACTTCCAGTGATGAAGCTAAGCTATGCTAACGGAGCATCTATTCCCAAAGCTAAAATGCACGCACAGAGACAAAAAAGGTATGCATCTTCTTGTCTAACTCCAGGGAAGATGTTAAATAAGCTAATTTCCCAAAATAGTGGAGTTATCCTTTAAGCAATAACATACGAGAGGGAGTGCTAGTATACGGTGATTGTTGGCACCAGTGTTGTGTGGCTGTAGCAGCCAGACTAGGCATAGTTGCAACAGATCAACACAACCAGGCCAATACCCGGCATATAGACTCTTTTGTCAACGCGATCTTGTAGGCAAAACTCTGCCTCCGCATTCCAAATTATGCACGCCTATTTTGAGTTGAACTCTCAAAATGTGAAGTAGGCACGTCATTTAGTCTCATCTCCACGGCGCTCATTCTCTGCTGCAGTGACCATTAGAGCTGGGTTAGGATCTTTGGTGTTTAATCCCCTTGCATACCTGATTAGACTACACTTTCC
Source organism: Notolepis coatsorum (assembly GCF_963971535.1). Classification (NCBI taxonomy): domain Eukaryota; kingdom Metazoa; phylum Chordata; class Actinopteri; order Aulopiformes; family Paralepididae; genus Notolepis; species Notolepis coatsorum. The sequence continues at coordinate 29,057,108 of NC_140178.1, forward strand.
GCAGGTAGCGGGGGGGGGGGACAAGGCATGTTGCATATTAGTATTTTACTGATCCGAGACATTCCTTTATTTACATTTTTTTGCCGATTCATATCTAAACACATTTTCATATATAATAATGCTGTTGAGTGTTTTCATGTGTTAATTGTATGATGGGTTGTAAATCATCACAATCAGCAGAATGCATCTCTAGGGCCTGTGCTAATGAAGAAATTTGTGATAAAATGCTTAGGAGACGTAATCATAAGTACTTATCGTGTCACAGGAGTCTTCAGTAACGTTGAATGGTGATCCATTTTGTGAATACTTTTGTTCTCGAGTCTGTAACGATAGCTTTGTTGAGGGTTGACCCAGTGCAGCACTGTCAGTTCCTTCAGAGTGGGTTCAAATTCCTGAATCATTAGCAAAGATGGTTGGCGTTAACTACAGTACGTTAGCTTGCGCCGTCTCAAAGCTTCAGTAGTAATTATCATTGAGTAAACAAAGCTTCATTCTTCTCGCATCAAACGTTTCAATGTAGTGGGTAAATGAGCCTTGTGGACATGGTGCCATGTAGGGACCACTCCAGTCCACACATCCCACACCAGACAAGAGTTTCACAAAAATAATAGACGTTTGCCAGAATAATAGAATAATAACGGCACAACAACAGTGCAGGCAGGCCAGAGGCCAGACAGGAACAGCGCAAGCAGGCCAGATGCCTGGCAGGAACATTGCATGCAGGCCAGAGGCCAGGCAGGAACAGTGCATGCAGGGCAGATACCAGGCAGGAACAGTGCATGCAGGCCAGAGGCCAGGCAGAAACAGCGCTCTAAGCTCAAGTGGAGGTGTTGTTTAATGACGCAACGCTCCCTGTCACCCACACTTTAACAATTTCCTCTTGGAATTTTTATTTAAAAAGATATTACCCATCCCTAGTAAGTACTGCCTGTCGTCCAATCGCAACGTGCGGCCGGAAATAAATGTTGCATTATTCTGAATTTTCTGTGCAGAGGAATCTGCGCAGGGACAAGGACCGCAGGAACATGACCCAGTTCAACATGCAGACCCTGCCAAAGAGCGCCAAGCAGAAGGAGAGGTGAAGTGCTTTCGGTCACCGCTAGCGGTTAAAGGCGAAGATTGTGTTGTGTATCAAGTAACTTAATAGTTCCACCAGCTATTATTTAATCTCAAACCTGCATCATTGTAACTTTTGAATGTTGATTTTGCACAGGGATCGCATGCGCCTCCAAAAGAAGTTCCAGAAGCAGTTTGGCGTCCGTCAGAAGTGGGACCAGAAATCCCAGGTAAATGGCAATACGTTTGTTCTCATTTGAGAGATTGCAAATTGAAATGTTTATTTTTTTATATAATTCTGGGTAATATGATATATCCTTTTGGTCAAGCTTTTTGTGGAGGGGAAGTTTCACACATGTGTTTTTGTGTCGTCTCTCTCCTCCCGTCCCTCTTCCCACATTCATCCACATTCGAATTCCGCCGCGCCCAGCTGAAACCCAGAGACTCGTCTGTGGAGGTTAGGAGTGACTGGGAGGTGAAGGAGGAGATGGACTTCCCCAGGCTGATGAAGATGAGATACATGGAGGTGGCTGACCCCACAGACATGTGAGTGAAACATTTCAGAGTCCGTCCCATTAGCATGTTGGCGCAGGCCTGTGGTGGAATGGGGTGGGCGAAGGCTTAGCTTCATTTGACAGTTACGGCAGACCCCTCCCTGCTGCATTTCATCGGCGTGTACGTCACTGCGAACACATGGCCCCCATACAAACATTGATAAAACGGAGAGCTGATGAATGTCATTTCAGGTTTACACAAAATCACAGGCCATGCTGGCAATCATTTGTCAAATAGAAGAGCTACCACAGCTTACATTATTATTTGTTTTGTCAGCTGTAGGGATGGGAATCGAAAACCGGTTCCCGTTGGGAACCTAATTGGCCGATGCCTGGAACCGTGTGGCTCCCGTGACTTTCGATTCCCTTATCGCTGCCAGGTTTTTCCTACAGTTGCGCAATAACGTTAGCATGTAGCCATGGCAGACTCTATTTGATTCATTAAGGGCTCGAAATTGCCTGGGTTTTGGTAATATGCTCCCGAAATGCTCCCGCTGTTTGGCTACTTCTATGTGCAGTGAAAACTACTTGAATGCTTTAGAACCTAGTCATTGATTTAGTTCAGGGTGAGCTAAAATTTGCCGCGGAGCTAACGCTAGCTAACGTGAGCTAACTCTAGTTAATCAAGCTCTCAGAGAGAGATAAACAGCTGACAGCGGATAGTACAGGTACAAATACAATAAAACAGCGGGTGGGGGCTGTTGTGTAAACCTTGTACTCTTTAGTTCACATATAATAAGAGACGGAGTGTTTGTTTACTAGTCTGTACTCCGTAAGACAGGAAGTACCGTGGTGCAACATACAATGTGTCCGTGTAGCAACACAAGCCAATACCTTACAGGACAGGGGCCCGGGGAGGGAGGTGGGTGGGTGGGTGTGGGTGGGTGTGGGTGTGTGTGTGTGTGTGTGTGTGTGTGTGTCAGAAGTCAGAGGAATAACGACCTGTTATTCAATAGATTAAATTAGTTTAAGAATAAAAAAAAAAAATACATTTTAAGAGAATCTCAAATACATTATTTTATAAGTGTAGGCTATAGTTAATGTTTTCTTTTTTACAGTTTTTGTATTTTTCTGACATGGTAAATGGCTGCTTTTTTATATAGCGCTTTTATCCAAAGCGCTTTACAATTTGTTCCTTACATTTTACCCAATCACTCACACATTCACACAACGACGGCGGAGGCAACCATGCAAGGTGCCAACCTGCTCATCGGGAGCAGTTAGGGGTTAAGTGTCTTGCTCAAGGACACATCGACACGCTGCCCGGGAGGAGCGGGAATCGAACCGGGAACCTCCGGATTGCCAGACGACTGCTCTACCTCCCGAGCCACTGTCGCCCCTGACATGGGGCCTCAACAATAAATGACAATCAGAAATGTCAAGTTGCATGTTGTTATTCTAACCAGCTTAGTTCTGTTGCATTTCCAATTTATTTATTAAAATTATAAAGTAATCAGGTATCGATAAGGGAATCGATAAAGAATCGAATCGATAAGCAGAATCGATAATGGAATCGTATCGATAAAATCCTATCAATTCCCATCCCTAGTCAGCTGACAATTGACCTAAGCCCCGTCCTCTTTTCTTGATCCTCCAATCACATCCTCCAGCTTTGTTTGTCCGAGGGAAGCAACGGTTGTGATTGGAGGATCAAGAAGGGAGGGCGGAGCTTGAAATGGTTCAATCATGTGCTTGCTGCCGATGACTGGTTTTCTCTGCCCTCACTGTCGTGTGTTTAAGCAGAGCTCTGGCACGGGCAAATGGAGAAGCTCTCGCACGCATAATACAGGCTTTGAGAGCATGACTGAAGATTAACGGGGCCAAAAATACCCCTGGAAGTTCATAAATGCTCCTGAAGTTGCGGTCCTACTATCTAAAACAGTACATTTCGGCGTGTCTGGGTAATGTAGAGGCTCGATCCTCAGTAGCAATACCGAAGGTAGTCAAACTTATGTTAAGAGGAATAGAAATGATTCATGTGTTTTCTGTCCTATGTTCTTCAGTGAGTGCTGTGGTGCCTTGGAGTACTATGACAAGGCTTTTGATCGCGTCACCACTCGCAACGAAAAGTCACTCAAAAGCATCAAGAGGATTTTCCATACAGTCACCACCACCGATGACCCCGTCATCCGCAAGGTACACAGGCACACCCGTTTTATATAAAGTACTGATACAGATCACATCTAGCCACAGAAACATTTAATATAAAGTACTGATATAGATCACATCTAGCCACAGAAACATTTTATATAAAGTACTGATATAGATCACATCTAGCCACAGAAACATTTTATATAAAGTACTGATATAGATCACATCTAGCCACAGAAACATTTTATATAAAGTACTGATATAGATCACATCTAGCCACAGAAACATTTTATATAAAGTACTGATATAGATCACATCTAGCCACAGAAACATTTTATATAAAGTACTGATATAGATCACATCTAGCCACAGACACATTTTATATAAAGTACTGATAAAGATCACATCTAGCCACAGACATTTTATATAAAGTACTGATATAGATCACATCTAGCCACAGAAACATTTAATATAAAGTACTGATATAGATCACATCTAGCCACAGAAACATTTTATATAAAGTACTGATATAGATCACATCTAGCCACAGAAACATTTTATATAAAGTACTGATATAGATCACATCTAGCCACAGAAACATTTTATATAAAGTACTGATAAAGATCACATCTAGCCACAGATGCATTTTATATAAAGTACTGATATAGATCAAATCTAACCACAGAAACATTTTATATAAGTACTGATATAGATCACATCTAACCACAGACACATTTCATATAAAGTACTGATATAGATCACATCTAACCACAGAAACATTTTATATAAAGTACTGATAAAGATCACATCTAACCACAGACATATTTTATATAAAGTACTGATATAGATCACATCTAGCCACAGAAACATCTTATATAACGTACTGATAAAGATCACATCTAACCACAGACACATTTTATATAAAGTACTGATAAAGATCACATCTAGCCACAGAAACATTTCATATAAAGTACTGATAAAGATCACATCTAGCCACAGAAACATTTCATATAAAGTACTGATAAAGATCACATCTAACCACACACTACAGAAACATCTTATATAAAGTACTGATAAAGATACATCAGAAACATTTTATATAAAGATCACATCTAGCCACAGAAGCATTTGCTATCATGTCTTTATGGTATAGTACTTTATACTTTGTATCTTCATAGGGTAACATTTAAACTCTTAATTTTCAACCTTAATCCTATCGTTCTGTTGTGAGGAGAACATGTGATAATTGGACATAAAACGTAAAAGGAGCAAACATCCCAGAGAAACCCAGCCAGTTGACGTCACCTCCACTATTTCTTGAACCTTAAAAATAGTTGAGGAAATAGAGGTGGATGATGTCATCCAGCGAAGCTTCTCTGCAGTGGGGGTGGGCAGCTCAAGATGCAGAACAACTTCAGTTTTATGTACCATTATCACATGGTTGGATGTCGTCCCCCCCCCCCCCCCCCCCCCCCCCTGATAATGATCACGTCTCCTCCCTCCAGCTGGCTAAGACCCAGGGCAATGTGTTTGCCACTGATGCCATCCTGGCCACCTTGATGTGCTGCACACGCTCAGTGAACTCCTGGGACATCATTGTGCAGAGAGTGGGCAACAAGCTCTTCTTCGACAAGAGAGACAACTCTGATTTTGGTGAGTCTTTGTGACATTTAGTTTGTTATTTTCTTCAGTTTTCAGTCTTATGGTAATATGGTTTTAACTTTCTCATGACCTCATAACTATAAATCGTTAGTTTGCTAAATCCTTTAGATTGTCAAGATTAGCCAAGCAGACTTGCTTTGTAACACGGAAGGTTAATAGCAATCTAGAATCTAATCTTATGGAATTGCCTAGATAATCGTGATGAAAGTCAATAGTTTTTTAATCAAATCATGACCAAGTATTCAAAATCATCAGATTCTGAGATTCCCAAAGATTCCCCACCCCTATTATCCTACCAAAATCACTAGTGCTGTTATGTAATATAGCCCTCACTCAAACCTCACTGTTTGTACCTCATCATCTCTGGTAGCTTGACCTTTGACCTTACAACGCAGAGTCCTCCTTCATGTCTCCATCTGTTCCCCTCAGATCTGCTCACCGTGAGCGAGACGGCCAACGAGCCTCCTCAGGACGAGGGCAACTCCTTCAACTCTCCCCGCAACCTGGCCATGGAGGCCACGTACATCAACCACAACTTCAGCCAGCAGTGTTTGCGCATGGTACGCACTTCTGAGCCCACTGATGACTGCAATCTGTGTGAATCGAGACATTTCTTTTTATTACTTTCTTCAAATGAACAGTTGTGAATTTTTACAGTGCTTTTACTGCAGAAACTGTCTTACCGTTAAACACAACATGCAGCGTCTTTGTAAAGCACGAAGCAAACATAACAACTTGGCCACTTCACTCTCAAATAGTAAATTTGATCAGTTAGGCTATAAAACTAATTAAAGGTGCTATAATTAACATTTAATTTAGTTTGTATCCACTTTTTCTCCCATTTTCTATTTTTCTCCCATCCCAATTTTCGTATCGTCCAATTCAACCCTCCCCTGTCTTGAACGCTGTTTCATGCCTCCCACAAGCCGGCTGCAATGTGGACTAAGTCATACATAGCACGAGTCCCCTCCGATACTCGAGGTAACAGCAGTCGCATCTTTTCACCTGCGCGGCTCGATCTTTCAGCGTCAGGGGTCTGGGCTTTGGAGGGGCCCCGCCCCCGTCGCTTCCTGATTCTACTGCGCAGGCGCACCAACCGACCTGTAGGAGTCGCTGTCCACAACGCCCGATTCCCTCCCCCTAATACTGCCAATGTGTATTAGTGCGGACGACCAGCTAAACTGAAAGCAATGTGGAGCGCTGGGCTCGAACAGGGAGGCATACCTGTTCGAGCCCAGTCTCCAGTATTTGTGGTGAGCGCCTTGCCCACTGCACCACGTAGCCGCCCTATAATTAACATTTTATGTAGAGTAGTCTTTTATTTTTATGAATACATCCACAGAGCATGAAAGTATTTCTTTTCCCCAAAGAAATGATTGATTTATTAATTTCTATAATATATATTTGCAGGGTCCAAAATGAATGTTGTTGCAGGCATGTATCCCCTTCCTACTTCCCATTTCCCCATGTGGAATGCACCTGGCTTGTATGTTCATAATGTCATTGTGTTGTTTTTTTTTCTTCCCAGGGAGGAGAGCGTCACAAGTTCCCCAATTCCAATCCATTTGTGGAGGAGGACATGGACAAGAGCGAGGTGGCCTCAGTCGCCTACCGGTGGGTACTGACCTCTCCTGGTTAGTCTTGATACTGTACGTAGGGCTGTCACTTTCTCCCAAAATCAAGTTTGAACGAATTCAATGAATTTGTTCAAATTACATCATACTTTTATCCCAAAACAATTATTGTCATCGGTTTGGATAGTTGTAATTGCGTAAGGCCTCTGGACAGGCACCAGAGAGAGAAAGAGAGAGAGAGTGAAACACAGACGCATAGATTTCCCTAATCGCCCAATCCCCAAGTATCCGTAAAAGGACTTATTGTAAATCTTTCTTTTTAAAAATGTGTGGCCAGCAGAACTTGACGTGGAAGATTCTCTAGGCAGATTCATTCAATCTTTATTTTTATTCGAAATTCACACTGAGAGGCAACCCTCATTTACAGTGCCATCGAGTATTATGTAGTCATCAACAATCAATTAATATACAAAGAAAGAAAACATTTTAATAAATAAAACGCTACTATAAGAATAGAAAAGAAAATGTGATACAATTTTAAGAATGGAAAAATGTATTCCTTTTTAAAAACGTTTCACACTCTAAACACAATTTAAAAACATTTACAGTTTGGTGAACTGCTTGGTCACCAGTGCTCTAAATGGACACTAGTCAACCTGTAGGGCGGTCCTCGATTCAGGAGCATAGGAGCCAAAGGCAGATCTACCAAGTTCAGTACTAGGCACTTTAAGTGTGAGCGTTTGTGTACCACAGGGTCCAGGGGTCCTTTGCAACAATAAAGTAATGTAGTTTGGACAATCGTCAATTAATAGCTTCATAAAGAAACAAAGGCCAGTGCAAATTTCCGTCAAGAGGACCACCCAACCTCATTGTACAGGACACAATGGTGAGTAGTACTAACCATCACTGGTGGTAAATCTGACACTGTCGCAAGGTTGATCATTTACCACTTACAAGTTCAAAGCTCTCGGTAGCGCCGCTCTAGGATGATTTAACTTCTCCGCGTTTACAGAAGGAAGGAAGGAACGATCTATGTGACTGGTTGTCTGTCATCATCATCATCTGCATGATCACAACATCGTGACGGTGCACCCCGACGCATTCCAAGCGTTTAAATACTTTTTCTCTTTGGTTGCGACGTGAAAAGCGGGTGTTTTTGGGACCACATGCACAGCACAGCCATGATGGTTGTTGTTTTGCACAAGCCTGAAGACTATGTGAGAGTTGAATAGCCGTCTGTATGTGGACACTGTAGTAGGGCTCGTTCAGATAATAATAATAATAATAATAATGATAATTATAAACTTTATTTGGATAGCACCTTTCATACAAGAATTGCAGCCCAAAAATTCAAAGCAGTGATGTCGACATAAAATAGGCATGAAATGAGCATAAAATCGGCATAATAATATATTGATATAATATTATATAATAATTTAATAGATTTCTGTCTTCAAATCTATTAAAAAAAGATTGTAATATATTTCTGCCAATTGATTGAATAATAGATTTCTGACATTCAAATCTATAAAATACATATTGGCAGGTTTCTGACTAAATAAAAGCAATGCATAAAGATGGGCAGGCCAACATTATGAGGGTTGTTTTTCCTGTAGCCTATTCAGGAATATTTCACCACATCCTAATATGACGCAGCTCTCGTTGTTTATTTATTTTACAATATGCCGCCGTTTGTAAGTCAACACAGCTGTTAAAAACATGCATTAACCTTTTAGAACAGCAAGATTATGTCAATATGTACTTTCCCACACTGAAGATAACCACGACTTTACAAGCTGATAAAAGAATGCATGTTTTCAGTGGTATGCTACCATGACAACATTTTGTAATAAACTGATCGATAAGAGACTAAATACATTTCTTTAAATTCCTTGCCAAAATAAAAGCTGTTCAATTTCATGTAGTTTCCATTGTATGAACCTCGATGCAACACTTGAGACTGGCCATTTAATATTGAGAAAAATAAAAAAAACTGATGAATAGTGTTTGAAGTCTAAACCGCTAAGTCAGGGGTCGGCAATTAGGTCTGGCCACGGGCCAAATTTTCCCCAAGCCATTGACTGGCGGGCCAGCACCAAAAACAATGGCTAATTTAATATAATGATAGTGAAAAATGCAGCACCGCGGCGGGTGCATACACATAATAATAATAACTTTATTTGTATAGCACTTTTCATACAGAGGTTGCAGTTCAAAGTGCTTCACAACAGTAAAAAATCGCAAATGATGTAAACAAGACAAACGTCTTTCTCTGGTCTGCATCCCCTTAACAATTGTGTGTATTGAGCCGTACTGTATTGTACCCATTCTGCAATCTGTTAATAAAGTTTTCATTCATTCATTCATGAACAGCAGATCAGCTGTTGTAGATCACCGCGGCGAGTGATCAACAGCAGATCAGAATGCATGAAAACACGACTCACCATAACTGCCCTGGGCTTGTTTCAGTCCTCCAAAATCCCTGCTAATGTTTGAAACATGTCAAATATCCACTCAGCGCCCTCCAATTCCAGATTGGCGTTGAATGCAGCTACTTTATCTGCCAACTTGAACACAGTTGTCATCATTGCCTCGAGTCGTTTGCTATCTTGTCGCCACATATTATGCAGAGAGGACCTCGGCACGCAAGAATCACTGACCTGTTGCGATAAACCCGTATTTTAAGTATGACTCCTGTTTATTAAAAGAAGCTTTATGTGTCTTGGAGGTCATAGGCTCCTCTTCTGGCTCCTCGGTTGGTATTTCCCTGTTGCAAAGAAGCTATCCAAAGACCTTTTTTTTGTTTTTTTTTTAAATTTTTGCTAAAGTTAATCGCTCGCATCCCGAACGCGGAAGTGAAAGTGCGTTAGGGAAAATATACACACGGCCCGGTGGGACTATTCCATTGGTTCTCCCAGTCCACGTGACCATTTCTAGCATTTCAATTGGCTATAGTGACAGACATAGATATGATGAATACCGGTAGATGGATACAGCTTCACAAAGACACTCTGGCGTCACGAGTGAATATTTCCTGTGCGTAAAATAAATATCATATTCTCAAAATAAACTGACTGGCCAGAAATTATTGCTGGCGGGCCAATGTCAGCCCGCGGGCCGCCTATTGCCGACCCCTGCTCTAAGTGCACCCACCTTAGACTATTAAGTACGCCATAACCACTTAACTCTTTCTCCTTTAAAAAAAAAAACATTATCTTTTATTTATTTTGGGAATTGGTTGTGCCTGCCTTATAGCATACAAGGTCAATGTAATCAAAGAAACTGTCTAACTTAGCTTACAATATAAGTAAAATGTTGGCATAAAATAACTTGCCTGGAAACTGATCTCTTTTCTCTCGATCATGAACAGCAGGTTTTCCATAAGGATACCCTGCAAGGTCCACATTTCTAGACGAGGCTGATTTTTCTTCTCCGTTCCCTCTGTGTTCCAGGTACCGCCGCTGGCAGCTCGGGGAGGACATTGACCTGATTGTGCGCTGTGAGCACGATGGAGTGATGACCGGAGCCAACGGCGAGGTGTCCTTCATCAACATCAAGACTCTCAACGAGTGGGACTCCAGGGTAAGAGCCGGGGAGGGGAGGGGTCCCCTTGGGCTGACTGGGGGCGGGTGTCGTCTGAATCGTTATTGTAATGGTGGGGTATGGGGAACACATACAGGGCTTTCCCCAGGATTTTCAAACAAGATGGTGTTGCAACTAGGGGGTGGTCCGAAGGGGAGGATGTGGCCCCCCGTCTGTGAGGCAAAACATATTCCAAAGCCATTTTCTGTAATTTCCTGCAACTTAAAAACATAATTTTAATAAAATGGCAAACGCATGGGCAAGTTATTTATTTAAGTACAGTGTATAAAGTTGAACAATAGTTTTAAGGCACTTGTATACACACACACAGAGTGGAATAGAGGTCTGTATTAGAATCGGAAGGTCTTTATTGCCAAGTATACTTTACACGTACAAGGAATTTGCTTTGGACGTTACTGGTGCGACATTAGCGGACAGACATTAACACTTTCAGTGCCGGCCATTAACGTTGATTAATGTCCTTGAGTGCCATCATCCACTTCAATGATGGCGTTAAAAACGCATAATCTATGTTTTAAATTATGGCTATGTGTCTAATCTGCCCGTCGCTTATCAATGACTTGTTTGCAGTCAACATTGTCGAAACGTATTGTTTTTTAATCGGTTCATATCCTTTTTATAGCATTTCGAAAAGCTATAGTTTTCTCGAAAATTTCCAGAAAATAGAAAGATTCCGTCATAAACGGCATTTATTGGAATATTCTCGAATACACTAGACACGTTGTCATTTGTCGGCCTATTTATGAATCGTTTTCAAATAAACGCTAGATTATCGATAGTATATATGTACTTATGCACGCTATAGAAGCGAGCTGAGAAATCGATTCTCTTATTTCCTCAACAGCACACACACACACACACATACGGGGCACGCTGTTATCTCAGTGAAGATAGCTCTGATTATCCTAAAACTGGTAACATAGACTCCTTACCTTAGATCAGATGTTCTCCAAAAAGATTATTCCAATTCCTGATCGCCATTCCAAATATCGATCGCGTTTATTGATTGATTATTGGCTGCTGTAAATATATATTCCAGGCTGCTTTCAATCTCGCGATCACTTCCCTCGTCATCAGATCCCTCTGCAGCATAGTGGAGCCAGTAGGCCCCCCCCCCCAGATCCACCAGTCTAATCGAATGGCCTGCAGTTACACAGGGATAGACGATAGGGGGCGGTATTTTCCCATCAGAGCTCCTAGAGGGGCTGCTGTACCAACGGGAGACTCGGTTGATGAAATATGAATTCAGATCGCTAATAAAAAAATCAAACGACAATTCGTGTCGTCGGCACTCAACGGGGGGCATGAAATGACGACATAACACGTCGCTGGCACTCAAAGTGTTAACAGACAGATAATACAATAAAGTGGTGGAGTAAAGTAAAATATATATATAGATATTTATGAGCTAAGTTAAACACAATAGAATAATATATTTATGAAATAAAATATAGGCCAGGGCTGTACGACTGTATAAGAGGTTGAATACAATTACCGTAATTCCTCTAATAGTAACCCCGGCTTGTATTTGTTTCAACTGTAGCGGGTACCAGGCTTGTATTAGGAGGAGGCCTGTATAAGAGGGAGGCCTATATTTCAAATTTTCAAACGGATCATAATGAATAAATCAACATTTTGTGTCAGTTTGAACCCAGTCAAATGTACTGGGTTCATTTATTGAAACCAAGTACTGTATGAAATAGTAAACAGTGCAATTACAGGTGGTCACTGGTCATTTCAACGTTTTCAAAGTGAAATCAAGTAACTAGCTCAGTATGCAGCTCAGTATATTAGTAACCCGGCTTCTATTAGGAGGCCGGCTTATAATTGCTTAGCTCAAGAGCGCACCCGGCCATTAATAGAGACCCGGCTTGTATTTGAGACCCGGTTACTATTAGAGGAATTACGGTATGTGGGATATAAACTAAGTTAAATATAGCTCAATAGGTAGATATCGTACAATTTTAAGTAAAAATAAAGTAGGAATAGGCCAGGGCTGTGCAACTGGGCAGATGTGGTCAATTATACAATTATATACACGAATTAGAATGAAGTAACAATACAGTGGGCAAGTATATAGTCTAGTAGGGTGTGTTAATGTAACAGTGGGGGGGGGGGGGGGGGGGTCAGTGAGGGTCCCTCACATCATTAGACAATGATGTGTCTGTTTTTAAGCTGGCCCCAAGCTTTCACTGCAAAAAAAGAAGAAAAGAAGGACATGGTGGTGCTGGTGTGTTGTCATAGTGGCGCTGCTCCGCTATACCATTGTTTAGGGAAAGCTCTGAAATGCTAAGGCTTGGCTCTCTGCCTCTTTCCTCTTTTCAGATGAGCTCTGTTTACAAAACATACATGATTCAAGATTCAAGAGGTTTATTCATCACATACATACACAAGACGTATAGTGAAATGAAGGTGGCCATGCCCGCTTCGAGTGTGCAAAGAAATACAAATAAATTGACTGTAATTTACGGAAGGGTGATTTAAGCCAGAGCGGTCCTGTACCGGACCGACAATAATTTCACGCCATAAATAGATCAATATAGACCATGTAGTGTTTTTTGTTGTTGTTGAGTGTAGTCTTTTGAAAGAAGAGACCCAGGGCTTTAGAATTTCATAAAACTACACTTCCCAGCTCACGCCTGCCCCTGTCAAATCATCTGACTTCAAGCGTGAATTTTTTTTATTTAAAAATATATATATATATTTTGGATCATATCTCACGGGTCAAACAAACCTGAACGCTATTGCCATACTTTCTGTGAACGTCTAGAGAGAAAAAACGCGGCTCAATCAGATGAAAAATGGCGGACCTATTTACATTACAAAAAAGTAACTGTACTTACAGTAGATTTCATTCATGGTTTTTGCTGCCCTGTCAGGGCCGCCTGGTGGTACTAAATCCAGATTGAGATTTGGCCCGATCCATAGATGTGTGACTTGGCCAAAATAATTATTCATTATAATCGTTCACATCTGGTCTGTTTGATGTTCCATCAAAGATGAAAAAAATAAATAAAGAAATTGATATTCTCCTTTGGTTCATTACAATTTACTCAAGCCTAGTAACAGACACAATATTTCTGACACTGGGAATACATTCCCCGATGTCCCTAGATAACAAATGCAAAATGCAAATGGAACTTGTAGAAGTGGAGCAATCTTCCATTTACTTAGGTGTGTATTTATTTTCTAGGCGAATTTTCAGAAAATATGGCTAGGGCTTAAGAGGTTAAAGGGGTCACTTCTTTACATTTTCATGCATCGCATCCCCTCCAATATGTAGGAGACCTGGGTTTGAATGATGTATTTTTCATTTGAGGAAGAAAGGAAGGAGAGGAGATTGAGCAGAGACTATGTGGATCTGCAGCTACTGCGTATTTCTTGCCAGGATAGAATGTCGTCTTCTCTTCCGAGATGCTAATCTCCCGTTCCTCTTGTCCCCACGCAGCACTGTAATGGAGTGGACTGGCGCCAGAAGCTGGACTCCCAGAGAGGAGCTGTCCTGGCCACTGAGCTGAAGAATAACAGCTACAAACTGGCCCGCTGGACCTGCTGTGCCATGCTGGCTGGATCAGAGTACCTCAAGCTGGGGTGAGGAACACACACAGGACTCATCTGACTTTTTAAAATGATTATTCACTCAAACTACAACAACATTCCATCAGTAAACTCAATTATTTGTAAATGTAAGTGAAACACTATTTCAAGAATTTGTATATATATTCATATAAACTATCAGGCCAGACTATTCCTATATATTATATTGATATGGTCTAGGTCTAGGACAACACCAGACTATTCCTATATATTATATTGCTATGGTTTAGGACAACGCCAGACTATTCCTATATATTATATTGATATGGTCTAGGTCTAGGACAACACCAGACTATTCCTATATATTATATTGCTACAGTCTAGGACAGGGGTTCTCAAACTTTTTCATACTGTGACCCCATTTTATTTAGGAATTCTTTTGGGGACCCCACATCGTGTAATTTCAACATGGAATTAAGGAATATCAAAATAAAAGCACACGTTGTTGAACTTGATCATGCATATTTATTAGAAAATGTAATTACAGCACTATGTTATCAATACACAGGCATATTTAGCCAGGATATGTTACCAGAACACTAAAAAAAATATATATATATATATATTTTTTTTGCCAATGCACGACCCCACTGTCACCTACCCGCGACCCCAATTTGGGTCGCGACCCATAGTTTGAGAACCACTGGTCTAGGACAACACCAGACTATTCCTATATATTATATTGCTATGGTCTAGGAAAACGCCAGACTATTCCTATATATTATATTACTATAGTCCAGGACAACGGCAGACTATTCCTATATGATATTGCTATAGTCTACTCTAGGACAACGCCAGGCCTTTCCTATATATAATATTTCTATGGTCTAGGACAGCTCCATACCCGGAGACGTCATCATTTTGATTCTTAAGCTCTCTGGTTTCTGCATTTTAGGAGAGAACTGTTTTTGATAATAAATATTGATTGAACTGTCCGACACCACAGGAAATAATGTATAGGAAGTCTGAGTGGTGTTCCCCTATATGTGGCATAACAAAATTATTTCTGGTCTCAGGTACGTGTCTCGTTACCACGTGAAGGACTCGGCCCGCCACGTCATCCTGGGCACTCAGCAGTTCAAGCCCAATGAGTTTGCCAGCCAGATCAACCTGAGCATGGAGAACGCCTGGGGCATCCTGCGCTGCGTCATCGACATCTGCCGGAAGCTGGATGAGGGCAAGTACCTCATCCTCAAGGATCCCAACAAGGTGAGGTCACTTTGTCAGCACAGACTCCCCCTGAATGCTTTTAGAAAGTAAGAGTTGATGGTAAAGTTAAAATTCTATGATTATTGGTAAGTTGACTGTTTAGAATAGAATTGTGTTTTACTCATTATTCCATTGGTTGACCATGTGTATTGATTAGATGATTACTCACCGGTGTATCTGTGATTGATATGTACCTTTTTTTTAAGTGTCTGAAATGCAAATCTTTTTCACATCCTGATGAAGCCAAAAGGCCATAACATATAGATCACATGGTCCAATAAAACATATACAAGAGTGTGTGTGGTCATCTATTACTTTTTTTAAAGTTCAAACTTCGTTGTTATAAAGAACGATGCAAAAGATGGAAACTCGCCAGTCGTACACGTGTCATCACAATGGTTCCTAGTCTACAGTAAAGTGGGCGTACTTGCCTATATCCACTTACTGTAGCAAGCTAGCTTTGTTTTTATCCTAAACTAAAGTATTGATTACAAAGTGAATCAACATCCTCTATGTTTGTCTGCCAACAGCAAGTGATCCGTGTGTACAGCCTGCCTGATGGCACCTTCAGCTCTGATGAAGATGAGGAAGAGGAGGAAGATGAAGAGGATGAAGAGGAGGAAGGTGAGATTTCTACCCATGTTGATATATTAACTTGTGTTGATATTGTAGCTTATTGTCATTGCACCGTTTTCACCAACCACTCTAAAACCAATGACTGGCTAATAGTCAATGGATTTTGTTAACTACCGTACTTTTCGCACTATAAGCCGCACCTGACTATAAGCCGCAGCAGCTAAATTGAATGATGTGTACATATATAAGCCGCACTGGACTATAAGCCGCAGGTGTTTTAATGTTTAATTACCATATGTAATTACCATTGGGACACAATACTGTCGGACAAATAACAAGAATTAACTCATTTACAAGTTGTATTAAGTTTAGCAAATAAGGGAACAGATAAATAACATTTCAATGCAGTCAAAAAAGCAATATTTTGATTTTAACATTTTCGGGTTTGGTCACGTCGAGTCACATATAAGCCGCACCGTTATATAAGCCGCAGGGTCGAAAAATGGGGGAAAAAGCCGCGGCTTATAGTCCGAAAAGTACGGTAATTGATAAGTCAATTTATTGTCATCGTACAACGAAATTAAGTTGGCTTCTAGCCAGAGTGCAAAGGAGCAGTAAAGCGTATTGCAGTATACAGCAGTTTTAAATAGACAATAATAAAAAGTAAGATAAAATAGACTGAGTAAAATAGTGCAGTGCAATAAAATTGTTCTTTACTGTTCCAACAGTTCAAAGTCGTCTTTACCTTCTCTGTTTGGTATCCACAGTTTAAAACTTGACAGTCTTCCCTCCTGTTTGATACCACATAACCACAATATAGTGGTAGGAGTATGAATACACTGATAATAAACTAGCCAGTGGTTTAAATGAGTGTGTGTATATAGTGTGATTATACTATGAATTAAATCAACTAATGGATACTGAAATCCATACTTATGTACTGCCTACATCTGTCTTGCACTGTTCTCATACCTACTTCCATTATACTACCTATATGCAACCTATAGTTTATTCATACAACACTGTATAATAACAATGTATTTGATCGCTTACACAGCGGGTGATTGTAACCAAATAGAAGGTGATTAGCATTAGATTAGAACTGTGGCCAATGAGCTGTGGCACTGCGGCATGTGGTAAAACAATTCACAAATCTGTGAACCTATGATGAATGTAGTCTTATAGAAGGGCCTGTTTTTAAATCTCGTGCTGCTTATGGAGCACAATTCATATTGTAGATATTTTTGTCATACTAAAAATGGAGTTGGTGATGTCAATTATGATGGTTATTGCCATCTTGTTTAGATGACTAATACACAGTTTAAGTTGCTGTATTCCGTTTTTCCGTTTATAGCCTCACTGTACAGTGTATTTCGGAAGGCCTGTTTGGTAGAATTTCCTGATTTAAAGATGTTCTCCTGGTCTCTTTTTCTGTTCTCTCCACCTTCTCCTGTCCTTTGTTTTTTCTAGATGAGGAGAACTGAGGTGTGGAGGCGGCCCTAGTGACCAAAGTGAGCTGCACCACATATGCAGATATATGAATTCCCTCTGACATTCAATAAACATATGACAGATTGGCTAATATGTCTTTTTTTATTGTGTTCTTTACTGTTCTGGGTGTATTAGTTCTTCTCCTAACGAGACTTGTCGTCATAATATTTCCATGGCCATGGACGAGGCACAATTTCTGCTTGCTATCTTCATAGTAAATATGTAATATGCATTTCATATTCAGACATGTATTTGTGTGCAACTGTACATACATCTCCTAGTTGGGATTTCTGTGGGACAAGAATACAAGTTTCAAGTTCAAGTTTGTTTTTTATTTGTCAGAACAAAATACAGGATACTTTATAATGAAATGCGTGTTTCTTATGAGCCCCTGGGAGTGTGCTACATACAGTAAAGAGAAAGCAAGTTACAAATTAAGAAGTAGAAAGTAGGTAAAGTCAATATACTTTATACAATATGCAATACAGAGTAAAATTAGTACCAGTGAGGTAGAATGCAGAGGTACAAAACTTGGGGTAGGGTGAAAATGAGGTATGAATGTGGTGCAAATCTCTTTAATAATAGATCAATATAAAGTGTGTTAAAGTGAGTGGTGAGGTGAGTGTTTACAGACACGTTTAAGTACATAACACATTAATGTTCGCAGTGGAATTAAAACTTGTCCTAAGCAGCACTTAAAGTACTAGCTGAGCGGAGCACAAGTCCATTGACGTTTTTCACATCGGTCAGTTTGATTTTCCTTAAAATAAATGCTTCTAGAATAGGTTAGGAATTTCATATATTGGTAATTGTTGATACATACATGTGGACTCCTACCATATAGATTGAAAAAGAGAAATTATATTCTATCGCTTTTTCTTGGATGTGCAGATGTTGGAGTCATTTACTTTGTTTACATGAATAAACTAGGAATCCACCTTATCCCCCTTTCTCTCCACAGCCATGTTATCATACATCGTGGGACATGGACTTGCATTCATTCCTTAAATGAACGCACCAACATTTTGGGAAATTAGCTTACCGTCTTCTCCAGAGAGACAAGAAGATAGATACCAGTTTCCTCTCTGTGCGTTCAGTAGAAAGCCATCTGGCTGCACATTAGCCTAGCTCAGGGGTCGGGAACCTTTTTGACTGGGAGAGCCATAAAAGCCAAATATTTCTAAATATATTTCATTGAGAGCCATATAGTATTTTTAACGTATAATAAATTAAATATGTCTTACTTTTAATGCGACTTCTGGTGCATGGTTTTGCTGATGGCCTTGTAATCTGGTTCATACGTGGTGAGGTTGAGCTTCATGCAGGCGTTGAGGCTTCCATCAGTTAAACGTGAGCGTAGGTTGGTCTTAATGTTCTTCATATGCGAGAATGACTGCCCACATGCATATGTAGAGCCAAACATGGTCAATACGGCAATACTCACGCTGCATTGTGTGGTATGCCACAGGAAGCTCGTTCCAAGTTTTAAGAATCAGCTGGTCTTCAGGTTGAAGATTTTAAATTTCTGTCTGCTTGTGTTCCCTCGCCAGCTCTGCTTGCTATATCTTCAGCTACAGATACTATTAGCTGTATCTTCAAAACTAATTTCTGTTTACTTTAAAATGACACAGTATTATATCACAAGTATACATTTTTTTTCTTTTTTTTTTTTACTCAAAAATTTCTGTGAGCCATATGCTGTCACCAGAAGAGCCATATATGGCTCGCGAGCCATAGGTTCCCGACCCCTGGCCTAGCTTAACACAATGAATGGAAGCGGACAGTGCCAGTTAGCCTTCGGGAGAGGTGTTAGTTGGACAATGCCTAGGCTAACCGTCACTGTCAGCTTCCATTCATACTTACTGCTTTATTTCGGACAGGCCCGACAGAGGAAGGTTGGGAGAAGACATGGGGGAAAGACATGCGGCAAAGGTCGCCAGGTCCGGGAGTCGAACCCGGGACGTCTGCGTTGCACTGCAGCGCAGCTACGTGGTGCGCCACCCTGGCGCCCCTGGTATCTATCTTGTCTCTCTGGAGAAGACAGTAAGCTAATTTCCCCAAATGTTGGCGTGTTCCTTTTAACACTTTGAATGCCAGCCACACGTTTTGTCGTTAGTTCATGCTGACTGTTTCCTCATTTTACTTTTCCGTCAAGCCAACTGAAGAATCCATTGTGATCGCCGGCCCGGAAAACGTGTGGATTATGTATTTACAGTACCTAACGCTGAATTAGGGCTGGGCGATATGGCCTCTAAATGATATCGTGATGTTTTTTGGCCATATCACGATACACAATATATATCGCGATATTTTGACATTTCCTCTAAAGCACTTAAAAATGCTTGCTTTAACCCTTTGATGCATACAGTCACGCCAATATGATGATTATAATAATTCCCTGCAAAATATGTTTCCATTATTAAACCATGAAGATGCTTTAAAAAAGAATTGAATGAAAATGTACTAAGTAGTCTACTGACACTAATAAAAAAATGTATACATCTAAGACAATTTATATAAAAACTATTGGGTGCCTAAGACTTTTGCACAGTACTGTGTTTTCTATCCACTTTAGCCAAACACTCATTGATTGATTGATTGAAAAGTTTATTAACAGATTGCAGAATGGGTACAGTACAGTACAGCTCAATACATACAATTGTTAAGGGGATGCAGACCAGAGAAAGACTTTCGTCTTGTTTACATCAGGGTCCCCCATTTTCAATTCATCATAACATATATAACATAAATGACATACAGATAGACAGTACTGCTACATCTATACATTTATGACATATCAGATTTGCAAATACAGTACTGTTTGTGATACAAAAGTGTCCAGAAAAGGAGTGTATATACATTTGGCATAGAAACTGTACATTGGAGGAGGTTGGTTGGGTTGGGTGGGTTGGGTGAGGGCTGTACATTGGAGGTGGGGGGGGGGGGGGGGGGGGGGGGGGTTGGGAAGGGGACACACACACATTTTACACTGTACATTGGAATATTGACAAAGCCTTACTTGGTCATTTACTGTACAACTAGGTTAGGACATTTGTAGGGGCCAGTTTCGAATTGCAGTCTCACGTAGGTGTTTTTTGAGAGTGTTTTTGAAGGTGGGTAGTGATTCACATTCCTTTACAGCTTTAGGCAGGGCGTTCCACATTGATGTGGCATAATTGCGAAACGTGTTTAGTCCCTTGTTTGATCTGAATCTGGGTTTTACATGATTTGTGGAGCTCCCTCTGGTGTTGTGATCGTGGTATTCACTGACCTTTGGGAAGTATTTTGACATGTACATGGGTACCTTGGTCGCGTAGTGTATCTTGTAGACCAGGCCCATTGCAAGTTGCTGTACTCTGTCGTCTACTCTAAGCCATCCTAGGTTGTCAAAGTGGGCAGGGGTGAGGTGGGTTCTAGGAGTCAGGTCAAGTAGTAGTCTGACTAGCTTGTTTTGAGATGTTTGTAATTTGTTTTTTAGTGCCTTTGAGGTGCTTTGGTACCATGAGGTGCAAGCATAGTCGTAGTACCCTTGAATGAGTGCTCCTGCTAGAGTCTTCAGGGTATTCTTGTTTACCAGAGAGGAGATCCGGTACAAGAATCGCGTTCGTTGGTTGACTTTTTTTATTACATTGGATGCCATTTTGTCACAGGAAAGATTAGCCTCTAGGATGGAACCCAGGTAGGTAATTTCATCTTTCCTTGTGATAATATTGTCACCCACTGTAACCGAGAAGCCGTCGGTCTTGCTGAGTTTGTTATTTGAACCGAAGAGAATGGACTCTGTTTTGCCCATGTGTAATGATAGTTTGTTGTCGGCGAGCCATATGCAGATTTTGCCTAGTTCCGAGCTGAGGGCTTTTTCAACCTGTAACTTGTTCTTGTCAGAGACCAGCAGGGCTGAGTCGTCCGCAAACAGGAACAAGTTGCAGTCACAAGCTGACGACATGTCATTTGCATAAATTAGGAATAGTAGCGGTCCTAGTATGCTTCCTTGTGGAACACCACAGCTCACTGTGAGGGGGGGGGATAGTGTACCGTTTACTTCCACCATCTGTTCCCTCCCCTCCAGGTAGGATTGTATCCAGCTCACTGATAAACTATCAAAACCAATTGCTTTTAGCTTGTCAATCAGAATGGTGTGATTGACAGTGTCGAAGGCCTTTTGTAGGTCCAGCATGACCATGCCGCAGTATTTGCCCGCGTCCACCTCTTGTTTGATGTGGTCGTTCAAGTAGAGAAGGCATGTGTCAGTGGAGTGGGATGTTCTGAAGCCAGATTGGAATTCGTAGATTCGATTTTTTTCCGCGAGGTACTTTTCGATCTGTTCGTATACTATTTTTTCCATGACTTTCGAGATGGATGTAAGGATAGAAACAGGGCGGTAGTTACCCGGGTCTAATTTGCTGCCCTTTTTGTGCAGGGGTGTTACTCTCGCAATTTTGAAGTCCTTGGGGACGTGTCCCTGTTTTATGGAGAGGTTTATTATGTGTGTGATGACTGGGGTGATGGCTGCTGCTGAGTCTCTGAGGAATTTGGAGGGGATGTTGTCATGGCCAGTGGCCTTGTTTGGTTGGAGGGCGCTCAGTTTTTTGAGTACCTCATCTGTAGTTACTATTTCCAGTTTGAAGTCGTCTTTGTGGACGCCTAGGTTCTTGTAGTATGCTACTATGTGTTCTACCCCATACTGCCCTGAGTGGGAGGGTAGTTTGTTTACCAGTGTTGTGGCTATGTTTGTGAAGAAAGTGTTTAAGTAATTGGCTACATCCAGCTTGTCTGTGATGAGCGTGTTGTCCGTCTTTATGTTTATGAATATATACATAATATATGTATATGTATATATATATGTTTATATATATATACACAACTGTGAGAAAATAATAATCACACACAAAGCCTTACAAAGGGATAATGGCTTATAGCAGACTTAATGATTTTAGAATATTTCAGATAATGAAATGAAATGTTTATATCATCAACTATCCAGTTAGTATTATACTGTAACGTTTGGCCACTTTAAATCATTGAATAGAGAGAGAGAGAACGCGTTTGCGTTTTGAGCGTATAAGCTGCCGTAGGCGATGTCACACTCGAATGTAAACACGTGTAAATGTAAACATTTGAAAACGATTCATAAATGGGCCGAAAAATGACAGTTTTTGTGTATGCCAGAATATTCCAGTAAATGCCGATTATCACGGAATCTTTATATTTTCCTTGAAAACGAGGGCTTTTCAAAATGCTATAAAACGGAAATGAAGCGATTAAAAAAAACAATCCGTTTCAACAATGTTGACTGCAAACAAGTCATTGATAAATGACGGGCAGATTAGACACATAGCCATAGTTTAAGACAGAGATTATGCTTTCACAACGCTATCATTGAAGTGAGTGGTGGCATTTAACCGGGGTAAGGCGCACCGCATGGCTGGTAATCAAAGTGTTAAAAGGTAGAATCTGTAATGTCAAACGGCACCCTCTAGGCAAAAAAAAGCCCCGCTTGGTACTGCATTTTGTTTACATTCTTTGTTTTGGTATGATGTATGGGCTCCAGCCAATGGGTCTCATTCACCAACATTGTCATAAGATTTCTCTTACGACAACCACCTTGGAAGGTCATAAGAGTAACTCGACAATTACACCTGCATTCACTAACTCATGGAGAGGCGATCTTAAGTCGCCAAAATGATCACAGCTGCGATGCCCAGAATGAGATGCGTCACTCATTGACAAACTTGAACGCGCGTTCTCGTTTACTTCATTTGCATGTTACAGACACGCCTGTCCAGCTCATTATAATGCGAGGGCCGTGTGGAAATAGAGGTTCGGAATTGCCCTGTATTCAACATGGTAGCGGAAGCGCTTTGCGACCGATCAAATTTTTATTAGATTAAAATGTATTATCACACAGCACACTATATAGTGGAATAGACTGTATTAATATTCCATATGTATACAACCTGCTGCAGCGCGTGCGTACTGTATAGTCTACGTGCGTAATGAATGAATGCAGTAGGCTTATATTATTCTAATGACTTGTTTTATTAGATCACAGATACTGCACTGCCCTATAGTAGTACAGTACGTACAGTATACATCTTAGCGTGACATCGCCAGAGTCGGGCGTGAGCGGACCAGACTCCAGAGTCGTTGCGCACCAGTGTCACACTGCTCGGCGTGTTGGTTGACATCGACCTGCATTAAATGTAGTAAACTGCCATGAGAAATGTAGGAAATTTGTATGCGGTGGAAAGCTTCACTGAAACCTCAAACGATTGTGGACATGCCGCGCAGAGTCCAGTCCGCTCACGCCCGACTGTGGAGATGTCACGCTAATTTTGTATACTGTACGTACTGTACTACTATAGGCAGCGCAGTATCTGATCTAATAAAACAAGTAATTACAATAATATAAGCCTACATAGCTTTAGTTATTTATTTATCCACTGTCATTTGCAGTGTTTGTGTAGTGCTATTTATTTTCGGACATCAAATGCGTCGTTGAGGCATGACTAAATATAAAACAATTTCTTATCATACAAATAGTAATATTTATTTAAATTATGATTAATCAATTCCAATGAGGCCTGTAGAGTTGACATGAACGAAATCACTATGCCCTTAAGCCCTTAAGAACACGGCGCACACCAGTCTGTCAACTTACGACTGCTATTTAGCTATCCTAAATCCTGCTCTTAGTTACGACCGAATCCAGGAGAAGGGTCCGTTCGTGAAACCCAAAATCGGCCCGAAAATGTCTTAAGTGGCGCTAAGACCTAAATTTGTCAGATCTTTTGTCCTAAGTCCGTTGGTGAATGAGACCCAATGTCCCCATAATGACAAAAGAAAGGGCATACACCCAGTACTACTACTACAACCAGCAATCCTGTTTATTTTGATACACTATATATGAACCACATACATTAGGTATATCCAACTGCATAAATCGTCTTACTTTAATATCCAAAAAGCACTGCATTTTGAAGTGCAGCTAATGTATAGCATCTTAATGTTACATTTTCAATTCGGTAACCGCATAAGCAGAAATGGATTTGCAAAGGCCTATTTTTGTAAAGGCCTGTAGCTTTGGTCATTATTCTCCCTTGTGGTTGTGGAGCTACATCATTTCTCCATTAAAAACATTTAATTAGAGAATCTCTTATATGTCTGTCTGATCAGAGTCCATCTGGCCATTAAGTTACTGTATTCAGTTTTTCCTTTTATAGCCTCTAGTATTTCGGAAGGCCTGTTTGGTAGAATGTCCTGATTGGAAGATGTTCTCCTGGATTCTTTACCCTTGGATTCAGAACAAGTTTAATAAAAAATTAAATACTTCGACCTGATATTTAACACGTCAACTAAATGTTAAACTTATATTTTATATTCAAATATATGTTTTAATTCAACATTGTCTTCCAATTATGGCATGATAAATATGAAATCAAAACCTTGCAGCCACATGTCTTGACAGTTTCTCACAGCAAATGTGTTTTTACCTCTACAGAAAAATCGGTGGAGCTTTTCTTTAACGTTTCTTAACATAGTATTAGTCGCTATTCATCCAATCCTCTGTGTCTACTTTGCTGTGTCCCAGGTGAACCTTAAGTCCATGTCCCCCACTCGCTCCTGAAAGACCCGGTCAAACTTCTCACTCTGGTCCACAGTCAAGGTGTTCTTCCAATCACCGATCTTACCTGTGTCCGGGTGGTGGGAAAACACTTAATTGCCAGTTCATCTCCACTTAAAATGTACCTTAAGCAGTTTAAAGGCTGAGGACACCGTTTCTATTGTGTATGCTTACTCTTTATCTGATGTTTTTAACACCTCGTTTGAGCTACAGCATTTCTGTAGTGATGAACAATATATTTTATACACAAGAAAGTGCCATCACATCATGAAGTAAATGGTGATTTTAGCCAACGTGCTTTACAATTTTCTGCCTCACATTCACCCATTCACTCACGCACTGACGGCGGAGGCAATCATGCAAGGTGCCAACCTGCTCATCGGGAGCAGCTGGGGGTTAAGGGACTTGCTCAAGGACACTTTGACTGCAGGGAGGAACGGGCCTAGAACCGGGAACCTTCCGATTACCAGATGACCACTCTACCTCCTGATCCACTGTTGCTCAGGAGGCCATTATCTACATTCCACTGTTTGCTAGTAGTTTATATCTTCTGAAACCTTGGAATATCTTCCTCTGATTTAAAATGATGTCCTGTTGGCTAACTGTGAGCACAATCTGGTTAGACTCATTATTGGTACCCGGCAGGGGTTTAAAGTACTTGAGTAATTGTATTTCGTTACAATACTTAAGTACTGTTTTTGGGGATTTGTACTTTACTTGAGTATTATTAGGTTTGTATACTTGTACTTTTACTCAATTACATTTCAGAGAAAAAAAACATACTTTTTACTCCTTACATTTAAAATGCAGACCTACACATCTCGCAGGTCCAACCATTTTAATTAGTATATTTGTTTCTCTGGCCGAACTGTTATTAATCCTGCGGCCGCACTTTATTTAAAAACAGCCAATCAAATCCCCATCAATGGAAAATGAACCCGCCCATACCCATGCTGAATTGTCCTTGTGCAAGACTAGAAAGCGGGGATCTTTGATTAAATACCTGCTATCAGAAGAATAGACAGTCAGAAAAAAGGTTTTTACTTTAACTTTTTAGTACTTTTTTTTTACTTTTACTTTTTTAGCCAGATACTTTGACTTTTACTTGAGTACGATTTTGAGACGCTACCCATACTTTCACTTAAGTATAATTTCTGGGTACTTTTTACACCCCTGGTACCCGGTAAAGGGAGGATTAAAGGGTTAAACATGCCTGTATTGGATCTGCAGTTTAATAAATGAAAACCTTAAAGAGGCAGTTCATCAAGAATAAAAAAGCTAATTTCCCTCCTTACCCGGAGTGCTATCTATCCATGCAGATAGTTTTGCTGTGTTCTGGAGATATCTGCCATAGAGATGTCACTCCAATTACAATGGGGCAGAATGGCAGTTTGTGGCGCTCAAAGCACCAAAGAAATACATTTGAAAAACTCAAAAGTAATGTTTCTTTCAAGAAATCATGACCCGGTTAATAATCCAAACAGTACACCCCCATAATAATGTGGCGGGTGTACTTCGGTAGAAAATAGTTCCTACATGAAAGTGTTCACAACAAGGTCTGTGGATTATCTTTGGTCATGATTTCTGGAAAGAGACATTGCTCCTGATTTTTTCAAATAAATGTTTTGGTGTTTTGAGCGTCACAAGCTCAAGTGCCATTCAGCTCCTTTGTATTGGAGTGATGACAGACATCTCTACAGCAGATATTTCCAAAACGAGGCAAATCACAGAGAAACTATGTGGATGGATAGATAGCAGTCTGGGTAAGAGTTAAAATATGTTTTCTTTATTTTGGATGAACTGCCCCTCTAATTGCCACTAGTGGAATTTACTTTGCACAATGAGAAAAAAACATCAAACACCAGACATACATATTGGCAGCACATAATATAATATATTGACATAATATAAAGAGCATCATCTATTCTAGTGAAATCGGTGACATTCTACTATACCTTTACGCATGAATTTTCCCTGGATCCGATCTGATGATAGAAACTCATAATTGGCCTTGGGGTCTTTCCTCATGTTCTTAAACGTGGATTTGTCGACTATTTGATCAATTTCTGCCTCACTGAGGTCTTTCTCGAGGAAGTGGCAGATCTGGGTCACAGCCATCTTCAGATCCTGGGAGAATGAGAACATACTTGGATTTAAGGCAATACGTTAGTTAGTTGTTAGTAATTAGTTGTTTTCTTTACCATAGATAGTAGAGCTGAATGATATGAACAGAATATATTGTGATTACGTTAGGGGATATTGTGAGCTTATAGTTACCTTACCTGTTACCTATCCACTTTGTGCCTAGTGGCACATAAGGCCTTGAGCAATAGTAGTTTACTGTAGCTGTGGGGGTTATATTTACTTGCTAAAAGTGTAACCCTGTCCTGATTATTGCCAAGTTAGATCTTACCATAACCATGTCTTCATATTTCAGGAAAAGGATGTTGTACTGGTCTCTCTTGGCGTGCCACTCTCTGATGTGATCAAACCAGGACGCTGCACCGACTGTCGATAACAAGCAATTCAAATGGGCCTCTCTTTACTTTTGTGAAGGAGCTGACTGATGCCTCTTAAGATTTTGCGCCGTTTCATCTATAGATTTAGCTTTCAAAATGTGTGCAAAAAGCTTGAGGATGAATAATATTGAAGACACTGATATGTACCACAAATGGCAAATATTATTACTAGTAGCCTCCCAATATGAACACTGCTCATGATCATGGTGTATTTGCATTGTCAGCTATTGGCCTTTCTAACTGTAAGGGGGTGAAACCCTGCCAACACAAGTTTCAAGTTTCTTTAATAGTTGTCATACAGAAGTACAGAATACTTTTATACAAAATGCTTCTTACTGTTGCGCTCCAGAGACTGTGCACTTGGTGTTGCCTGGTGTTCATGCTAAGCCTACTCAATATTATGGCAGCTACTGAAAATAAACAAATCTTCCTCTTTTTATGTTTCTGAAAATATTATCATGTCCATAGCTCTGTTTTTTTCTCTGTACAGCCTTGACTAGTTAATATACAGTAGTTAACTAGTATACAGCTCAGACACTAGGGCGACAGTCTTAACAGTGTTCTTAAAACAACAGCCAAGGCCCAGGAGATATGACATTTGGCCTTGTCTCCAGTCCTGTGTGAAGACACGACAAAACCCCTAAACCCATCTTTTGTTTAAATGTTCTCATCTTTGTTAATCTTTGTTTACCTTTCTTGTTATATCTGTTCATCTTTTGACATCATGTCAACTTTGTACTTAATTGTAAGTCTGACCAGAGCTCGCTCTCACTTTCTGATCACACGCTTGTGTGTACACATTTGTCTCTCTGATTGTAAACTGAGGATACTCTTTCTGTGGCCACAGAAACAGAAATAAAATATGTTCTATTTTTTATACAATTTGACTCATCTGAATTTCTAAAGTTTCACTGTTTGGCTCATTTAAAATATTCCACAACACTCACTAAACCGATAAGTTTATAAGAGGGAAGCCATTGCACTATGCCTGATGAGGACTCACAGTACATAATAATAATAATAATGGATTGGATTTATATAGCGCTCTTCGTGACACCCCAGAGACCCCAGAGCGCTTACAGAGTCCATTATTCGTTCATACACAGTCATACCGGTGGTGGTAAGCTACAATTGCAGCCAGAGCTGCCCTGAGGCAGACTCACAGAAGCGTGGCGAATAATCAACGCCTACGGCCCCTCCGACCACCACCAACATTCATTCACATGCATACACATTCATACGAGGCAAGTAGGTTAAGTGTCTTGCCCAAGGACACAACGGCAGTGGGATGGACATGGGCTTGAGCGGGATTCGAACCACCAACCCTTCGATCATTGGACGACCCGCTCTACCCCTGAGCCACGCCGCCCCACTGAGCCACGCCGCCCCACACATACATCTATATTCTGATTAAGAAGATGGCATATAACCTCACCGTCAAAGTAGGCCTTACCATTTCCTGCCAGGTACTGGTCCAGAAAGTCCTCAAAGCTCTTCGGGGTTTCTAGGTCGGCCCAGACATGACAGAAGTGGTAATACGAGACTACGTTGTCCTTTGGGTTCCGCATCACATAGATAATCTGCCCCAAAACAAATTACACATAGTGTTGTGAAGGGCCAGATTAAACCGAATATATATATTTATTTATATATATATATTTAATTGTATTTGTATATTCTCTAATATTCCCTGATATCCCTTGTATATTCCTTGTACAATATGCATTGAATATCCATTCTAGCCTACTGAACATCCCATAATAGTCTCCATTCTACTATTGGTCGAGACCTTGGTGCCAGGCTGCCATACCCCTCAGACCCAGTTCAAACGTACCGCTCGACATGTACGAACAAGTCCTAGTTCCGCGTAGGAATTTGGCTACCGCACCACTGATGGGACTATTTGTTCATAGTGCGTATATATACTGCGCTACTAAAGTAGGACTTTCTTTTCAGTCCAGTTTCTTACCCTCCAATAGAGTCACAGACGTAAAGCCTCCCCGCGATGCCACGTGTGGGAGTAAGGCCAAGTTCGGCCTACCATCGGTATTGAGACATCGTGTATATTAATATTTGAATAGTCATATTTGGCACTATATCGTCGAGTTGGACGTAGTCTATTAAGCTAATAATAGTCTGTTAATATATAGTGCTTCGTGCGGTGAGAATACTACCGTAGTCAGTACCCCATCGTTTCGGGCAGAGAACTGGCTGCTTACCCAAGGTGGTTGACCCTATGTGAAGCTGCACCCGAGGAGCCCCAGAGCCGACGAGCGAGTGGACCTGTATACCGGATTATTCTACCGACGACAGCCCGCCTTCCCAGGCACGGATTATGCTTTGGATACTTTGATTATTCTATGGATAAAGACCCCCGACACTACCGTGTGTTGGAACCCCCCCCCCTGGAGAGGACGCAAGGTGAGGAGACGCTCTGCAAGACGAGGTCTCTCCACATCTCTCCCCCGTGGACCGGAGAGAGCCGGCCCACAAAGAGTCCACCTGCTTTCATCTGTGGTCCAAGGATCGCCGGCGCATTGAACGGCACTACAGTGGGTTCACCTGGGATACCCTTGGCCGGACGAGGCAGCTGGATTCTACCCCCCCCCCCTCCTACTCCTGTCGGCTTACAAGCGACCGGATTAACCCCCTCTAGTGTATCCAGCCTATAATCATTAAAGTATCATTGCTGTTATTCCTTAACTATTCCAGGTCGTATATTTACCACCTGCGCCTTCAGAGATTGGACATTATCTATTGATATACCGACGAATACTCCTTGCCATAAAAGTGCATACTATTTCAATTCATAAATGTAATTAAGTGATTAAGTGCTTATTCTACACACCATCGCTGTGTAGGAAATAAAGACCTGTTTCTAATTCGTACATTTGTGTTGGATCCGTTTCATCTACGTGAGAGTGTTCATGATAATATATTTATGCCGTGTACTGGGTGGCCGAATATTAAGTACAAAGGTAGTGGTAGTAAGTATCATATCTAGTAATACAGTCAGGGAATTGTACCCCTCAGTTACAATTGGTCCTTCGAGCCGGAGGGTAATTAGTGTAATATTAATATAGTGTTATTAATATTGAAATGGCCTATGATAAACACTCCACGAAACGATCCTCCTAACCAACGCCCGCAGCACGAACGACGGCTCCCTCAGTACTTAGAGGCTTACGCTGTCAGTCAACAACCTAGTCTTCTACTAACAGTAAACGCGGTAAAACTAGAAAGTAAAAGTATGTCTAACCCCAACGCCCGGACTACCCCGACCATAGAGGCCCCTACGGGCTCTAATGTAACTGACCAAGTTCACGGTGGGGACCAGTGGGAACCAGACATGACTTCACACCCCGCCAGTACTGAAGAAGTAGTCCCCGATGAGTCCCGGGAGGAATACAACGCTACCGAGAGAGAACTCGGCACGGAAGAAGACGGGGAGAGCACCGTGAAGATAGAGCTCCAAGGCTCCGCAAGGAGTACCCCGAGGGAAGGCTCCCCTATACAACCGCCTTCTCCCAGCGAGGCAGAGAGGACCCTACAGCAGGCATTCCTCGTCAGCCTGAAAGCCTCTACTGAACGCGATAGACTCCAGGGTGAACGCGATCGATTGCAGATACAGCAACGGAGCGAAGAAGAGCACATACGCCTGGAAATAAGACGCATTCAGATGGAAGAGAATGTGGCCCGAGACCGAGCAGACAGCCAGCGAGCAGCTGCTGGTGCTCTACGGGACGCAGAGCGCGACAGACAGCAAGCGCAACTAATAGAACAGCTGATCAGACGGACAACACCCTCTCCCTCCGCCAGAGGCTCCAGGAACTCGTCTAGACACACCTCCAGGGCGGCATCCCCTAGCCGAGTAAACAACCCTGAACTTGACCAACAGACGAGGTATATACCCCCCACAGACCACCTCCCCCCACCGGTCCAAGCGAGACCTAGCAACCGGGAAGGAGCAGCACATCCTGTGGAGAGGCTAAACCAGAGACTACAAGCACTGGATGACCTAACTGAAGACGAAGAGGAAGAGGAGGAGAACCGCGCCCGAAGACAGCACAGTACTCTACCGGACCAGGAGGTCCGGTACAGCCCAGGCTATACTCCCGCGGAGCTGCGCTACAGACCCCCGACTCTATACACGGGTGAGCACGACGCACGACCCGCACCGAGGAACAGCACCTGGACAAGCGGGCCATGGTACACTGCCGGTACCAGCCCATACCAAGGAGCGGGAGGAGACTCGCCTAGGAGGCCTCTCCCCCAACGCTCGCCGATGTATCCACAGTCAGCGTCATACATTGGCACGCCTATGGTACCCGACTTCACCCAAGAGAACCGGGCCCAGTATACAGAACTCCGCATGTGTCTGGAGACCATGTTGGTGGATGTATTGGATGAACGCCACAAATACGCCATCCTACTGCAGCACTTAAAGGTGCCCCGCGCACATAATATAGCGCTCGCCTACGCGACTTCCACCACCCCATACACAGCAGCGCTGGTAGCATTGGACCAGAGGTATGGGCGCATATGGGATTACGTGATCCAGGATATCCGACACATCGACCGCTTACCCCCAGCAATAGACAATCGAGCACTGGACGACCTGTCCATCAGAGTGCAGTCCCTGGTAGGGATGTTGGGAGCGCAAAGAGAGAAGGGGAAGTATGAACTTTACGCCAACTCAAATGTGGAAAGGATTCTGGAGAAGCTGCCGCCCGCTCGTCAGGAGCGCTTTAGGCGGCAGAGGGACCACAGAGACCCGAATGGCCCCGAACCGAACCTCCTCGATCTAGCAGACTTCCTGGCGAGAGAAGTCAGCAGCCTACGGCTAGATACATTCGGACGGAGCACCCCTGGCTCCAGAGAAGGAACC
The DNA here is from genome assembly GCF_963971535.1 of Notolepis coatsorum. Lineage (NCBI taxonomy): Eukaryota > Metazoa > Chordata > Actinopteri > Aulopiformes > Paralepididae > Notolepis > Notolepis coatsorum. The sequence continues at coordinate 29,089,552 of NC_140178.1, forward strand.
AGACGACTAAATGATGGAAGAAGATCGTGACTGTGATGCACCAATCGGAGTCAGTACCGAGCAGCAGGAGCCACAGTACCCCCTCCAGAACGGAGAAGTGGAAGATAGTGTGCCCCTACTGTGAGAAAGAACACTGGCTAGCGCAATGTGACTCCTTCCCCAAGCTGAACGCGGAGGAAGCAGGTCAATGGATAAAGTCCAACAAGCGCTGTTTTCGCTGTGCGCGCTCACACATGGCAGCCGAATGCCGCTTAAAGAAAAGGTGCACCAAGTGCGATGGAGCCCATCTGGACATACTTCACGACAGTAACAGACGGCGCCCTTCACCTGCACCATCCAGCCGCAAAGCGAGCGTCATGTACATCGATCCCGCCAGCAGCAGTGGAGCCCGAGTACTCCTAAAAGTAGTGCGTGTGACACTAAGCTACCAGAATAAAGTCCTGGACACTTACGCCGTCCTCGATGACGGGTCAGAGAAGACCCTGCTGCTCGCCTCCGCTGCGGCCCAGCTAGGGCTGCGGGGAAGCGAAACCCAAATGACAATTCGGACAATAAGACGAGATTTGAAGACGATAAAGGGCGAGAATGTCTCATTCTCTATCGCAGCAAGCGGCCAGCCTGAGCGACGGTACCAGATTGCAGACGCTTTCACCAGCCAAGAAATAGGACTGTCGCGGTACACATACCCCGTCGCCAAGCTGATGGAGAAATATGCACATCTGCGCAAGTTACCGATCCCGCTCATAGACAATGCTATGCCGACCCTGTTGATAGGCTCCGACCATGCAGACCTCATTGTCCCGATAGACCGGGTTCATACCGGACCCCGAGGCTGTCCTGCAGCAGTCGAGACCCGTTTGGGATGGACTCTCCAAGGCCCGCTCGCCAAATCTCTCAACCGAAGTACAGCCACTAGATGTCTCCACTCCCGAGTCACAGAGGGAGAAACCGCACTCCTGCAACACGTAGAGCGGCTATGGAGCTTGGAACAAATGCCCTTTAAGAATGGAAAGAAAGACATTCGCTCTAAAGATGACATTTACGCCATTCACCTCCTCGAGACAGAGACCAAGAGAGTCCCGGTCAACGGCGTGTTGAGATACGCCACGCCACTCCTGCGGCGAGAAGGAATGCCTACTTTCCACGCCAAGACAGACGCCATAGAACGGTACCTGCTGAACACGGAGCGGCGCTTAGCCAAGAACCCCGCCCAAGAGAGTGTATACCGCGCTGAGATTGAGAAGCTCATCACAGCGGGACACGTCACAAAGATGGACATTAAAGAGGCTGACCAGACCACTGAATCGTGGTACGTGCCCCACCACAAGGTCCATCACAACGGTAAAGACCGCATAGTATTTAACTGCAGCTACCAGATCGGATCCCAAAATCTGAATAAAGAGTTACTGCCCGGTCCCACACTCGGCCCCTCCCTACTCGGCGTTCTACTCCGCTTCCGCCAGGAAAAGGTGGCCATCAGCGGGGACATTAAAGGAATGTTCCTGCAGGTGAGATTAGTAGAGGCGGACAAGCCCCTGTTACGGTTCCTATGGAGAGAGAAGCCAGGAGATGAGCACCCAGCCATCTACCAATGGGAAGTCCTCCCCTTCGGAACGACGTGCAGCCCCTGCTGTGCGACATTTGCACTACAGAAACATGTAGCAGAGGACCCAGCAGCGGACGAAGAGGTCCGACACAGCGTAAAGAACAGCTTCTACGTAGACAACTGTCTACAAAGCCTTTCAACCCAGGAAGAAGCCGAGGCTCTCCTGATTAAACTCCGCGCCTCATTGATCAAAGGCGGCTTTGATCTCAGGCAGTGGGCCAGCAGCGATCCGCAAGTACTGCGCAGCCTCTCCTCCGAGGACAAGGCAGCCAGCAGCGAGACCTGGATGGCTACAATCCCGGGAGAAGCCCAGGAGATGACCCTGGGATTGGTGTGGCGATTCAAAACAGATTCGCTTCACTACAGACACAAGCCCCTGACTACGGAGCAGGGAAGGCCGGCGGCGGCGCCGACCACCAGACGGAGTGTGTACACAACACTCGCCCGACAATATGACCCGCTAGGATGTATTCTACCGTACACCACCAGGGCAAAAATGATTGTACGAGCATTGTGGGACAAGGACCAGGGCTGGGACGACCCCATTCCCGCACACCTTGCATCCACCTGGAGAGAGTGGGAGATGGAGCTCCACTCACTCCCAGGCGTTAATATGCGCCGAAGCTACTTCCCACCCACGGTGAGGCCAGAGACATGTAAAATGGACTTACACGTCTTCAGTGACGCCTCAGAGGTCGCATACGGATCAGTAGCCTACTTGCGGGCCCAAGACCAGGGGGGAGAGATCTACACAGCATTTGTCCTCGCCCGCTCGAGAATAGCCCCACGCAAGCAACAATCTATCCCACGTCTAGAGCTCTGTGCAGCCCTAGCCGGAGCGCACCTAGCCACGCTCATCCAACGTGAGCTCACCATACCGGTGTCTAGAACAATCCTGTGGTCAGATTCCACGACGGTACTCGCCTGGATCAAATCGGACTCATGCAAGTACAAAGTCTTCGTGGCAGTCAGAGTCACCGAGATTCAAGACTTAACCGAAGAGTTAACCGGAGAAACAGAGTGGCGCTACGTTGATACAAAACAGAACCCAGCTGACGTCATCACCCGGGGGATGCCCCTGGATGACCTCACCCGTCGCAATGTCTACAGTGACGGCCCCGCATTCCTGGGACTCCCGGAAGGACAGTGGCCCATGCCTATCCCGAGGGAAGCAAGTCCAGAGGAGGTGGAAATTAAGAAGTCTGTGTTCTGTGGATTGAGCACCGTAGCCTCCACCGACCCTAACATAAACGATTGCACGTCCATAGAGAGTGCACAACAAAGAACATTCCTGCGGTACCACCCGGAGTGCAAGTCCCCCGCTGATATGTCAGCAGCTAACTACGAGGAAGCAGAATTGCTTCTACTGCAGCGAGCCCAGAGAGACTCGTTCCCCGATGAATTGGCCTGTCTACAGGGAGGAAAGCCCGTCCCATCCGACAGCAGATTAATTCATCTGGCCCCCGAGAGCGACGCTCATACCCTCATCAGAGTGGGTGGTCGCCTACGCAGAGACCCCAACACACTCCTGATGGGGCGGCTAGATCCCACATTACCCCAGACAATGTACCGGCCTGAAGAAGCGAACGGCCGACGAATGTGGAGGTACAGCCAAGTATTAGCCGACAAGTTTTGGAACAGTTTCCTACTGCACTACCTACCGTCTCTACAGACCCGCCAGAAGTGGGTAAAGGAGAGAGACAATTTGACAGAAGGAACAGTCGTCATGATTATTGATCAATCACTGCCCAGAGCTATGTGGCCGGCCGGCCGCGTAAGCAAAGTGATCACCGGTGCCGACGGCAAGGTCCGAGCAGCTGAAGTGCTCGTCCAGGGTCGCACTTACACCCGTCCCGTGGCAAGGCTCATAGAACTGCCTCGACTCCCAGATACAATCGATGATGACCATGACCCTACAACCCTATGACTTTGTGAAGTTGACTGACCCCTACAGCAAACCCTTATGTGTAAATAGACAACGCGATTAATCTGTCTCCGTTTAACTGATTAGGTCTGAGACCTATTCAGGGGGTGGCTGTTGTGAAGGGCCAGATTAAACCGAATATATATATTTATTTATATATATATATTTAATTGTATTTGTATATTCTCTAATATTCCCTGATATCCCTTGTATATTCCTTGTACAATATGCATTGAATATCCATTCTAGCCTACTGAACATCCCATAATAGTCTCCATTCTACTATTGGTCGAGACCTTGGTGCCAGGCTGCCATACCCCTCAGACCCAGTTCAAACGTACCGCTCGACATGTACGAACAAGTCCTAGTTCCGCGTAGGAATTTGGCTACCGCACCACTGATGGGACTATTTGTTCATAGTGCGTATATATACTGCGCTACTAAAGTAGGACTTTCTTTTCAGTCCAGTTTCTTACCCTCCAATAGAGTCACAGACGTAAAGCCTCCCCGCGATGCCACGTGTGGGAGTAAGGCCAAGTTCGGCCTACCATCGGTATTGAGACATCGTGTATATTAATATTTGAATAGTCATATTTGGCACTATATCGTCGAGTTGGACGTAGTCTATTAAGCTAATAATAGTCTGTTAATATATAGTGCTTCGTGCGGTGAGAATACTACCGTAGTCAGTACCCCATCGTTTCGGGCAGAGAACTGGCTGCTTACCCAAGGTGGTTGACCCTATGTGAAGCTGCACCCGAGGAGCCCCAGAGCCGACGAGCGAGTGGACCTGTATACCGGATTATTCTACCGACGACAGCCCGCCTTCCCAGGCACGGATTATGCTTTGGATACTTTGATTATTCTATGGATAAAGACCCCCGACACTACCGTGTGTTGGAACCCCCCCCCCTGGAGAGGACGCAAGGTGAGGAGACGCTCTGCAAGACGAGGTCTCTCCACATCTCTCCCCCGTGGACCGGAGAGAGCCGGCCCACAAAGAGTCCACCTGCTTTCATCTGTGGTCCAAGGATCGCCGGCGCATTGAACGGCACTACAGTGGGTTCACCTGGGATACCCTTGGCCGGACGAGGCAGCTGGATTCTACCCCCCCCCCCTCCTACTCCTGTCGGCTTACAAGCGACCGGATTAACCCCCTCTAGTGTATCCAGCCTATAATCATTAAAGTATCATTGCTGTTATTCCTTAACTATTCCAGGTCGTATATTTACCACCTGCGCCTTCAGAGATTGGACATTATCTATTGATATACCGACGAATACTCCTTGCCATAAAAGTGCATACTATTTCAATTCATAAATGTAATTAAGTGATTAAGTGCTTATTCTACACACCATCGCTGTGTAGGAAATAAAGACCTGTTTCTAATTCGTACATTTGTGTTGGATCCGTTTCATCTACGTGAGAGTGTTCATGATAATATATTTATGCCGTGTACTGGGTGGCCGAATATTAAGTACAAAGGTAGTGGTAGTAAGTATCATATCTAGTAATACAGTCAGGGAATTGTACCCCTCAGTTACACATAGCCTTAAAAGAAACCAGTGAACATGAAGGCGGAAATCTATGGGTGGCTGTTTTGCTCTTATGTCATGCTCAGGTTGGGATTCATTTGTTTTTATTTTTATTGATCAAGTGAAAAAAGTAGTAGAACGCGCTCACCTCACTAGACTTGACACTGGGTGCTGTAACCTCTGATATCATACATAAAAAATAGGGAAACAATGTCCAGGCACGCACTCCAGGTTTTTCCAAATTTATTGGCAGCCTGTAATCATGACGTTTCGGTGTGAACACACCTTCTTCAGAATGGCTTGCATGAAGCATGAAGGGTAAGTGACCCTAGTAAATACAAGTCAAACAGGAAGTGACAACATAAGTACTTTTTTGTACTTTTTTGCAGATCTCTTGTGGGAATGTGTTGTCACTAGTTCCTATGTTGTCACTTCCTGTTTGACTTGTATTTACTAGGGTCACTTACCCTTCATGCTTCATGCAAGCCATTCTGAAGAAGGTGTGTTCACACCGAAACGTCATGATTACAGGCTGCCAATAAATTTGGAAAAACCTGGAGTGCGTGCCTGGACATTGTTTCCCTATTTTTTATTTTTATTGATCCCCTTGGGGGAATTCAGGCATCATAGCAGCATGGGGGGGGGGGGTACAGCCTAGGTGTGGGCAGAGTAATAGTAGAAGACATAAATACAGGCAATAAAATTAAATTATAGTACAGTACAAACGTTTAAAAATAATTAATTCTGAATGGATTCCTTTCTACCCTATTCCCAGGGAGAGGAATCCCGACCTGGGCATGACATACTGTAAGAGCAAAATGGCCGCCATGTGAATGTGGTCAACGCCCCCTGCTACTTGCCTTTCCCCTTTTGTCCTTCAGCCCTGGAGGCATGAGCGTGGGGGTGAGGTGAGAGGCGAGTAACCGCGGGGAGGGTCTCAGGGAGTAGTCCGGCCGGCCTTCCTGGTACTCCAGCCATGGCATGCGCTCCAGGTTGTTGGCATAAACCATAGCACCACTGTCGTCCATCAGCTCGTAGACGGAGGTGATGATTTGCTGAGTCCATATGGTTCCTGTGCTTCAAGAATCAAGATGTATGAAAAAAGTGTTGAGAAGTAAGCAGAGGTGGAGAGTAACTAATTGCATGTACTCTAGTTACTGTAATTGAGTAGAATATATATATTTTTTCTTAATGTAAAACTACTTTCTGTCCATACTTTTACCTCTACTTTGGTACATGTTTAATGTTGTACCTTTACTAATCCCCTTGGGGAAATTGTTCCTCTGCATTTGACCTATCCTAACTATCTAGGAACCACACTGTGCAGCCCCCAGGGACCAACTCCAGTTGTAATGTCGGTACCTTAGTCAAGGGCAATGGCAGGAATATATACCTTGCATGTATGTCTTTGGTGTGGGAGGAAACCCACATAAACATGGGGACAACATGCAAACTCCACACAGAAAGGCTGGGGTTTGAACCCAGGACCTTCTTGTTGTTGTGAGGCAACAGTGCTAACCACTGCACCACTGTGCTACTTTTTCTTTTTTTAATATATATTTTTTTACTTAAAGTATGCTTTATTTGCTGTCATACGAGTACTGAGTAGCTTACAATTGAGTTCTGTAATTTACATTTATAATTAAAGTCATTCTGGACATGACTTTTTAGAAATGTCATTCAAAAATAACTACTCTTTTACTTTTACTTGATGTTACAAATAGCACAGGATACGATTTTACAGAATTAGCTTCTACATGAGTAACGTTAATATATTTCAGTACTATATATTATATTACTGTATATATATTTCCAGGTATGGATGTAAGTAATTATAGGTCTATATCCTTGAATGCAGTGTGGAAACAAAATAACATGTTTAAAAGGGAATGTTACCCATTTTAGGAATTCCTGTGCCCCAGGACATATAAAGAGTCATCAGTTTGTAGGAATAGAATACAAAGTTTGAAGACTGCACAATTATCTCCTGTAGTTAAAAATATGTACTGGACTATTGGTGTTGCCACCAATTTGCCTTCATCAGAGTGTAGTAGACAGAGTGTATTCAGACTGTCATGGCGGTGTTAAGGTTCAAAGGACAGACCTGTGTAGGCTACTAGGCTGTAATCAACAGCCAGTCCTTCAATAAGGATCGAGCCACAAAAGACAAGATCATCTCTACATAACAATCAATTACTACAATGAATCATTCCAATATTGAAATAAGCATTTAATAATAATAAGCATTAAGGTATCCTGAAAAAGATCTATGTGGATCTTGTTGGTACCATGATGTCACTGTATTGTCGCTCATCGCAATTGCTTTGTCACCATGGTTACTTTGAACCTAAATTATATTGTCCCTCTTCGCGATTGCCTGCTTTGTCACCATGGACAATGTGTGCACAGGTCTGAATTATAGTGTCCCTCTTAACGTTTGACACATTTTCTTTAAGCTTTATGGTTGAGTTACGTACGGGGTGGGTTCAGAGTAGGCAGGCAATGGATGTACAGACATTTACAGAATGATTGTGACTTAGAACGAAGTAGTAGCCCAGTCCTAACTCGAATTTAGAAAACATTGTATGATTGTTTTTGTTGTCTCACTCACCTGATTTTGGATACGTGACCAGAAAGACGTCACTTTGACGAATTTCAAAGCTCTGAAGTGAATCAATATACTCAGCAGTGGTGAGACCAATACCAAAGTTGTAGTTCTTATACCTACATAGGTAGTCAGTGATCTTCTCCATCGACCCTTTCAATCAGACATTAAAGTAGTCAAATATAATATAGCCTATGTATTTATCATATAAGGGAGAGTAGAATTCTAACGCGACATATATAGGCACGGGCTGGTGACGGACAGAAATTACTTTTATAACAGATGGACTTCGGAACTTGGCACCCCCTTCTTCTGTGGCCTAAATGCTGATACCAGTGTCACACCAATAGGTTGGAATAGCCTATTAGCACATAATGTTTGAGAAGACTTCCATACATGCGCTCCACATCGCGGTAAAGTTGGTTAGTTTGATATTGGATATTCCCATAGAGCCGAAACATTTATTATGTTATATTATTTCCTACTGGCTCCGCGTCTCGCTCCGCCTATTGGACTACACTCGTGCCTATTGCACATGCCTGAAAAAAACAATCATGCACCTTACATCTACCCAGCCACGCCTACCTCCGGTCGTATATAACCCGGTGTAGTGGCCATGCTCACCCTTCCTCGTTTTTTCATGCGAAAAGGCTGCTCATAAGCACCTGCAGCGCTGAGAGTACGATTTAGTTGCTGTTAGTTAGAGATGGATATTCCACCACTCAAAAAGTCCTTGTCAGGACTCCCCCAGCGCATGTCATCCGGTGCTCGTCGCGGAGTGTCCTCGGACCGGTAATACTTCTCCGGAAGATTCCTCCCCTCATGGCCCCCCTCTCCGAGGATGGACTGTTTGGTTCATCCGCCGAGCAGATGTCGGAAGCCTATGAGACCCAGGCTTCCCACGCCCCACAACTAGAGGGGAGAGCCCTGTCTCGTCAGCGGTTGCTGCGAGACCCCTGACAGGCGGCGCTAAGACCCCTGCCCCCCAGGGCACCCTAGCACACAAAGCGCAAAGGAAGAGGAGATATGCTGTGGAGGCCAGTGTATCACTTGGGTCCTGTACACATGTTTACTTTCTTCTCCGCTCCATACCCCGCTGCCAGATGGGAGGGTACGGTCCCGCCAGCGGCTGCTGTGGGCAACCGAGGGCGCACGGCACTAAGGAGGAGGTGAAGGCTGTGGGGACCGGGTTAACACTCCCCCCCCCCCCCCCCCCCTCTGTACATTGTTTTTGTTATAAAAAAGAAAAAGCCCGCTCTGTGCGAATGCCATTTTTGTGTTAAACAAACGTGCAGTAATTTCACCCCCTAAATGTGTGCCCAACACAAAACTGGGCCATGTTACTAACTCTGATAGAAAACGTAAGCAGCCCGACAACTCATCTCTCATGTCAGCAAGCTTTTTCCAGGTCCTTACGGGACCGGGGCTGACTAGGAGAATGATACATTTTCTGGTGACCCCCCCTCCCCTTTCTGTGGAATTGAGTCGCGGTGGCTCTCGTGTCGGCACTTTTTAAATAACGTAGCCCAGAGCCCACAAATGGTGGCTGGTTCCGCGTCTGTTTCGGCGATAAAAACATGTCAGTCTGAGAAAAATACAGGGTTTTTTCTTTCATGTCGAGACAAACCTGACGTTGGATATGGTGATGAAGCGAACCTCCCCAGGTGTCGCTCGTCACGAGGAGGGAATCCCCGTACACCTCAACGTGAGTAATTTGTATGTGTGGGTCCCGCCCTGTCAGAACGACCTGACGTCATGCTTAGCGACAGAGCGAATACCCCCTACCTTCGCTTGCCGCAGGGGGATTTCCCCGTGCCCTCCAACTCGAGGCCGTGGCACGTGTGGGTCCCGCCCAGCCCATTCGGGGTAATTACGTGTTGCACGCCCCCAGTCTAGACTTAGGTCCTAACAAGTGGCAGTGGCGTTGGGGTGCCTGTAATAGCGATAACAAATACCATCATAGGGTTCCAGTTTCAAGATAATCTGGGAAAAAGATTACACTGGTATATGTCGTGCCGCTTAGCTAGTGATCCCCAGTACGCTGTTAAAGGGAACTAGCTCTTTTCGGTAAACAAACGTCGTCCCCTCTCAAAAGGCGGATATGACGGAGGATGTTTCCCCAGGTTCTGAAAAAAGGAAAACCTGCGTCAGGGTCCCCTACGGGGGACCGGGGTCTCTTATCTACAGATAAGGGAGAAACGATGGGTTAGGGCTTATTACAAATAGCGCCCAGCTCCGTTCACGGGTTTGCGAACCTTGCTCTGTTATCAGATGCCGCGGCTGCGACAGCCTTGGCCAAACAAAAATCGATTGAATCGAGTCTCTGTTGGCAAAGCAGGTAATTCTCTCAGTCCCAGCGATGGGACGTAATGAAAGGGTCTACCCCCTGTTTTCTGGTACCAAGAGGGGGGGGGGGTCAGGCCCATACTGGACACATCTCCTAATCGGTCGATTGCGGAGAACCGTTCAAACTACGGACCGTCAGACCACATAATGAGTCTCACGTGAGTCTTCTCTGACCCCCCCTCACGGGGCAGGGTGTGCCGGACCAACACAGTAGGGAGCAGTTGGCCTACGGTCAACGTATTGGAAATTGAAGGCAGTGCACCTGGTCCTCGGGGTGCTTAAGGCACTCTTGTGAGGAACCGGCACGTCCTAGTCTGGACAGACGGCATAACGGCTTCCAATTCAATGCCTAGTGGCTCCACCAGGGTCTATCCCATGGTCTCGGGAGCCCTCTCTCGGCAGACGGCGCGGTGTTTCGACCGCCTGGCCTAGACAGTGTCTGATATTGGCCGTGGCGTATATTTTCAAGAGTGGTGGCGGGCTGAGGATTTGGACCCGATGTCATGTCCTCTATACTCGGTTCTATCCTTCCTTCAGTCTATCTTGGATAGGCCCTCAGGCTCCGACAGTAGGGGTATATGCTGCTGCAATATCCCCATATCATATAAGCTTCGAGGGCGCAACCTCTATTCCGCCGCCCTCTGGGAAAATGTTTTCTGCTGGGCGCACAGCGTCTCAAGCCTGTTAAAACGTGATTTGTCCCCTAACCGGGACCTCTAATTAGCCCTGGTTAGACTATTGGGTGTCTTTTAAACCTCCCGAGCGTACGCTATTGGAGCAGCTGTCTTTCAAGATGGCGTTTCTCCTGGCCATCACCTCCGCTAAACACGTGGGTGAATAATGCGCTCTTTCGGTTCGGCCGAATGTCTGTCTATACAGGGGGATAATAGCAGCGTTACTCTGAGGCCCAATCCAGCCTTTGTGCCAAAATATATCCGGAGCTCTTATCGCTCCAGGGACATTGTGCTAAAGGCTTTTCACCCTCCCCCTCATGCAGGTGAGGTGGAAAGGAGCCTTCACCTATTATGTCCCATTTGTGCGCTTGCGATATATCTTAAACGCACACAGGACCTCAGGGCTACCAGGTAACTGTTTGTTTGTCACGGTGGCCCTAGCAAGGGTAAGGCACTGTCCAAATAACGCCTGTCACATTGGTTGTGCAAGGGCATTGCCCTCTGTTACACCTTGGCTGGACAGGTTCCCCCCGCGGGCATCAGAGCGCACTCCACCCGTGGGGTGGCAGCCTCTGCTGCCCTGCTTAGAGGGGTCTCAGTGGAGGACATTTGCACTGCGGCTTCGTGGTCCTCCCCGAGCCCTTTCGTCAGGTTCTATCTCATGGACATGACTGAGAGCTCTGTCTCTCATGCGGTCCCTAGTGCTGGGACCTCTTCTGCATCCCGCCCCTAGCGGGTTAGCAGGGATGTGTGGTGATATAGACGGTGGGTTTATTACGCACGGTCTACTCACGTTGTGTGTTTTAGGGAAGCTGTGCTCTATTACGCATAGTATCAGAGTCCTATCCTTCCGCTCCTCGTTAGGACAGGTGTGGGGATAGGACCCTCCCCGCTTTGGTGGTCATAAGGGACCTCAGGGGGTACATTTATCAGGGCTACGCTCCTTGCTCCGCCCATTAGTCAAATAGGCTAAACGAGACGCAGAGCCAGTAGGAAATATAATAAGAGGTTATCCTATAACCCTAGTTATATGACTACTGGCAAAGCGTCTCGCTTTACGGCCCTGAGGACCCCTGGCTGTTTTCGCGTCAAATTCAGACTCGGAAGGGTGAACATGGCCACTGCACCGGGTTATATACGACCGGAGGTAGGCGTGGCTGGGTAGATGTAAGGTGCATGATTGTTTTTTTCAGGCGTGTGCAATAGGCACGAGTGTAGTCCAATAGGCGAAGCAAGACGCTTTGCCAGTAATCATATAACGTAAGGTTATGTATATAACCTAGTTATATGAGTACTGGCTAAGCATCCCTCTCTTAAGCCTATCGAGATATACCTCATCTCATGTACCTACTGTACTCCACTAACGAAAAACAAATACGCCCACACCTGCCGGGTCCCGCCCCTATGGAGTCGAGCTACCTAGACTTGAGGTGATGGCAGAGAGGGGGATGATAAGGAAGCTGGCTGCCATCATGGAGAACCCCTACCACCCCCTCTACGACGAGCTAGTCAAGATGAGAAGCTCGTTCAGCCACAGACTCATTCCCCCACGACACTCAACTAACCGACTCGGACAGTCCTTTATACCAGCGGCCATCAGGCTCCACAACAGTGGGCAGCGACTAGCTGCCTCCAGGCTCCACAACAGGGGGCAGCGACAGCGACTGCTACCAGACATTGACCTGGGACTTATAGGAACCCAAGGAGGACAACCTACACTACCTTAGGCTTACTGCACCTTATGTGGATACTGTGATACTGTGAATAATGTATATTTCAGTCGATACCGTGATACTGTGAATAATGTATACTCAGTAGATAGTAAATTATAACACTACCTTATGCATACTGCACCTTATGTGACACTGTGAATAATGTGAATATTTCTTCAGCTAGTCAGATAGTAAATTATATTGACCATATTGACCAAATTGTTTACACTGCCTGTGTTGTTTTTACTACCTGTACACTGTGTTGTTGTTTTACTACCTGTACCCCCCCCCCCTCCCCCCATGCTGCTATGATGCCTGAATTTCCCCAAGGGGATCAATAAAGGAATATCTTATCTTATCTTATCTTAAGACACTAGGCATGGTCACCAAACACTCTTCCTCGCCAAAAAACCCGTTTCCAGGAAAAGATTCCTCAAAAAGGGACTCAGGGCCGTTAAGAGCGGGATGCTTAGCCAGTACTCATATAACTAGGTTATATACATAACCTTACGTTATATTATCATACTTGGCCATCGCGTCCCGCTCTTAAGCCTATCGAGATATGGGGTAGAGCGGACGCGAGGCCCGACAGATGCACCCCCTGAGGACCCGTAAGCCTACATCAAGGGGTTGGGGAGTCCCGTCACCCCATCCTTCCTAATGAAGGGGGGGCGCAGTCAACTCCACCTGAGTGCGAGCAAGAGGGAACTAGAACCCCTTGAACACACAGCACAGGCGGAACCACGTGTGACCTAACACACTGTGGCCCATACCCACACACTCCTGCTACCCTACCAAAGGACGGGAAGCAGGAAAGGTCACAGACCCCAGAACCGCCTGGGAGACAGAACCCCCGGTCATGTCCATGAGGTAAAACCTTACAAAGGGGCCCGGGGAGGACCATGAAGCTGCAGCACAGATGTCCTCCACCGAGGCCCCACCCAGCAGAGCGGCAGAGGCAGCCACCTCACGAGTGGAGTGCGCCCTGACGCCCCCAGGGGGATCCAGCCCGGCCAACGTGTAGCAGAGGGCAATGCCCTCGCACAACCAATGGGACAGGCGCTGTTTCGATAGTGACTTACCGGCACGAGAACCACCGTGACAGACAAAAAGCTTATCGGTAACCCTGAGGTCCTGAGTACGGCTGAGGTAAATTCCCAAAGCACGGACCGGACATGACAGGTGAAGGCCTGCATCCAACTCACTAGCGTGAGGGGGCGGACGAAACGCCTGAACCACAATATCCCTGGAGCGGAAGGAACTCCAGATATTCTTAGGCACGAAAGCAGGATTAGGCCGCAGAGTGGCACCGCAATCGGAACGAAAAGACAGGCACTCTGGACGTACCGAAAGAGCACAGAGCTCACCCACGCGTTTAGCGGAGGTGACAGCCAGCAAGAACGCGGTCTTGAAAGACAGCTGTCCCAACGGCGCTTGCTCAAGTGGCTCAAACGGGGCCAAGGACAACCAACCGAGGACCAATTGAAGATCCCAACTCGGAGCCAAAGAGCGTTGCACTGGCTTAACGCGTCGAGCGCCAAGCAGGAAACGCTTCACAAGAGGGTGGCTGAACAAGACATCCCCCTCAAACCCCTCATGATAGGAGGATATAGCTGCTGCATATACCCTCACCGTCGAAGCCGACAGTCTACCAAGGAGAGACTGGAGATAACTAAGGACAGCATCTAGGGGGCAGGAGACTGGGTCCCGGCCCCCCGCCTTACACCACTCTTGGAACATACGCCATCTGCCCGCGTAAAGCGCGACAGTGGAGGGAGCATGCGCATTCCGGATGGTATTAACCACAGAAGGGTCCATCCTCTCCAGACCTACCCTCCCACCAGCCACACCAACAGGCGTTGGTACTGGAACAGCGACCCGTGTTGCTGAGAGAGGGCCGTCGCCGACCAAGGAATAACCCAAGGCGGAGCGACAAGTAGCTGGATCAAGACCGGAAACCACACTGCCGTGCCCCGGTCCGGCGCGACCAGGATCACCGTCCTGCGCTCCCTCCGTATCCGCTCCAACAGCTGACCCAACAGCTGTACAGGAGGAAAGGCGTACAGAAGACCGGGTGGCCATGGAAAGATCGAGAAGGCATCCACCCCCAAGGGGGGATGATCTGCTCGACTGACAGAGAACCACAAGGGGCACTTGTGAGAGCGTCGGCTCGCAAACAGATCTACCAAGGCCTCCCCGAAACGATCCCAGATCTGTCTGACTATGCCGAGACATCATATCCACGCCCACATTCTCTGCACCAGGGATGTGGAGCGCCCTCAGACTGCGCAGCCTGCGAGATGCCCATAGCCAAAGTTCGACCGCCGCCAGGTGCAGGCGGATGGAACGAGTCCCACCCTGCCTGTTGATATACGCCGCTGCCGTCATACTGTTTGTCCTGACCAAAACGTGCTCGCCTACCACCAGGTGGTCGAACCGTTTGAGGACCAGGAGGACCGCCTTCAATTCCAACACATTGATGTGCGGCAGGGTTAGAAATTAACATTTTTTTTCAAGGGCTTTTTTTGCCCCCCTTAATTGATTTTCGGGGGCTTTTTTTTGTATTTCGGGGGCACTGAATTTTTATGATGAAAATTAACATAAGGATTATAAAACATTGTTGACACTTTTTTTTACAGTCTTCGTCCCTATGTTTTGATAATGTAATGTTAATGTCTCCATATATAGGGCTCTACGCTAACCTTTTTCCCAAGGAGCACATGTGCTCCTAAATAAAATGTTAATAAATAAAATCTAAATAAAAATTTAGGAGCACACAAAGAAATTTACGAGCACAGTGAAAATTGTTCAAGTAACGGAGTTTATTAACTATTTATCTCATGCATTATTATACTGTGCGTGTGCACACTATGAATTTAAAATGGGGGACCCTGATGTAAACAAGACGAAAGTCTTTCTCTGGTCTGCATCCCCTTAACTTGTGTGTATTGAGCTGTACTGTATTGTACCCATTCTGCAATCTGTTAATAAAGTTTTCAATCAATCAAACGCAAAGGATATCGGTTGTCAAGCTGCTTTTGTATGTTGTAGTGTTGTTATGATACCAACATTTTGACTTTGATACAGATAGGAAAGGTAATGGAATATATTATTAGATGACAGAACATTGAAAATTCTTTATACAATTATTTAATTCATTATGAAATAGAAATTCCGTTTTTGGGTGGAACGTTTGTTGCAAGGAGGGAGGAGGCGGGGACCGCTGCGTGTTACACACAACACGGAGAAATGGTCTAGCTGCTTCGGTGCGTCGTTAACGTTAACGTCGGAAGAAATTCCCCACTAAGCCCTAAATTCAGAGCAGAGCAGTATCCTAATGACTTTTATGCTTCAGTCGATAAGGTGTTTTGCGAATTCTGTCAACATACCGTGGGGACTGGACCCGCAAAAACACGTGCGAATATCACTTCAAAAGCCATGTCAGCCGGATTCCTCTCTTTCTCCTCGTCTCTCTTTTGCTCAAAATAAAAATGAATGGGCTTCATGGCTGGCTGATTTTTTTTGCGTTGTCTGATTCTGAATGTATAACTTGCCTAAGCCGGTAACGTGACTTTGTTTTCGGGCGCTACTGTGATTGGACGTTTATGCGCCTTGTGTAATGTGGGACTATTATAACAGCGGAGCTGTTTTGTAATCGTCACTCGTCTCGAGTAAATGATTTTTCCGGGTGGCGCGCACACACATATTATTAGGGCCAAATACAAGGGAAATGCTCGCACTGTAGATCATATATATAATTATATATATAATTAGTAAACTGTCGGGGGCATTTTCTGCCCCCCTTAACTGATATTCGGGGGCATTTTGTCCATTTTCAAGGGCATTTTGCCCCGAGCCCCCGTTAATTTCGAACCCTGATGTGCGGGGTAGACGGGCCAGCACGGACCTTCGTCCAGCTGCCCCCCACTGCGTGGGTCCGACACGTCCCTCCCCAACCCGTGAGAGAGGCGTCGGTGAAGACCGTGACGTGTGAGCGCCTGCTGCCCATGGGGACCCCAATGGTGAGGATACCCAGCCTCCTCCAATGGGCGAGATCTCCCCATATCGACAAAGGAACCATCAACCGTTTCCATTTGTCCCTCACCGGATCTATTCCCATAGAGAAAAACCACCTCTGTATCCTCCTCATGAAGAGGAGGCCAAGAGGAACCACCGTGTGAGCAGATGCCATCATACCGAGCAGGCGCATCACTTGCAGCGCCGTGACCGTCCCTCCCAGACGGAAACCCCCGAGCGCGCGAAGGATAGACACCCGCCGCTGCTCCGAGAGGGTTACAATCATGGGCCTTGACCTCAACGTCAAGCCCAAGTACTCCACCTGTTGACTGGGAAGAGGCGTACTCTTCTTCCAGTTCACAGCAAAACCCAGCCTGGTGAGGAATTCCACCACCAGCCTGGTATGAGACCTGGCAACCTCCTCCGAACGACTGAGGAGTAGAATGTCGTCGAGATAGAACAGAACCTGTATTCCCCGACGACGTAGAGGCTCCAGCGCAGTCGCTACGCACGTGGTGAATGTGCGGGGAGCCAGAGAATAGCCGAACGGCAACCTCTGGTACTCGTACGGTACGCCCTGAAACAGGAACCGCAGGAACTTCCTGTGAGGAGGGAAAATCGGGATGGAAAATACGCATCCTTCAGGTCTATGGAGGTGAACCAGTCTCCCCTTCTGACAGCAAGCAGAAGGAGTTTGATGGTCAACATCCTGAACGGTCTCGCTACAATCAACCGATTGAACGCGGACAGATCCAGTATAGGTCTGACCCCCCCCCCGTTTTCTTGGGCACCAGAAAATAACGGGAGTAGACGCCTGACATCGCGTCCTCTCTCGGGACCACGACTACGGCCTGCTTCGGCAACAGAGATTGGATCTCGTTGGCCATGGCTGTCACTGCCTCTGACCCTGACAATAGGGTTGGCACCAAACCTGAACGGAGGTTGGGGTTGCGCGAACTGCAACACAAGCCCCTCCTTCAACGTTCTCTCTATCCACCCCCCCAAACGGCATTCTTGTCGCCATATGTGAAAATAATCCCACAGCGCACCCGCCGTCAACTGACGCTGGGGTGCAAGGAACAGTAGATAGTTGGCCCGGTCCCTCCCGCTGTGCGACGCACCCAAGGGGGGACCCCGACAGAAAGGGCCGGTTTGATACGGGAGAAGCTGTCATCAAACTGGTTGACACACACACCCCCCCTGAACACCCCTCTAGCGCATGCTGAGGAGTTGTTCTACAGCTAGACACGCAAGGCATGAGGACCCCATGGGCTCCTACACGCCGAAGCCCTGCAGTGATATTGCTATCACCCAAATCACGCTCACCTCTTCTTTGCAGACCACTGCCGCTCTCACGGGAGTGGGAGGCATCAGCGTGATACCCCGCCTGGCGAAGGCGAGGCCGGGGTAACCCTTGCTGTGCATTCAACAGAAGAGGCCTCGAGTCCCCCTGCTGACCACTGTAGCTAGTGGCAGCCGTAACACCAGGCTCCCCCATCACACAACGTGTGGTGCAGGAGCCACGCGACAGCACAACATTCTCACGGACAGACCCAGGCTCAGCCATCAACTGGGTGTCAGCCCCTGTCCCCATGAGAAGTGAAGAATGGGGCCGCATGCGCTTCAAAGAAGGTTTGCGGCCCGCAGCCAAAGGAAAACGATCAGAGCCCCGCTTCCGTGGGTAACAGAGAGAGGATTGAACGGGGAGCGGGCTGCTCGCGGCAGAATGACAACGGCTTGTTTTATCCAAGCCGCATACACCCAAAATGGCCGATCCCTCGGCCGCCAAGGCTGTCGGCCTTGTGGATCCCTGTTGACTCTCCGCCCAGGGCACCACTGGCGGGGGAAACATGGCCGCCTGTCGAGGGCCTCGCCACAGTCGTTGACGAGGCCGTGCTCCCACCTCTGGCTGCACAGCGTGAGGCGGTGTGGAACCCAGATCAACAACCGCCTGCGCCTCCACAGAATGACCAAAAAGACTTTCCTTGGAAAAAGGAGTCGTGACACTCCCAAGAGGAGAGTGCTCCAACCAAACATGCCTAACAACAAACGTTGATAGCATCCTAATCCTCCCCGCAGTTATAGCTTGCGACTGAGTCAAGATCTCTATAACACCACAAACATGCAACATGTTTACAATGTCGGCTGGACCCATAGCCCCACTACCCGACGCCAATGTGGATAGGAAACTAGCCAGCTGAGCCATAACACTGGCCGCCGCTACAAACCATCCTGCAGCAGTATACCACTCATCCGTCCATACTGCCACCCTCCGAGCCGATTCTCTCTCAAGCATCGGCCGGGTGGGACATTGTTCATCCCCACCGGGACACAGGATCAAAGCTACCTGGCTACGCAGCCACGGTACACTCGGCCTGCACCCTGTTGTTAGCCCTTTTACCCGTAAAAAAGGTAAATAAGACTCAGCGAAACCCCCCACATTAGCAACCGACTGACCTTCATCAATGAACCGGGCAAGAGGAGGGAAAAGCGGCAACGTCCCGCGGCGGGGAATATTAGAACAACGACCCATTTCAGCATCAACATTAGCATTAGCAGTAGCATTAGTAACATTAGTGTAAGCAGCATCATTGCTCCAGGATAGCCAGGAAATCGTCCACTGCAGTGGAACGTTCACCAAGCCACCCCGGCCCTGGCGCCGAAACACACTTCACAGCATTACTAACACCAACATTAATGCCTGATGACACAGGGCCTACCTGTGTACAAGCTGGCCCCATAGCCAAACCTTGTACGCTGCTCCTTGGTCTGCTGCCATCAGACGAGGAAACATCAACATAGGCCCGACGTGTCGCTGAAACATGCCCCGAAGATTCCAGGGGTAAGCAAACCTCCGGTAAGCTTTCAACATTACGCAATTTCTCTAATCTTTTCATAACAACTAGTTACATAAGGCGCACTGCGACCGTTATGATGGAAACGAAATAGAGGAAGAGTGTTTGGTGACCATGCCTAGTGTCTTATAGGCTATGCCTCCATAGGGGCGGGACCCGGTAGGTGTGGGCGTATTTGTTTTTCGTTAGTGGAGTACAGTAGGTACATGAGATGAGGTATATCTCGATAGGCTTAAGAGCGGGACGCGATGGCCAAGTACGATAATATAACTAGGGTTATAGGATAACCTTCGTTAGTAATCAACTGCTTCAATATCAGGAATGTCAATTTCAATAAATTAAATATTTTCTCAATTTGATGTCAAAACTAGCCAAATTGTTAGCCTAGTTTACCATAGTTTTTTGTAATTAATCAAAGAAGGTGAAATATGTAATCACTCAGTATGCACCCAAAAAGAAAATCCCTATTTTATCCGATTTTCTATATGCCATAAAGGACACCAACTCACTCCTGCTAACATTTCGTTGCAAATGAGCCAAAGTTCCACTGCAATTCTTCATACAGCACAGTGCCTTGCTATTTAGCTTTAAAAACTATTTGTTGGGCATAATTTCTAAAGTTACATTTTATAAATAATTTTGAATGTAATAAACCCCACATTGGATGTTTTGAATGTTAACTCTGTCTTAAAGTAAAATAAATAACCCATAGCCATCCATATATTTTTTTTAATGAAAGGTGGAATCACTGGTCACCAAACTGGCAGGCTAGGGTGGAAAACAATCAGCAACCTTTTCCGGGGTATTAAATATCATATTAAGATGAATTATAATATAATAAGAGGTCTGAAATAAATGTTATTTTGACCCATGTAGCCTATTCATCCAAACCACGGCATATACTTTCTCAATGTTTTCTTTTCAACACATTAGACATCCATAAATTAGGCTACCATTGAAATTCAATAGCGGTAAATTGAAATGAGTTCCAAAACCTATTTGTATAACTGCCCCTTTTCCACTGCATGGTACCTACTCGACTCTACTCTACTCGGCATTTTCGGTTTTCCATTACCAAAGTACCTGGTACCAGGTACTTTTTGGGTACTTTCTGGGTACTTTTTTATATATGGGTACTATTCTCGCAATGTTGGTCTTTTTTGGCACCACACCATGAAGTAGGGACAAATTAATAGAGTAAACGAGTGGTCTGACTATAATATTAGCTATGGCTAAGATTTTGCTGCAAATTCCATCAGCACCGGCTGTGCGAGTGTTCTTCAGCTTCATGATGATGTTATTATAGTTAATCAGTCAGTCGGTTTCATGAAAAAAGAGTTAAGATAGTTACCTGATAAATACGGTTTAAAAGAGACACCCCGGGATGGCTGATTTTATTCGCCAGGTCTTCACCAATGGATACAAAGTATTGCATTTATCAGAGATCATGCTGAGACATATTTGCAGGGTCAGGGAGCACTGGTGTTTTTTTGGTCCCTATTCAATACTTTATTTAGAACTGACCAAGTCCTTTTTGAATCACCCAGGGATGCTCTTACCTGAGGCCAAGAGATAAGATCAATTATTCTATTTCTATGACAGAATATATTGTGACGTAAATTAATATAATAATTATCACCATTATTCAGTGTGTTTAAATACAACTTTTATTTAGCTGAAGTTCATAACATAGCAGGCATTTATTAAATAAAGATGCATGAAAATAGAAAAATGGCAAGTTAAATAATAATAAAGCTGGTAATTGTATTAGAAAGATGTGGACTGAAATTGTTGTCTAATTACATAATGAGGATTACAAATATTAATTAAATCAAAGAGACAATACAAGGATTCCCAACAAACATAACTTCTGAAACAATTGGGCTAGATCCACAAAGAATGGATTGCACGGTGCTAATTGCACCCTTACTTACAATTCATTATGAATTGAAAATGGGGGTCCCTGATGTAAACAAGACGAAAGTCTTTCTCTGGTCTGCATCCCCTTAACAATTGTGTGTATTGAGCCGTACTGTATTGTACCCATTCTGCAATCTGTTAATAAAATGTTCATTCAATCAATCACCCCGCATTAGTGTTCACATATTTTAGCAAATAGTGTCAAATAATGTATTCTCTGTGCTACTGTGTAATGCAAAACCATTTATTTTCTCTCTGTTTCTTCTCCTCTGGTTTAGATGGCAGTGTCTTTTCATTCTGGAATTGTATCCTCACAGGATAAAATGGCATATCTAGGATACTTTGGCTCTTCTCTGGTGTCATCATGCCCTGATGCAGGGAGTCATGGATCTTCTGCCAGGAGTCCAGCTCTGAGCGCCACAGTGCAGCTCTGGCTCTGATGAATTGTGAGACTTCACTCTTGCTGCCTTTAGACAGACTGATGCTGTCTTTGCATATGACGAAGATGTCTAAGCCAAGGAAAAGGGCATTAACAGTCATCAGACCAGCCCTGGCTGACTTGGAGAGGGCAAGTGGCCCTTTGGCTGCTGCCTGGCCTATATCTGGGATCTCTGATGCCACCCTGGGAAGGTTACGGACTGCTTTACCTTCCTGGAGCGCTAGTTTACCAGCACTCGAAATCATCTTCCCTACTCCCAGGGCCACATCCACATTGTTCTCTCCCAATATGGTGAGGTTTTTATGGGATGCCTCCTCCAGACAGTCTTGGAAGCTCTGCACGTCCTCCATGAAGCTCTGGAGAACCTCATTGGCTTTATTTTGATGAGTCCTATTGACTCCAATCTCTGTGGCTACAGTGACTGCACTGTTGACTCCACTGGTAATCCCCAGACCCAGCCCAGTCATGGTCAGAGCCAGGGATACCCCAGCAGTTACAGGGATTAAGGCCAATCCGACGATGGACAGCACCCCTCCAACTGCCCCCACTGAGCTGCCTGCCACACTGGAGATCTTGGCTCCCATCTTCATCCTGTCTAGCTGGACGGCACTCTCCTCCAGTTCAGCTAGAGATTGCAGCATTCTGGGTTGCCGTTGGATGAAATTCTTGATGAAGCCAGAACCGAAGTCCTCCTGGAATAGGAACACCAGCCTGAAGTGTTGGTCCATCCTGACAAGGAGAAAAGGGAGAGTACTTACTGTCCTATTAATGTTGACATCTAGCTACCTACTTAATGTTGTAGGACGATGCTTGAATGTGAAACCTACAGTATGTCATTCTTGCTTTGATTGCAGGTAATACCTCAGACTTTTTTATTTTATTTGCTTAAAGGTCCTGTGTCTTATAAATGGCCTTTTCCAGTGTTTAGCATTGTTTCCTACCAATGGGGGTTTATATCAATGGGGTCTGTGTCTCTAATTCTCATTTTGACTCATTAGTCTAGTCTCGAGTTCACGAGATCCTCCCTCACTCAACTAAGCCATTCTGATTTTACTGTTTTGCTGACGTGAGTAAGGCACTGGTTGTAGTCACCGCCCACAATCAACAATTTGCTCAACAACAGAGCGAGTGATTTGATTTTGATTTTTTTTATTTGATTTTGAGTGGATTTTGAGTGGAATTACTTGCGAGGATGCCGACAGAGACAGCAGCGAATGAGCGAGCGAGAGAGAGAGAGAGGGAGAGAGAGATAGAGAGGGAGAGAGAGAGAGAGAGACACAAGCTTCTCTCTGGGAAACAAACGCATTTACACACACAGCACGCCGCGGGATGGGGCTTCTCCACTCGCATATCACTGTCAAAATATCTTTGACTCCCACGCGCGCGACCGTATTCCGATCCGTGCAATAATATTCACAGGGGTATATATTGTCATTTGAAATAATTTACCAATGCATTGATTGGGGGGGATACTAATTAATTTCGCTGCGGGGGGCATAATCCCACGGGACAATGCATTGGTAACTTGTTTCAAATGACAATATATACCCCTGTGAATATTATTGCATGGATCAGAATACGGGCACGCGCGTGGGAGCGTGCGCAAAGATATTTTGACAGTGATATGCGAGTGCTCCCGACTGTGAGGGAGAGAGAGATAGAGGGAGAGAAAGAGGGAGAGAGAGGGAAAGAGATAGAGAGGGAGAGAGAGAGGACACGCATTTACACACAACCTCCCGACCGCGCACGCGGGGCAGGAGCTTCTCACACACAAACACACATGCATGAGAGAGAAGCTCCTGCCCCGCGTGCGGTCGGGAGGTTGTGTGTAAATGCGTGTCCCTCTCTCTCTCTCTCTCTATCTTTCTCTCTCCCCCTCTCTCTCTCCCTCTCTCGTTCTCTGCTGTCTCTGTCGGCACCCGCGCAACCCGTTTGAGGAAGTGTCAGTATTTCCACTCGCTCTGTTGTTGAGCGAATGGTTGCGCTACAACCATAGAGGGGGCGTTAGTTATGCAGATCAGCTCCTTGCTACGTAGGATAGCGAGTCAAATCAGAATGGCTTAGTTCACTAGGGGAGGATATTGTCTCAACTGAATTGGAGCAATCCGCCAAAATGAGAATTAGAGACACAGACACCATTAATACAAACACCCATTGGAAAACAATGCTAAACATGGGAAAAGGCTATTTATAAGACATGGGACCTTTAACTCATTGGGTGCCACGCCCCTTCCGGGAAATTAGGCCTAGATGGCCACCGCTTTAATCAATGGGAGGACGGGGATATTTGCGAGTGCTTAAAATATATCTTAAATTATGGCTATGGGTCTAATACACATGTCGCTTATCAATGAGTTGCTTGCAGTCAACATGTACAAAACTGAGTTTTTTCATCTGTACATTTCCGTTTTATACCGTTTTGAATACGAGTATAGTTTTGGTGATTTCTAGTAATTCCAGAGAAAGACGCGATAATAGCCCTTTAGTGGAATACACAAAACACGATTTAGGAATCGTTTTCCAATAAACGCTAGATTATCGATAGTATATGTGTCCTTATGCACGATACAGAAGCGGGCTGAAAAATCAATTATCCGTGCCTTGGTCAGCGCCAAAGGCACGCACACACACGTTGTGATCGCTGTGAAAAAAACATCTGATTAACCCAAGATTGGTAACATAGAGTCCTTACCTCACATCTGATGTCCTGCAAAAAGATGAATCCAATTCCTGATCGCCATTCCAAATATTGATCGCGTTTATTGATCCAACGTTATATATCCAAAACACATAATCCACGCTGCTCAGAGTCAGTGTCCCCAGTCAATATGGTATACGATACTGCATGCCCGAGAAGGAAAACCTGGACCGGATTTTCTTTTTTTTTGATGCACAGTCCCAGTCAATCCAATCCAATGATGTGCAATACCATCCGGGAGACGATAGGCGGCGGTATTTGCCCTTTTGCGAGCTCAGACCCATTCCCAACGATAACATCAGGTTGGATGGATGAAAATTAATGGTTATCGCTAATAAAAGAAATAACGATTAAAACCCGACTATACTCGTGATTGGCGCTCAAGCGATGGCGAGTTAACCCGACTATACTCGTGATTGGTGCTCAATGAGTTAATATTTGCTAGCTATCTTGTGTTGACATATCACTGCCATATACTTTGAGAGTATTTGAAAATGTGCTATACCATATAAAAAAAATCAAATATAAACACAGACAGATCTAGGTATTTTTTAACAAGCAGTTGCCTAGGTTTGGAGTGGCACATTATGGCACATTGTGGATCAGCATCAAATATATTGAAGATTATTCAAAACATATCTATTGTTGAAATAACATTGCAAGGTTATACAATTTGATGGAAATTATTCTCATTCTTTCATTTTGTTTGTTTTAGTTTCCTGTTAAAAGTTAAGCCATAGTGATTCAAACTTGGATTAACTGTTTCTTTTTTTTTGTATCTCTCTTTCTCTGTTTTTAACCTACATCTACTGTAACAAGAGCAATGCTTACCTGACATTAATGAGCTGATTGATATGGTGGAGCATCTTTTGTGTGTCATCCTCAGTCAAATCTATATCAAAAACCATTGTTTTGATATTCATCTTCTCCCAATGGTCACAGACTGAACTGTGAATGAGAAGGCTACAATAAATGTCTACAGTAGATTGCGTATTATATAATACTGTGTGTACTGTACATTAAACAGAATATATTACCATTTGAACATGATAGGGTTTACCTTTTCTCCATTCTCTCACAGATCTTCTGGGTGAGGTGTATGTATTTGTCCAACTGAAACGCCAGCACCTCCACATTGTGAAGGCTGGGGATGAAGAATGCCCCTGCTTCTCTCTTAAACTGGATGATGAGTGGGCAGGCCAGCTTTGCAGCAGCGATGACAGCCTGGACACTTTCTAAACTCGCCCCCAGGGGGAGCTCTAACATATGGTTCTTGTCCATGAAAACATGCAGAGAGGTGACCGCCAGCTTCTCCACAGCATCCAGGAAGCAGCTTAGCTTCTCCAGGCCTCCCAAAGTATCCTTCAGCACATGGGCCAGCTCCTTATTCAGCTCCTCACGCCTGCTGTCTGCAGTCATCTGGGTCAACTTGCTCTTCATGTATTCTCCCAGAGCCTTGGATTTATTCTCAGACTTACTGACGTGGTCGAAGTTCAGGTCAATTCTGTTTGCCCTTTCCTTGATGTCCATCATCATGTCCATCTCTCTCTTCCTCTCCAGCATCCATTTTGAGAGCCGTTTACAGCATTTTTTAACCGCATCAATGTGGCTGAGAGTGTCCGAGATGTACTGGCTCAAAGCCTCCTGGAGTTCTTCTCTGTAACACAAAATGAACATTATGACATTTGTTCAAAAGACTGTAGAGGGGAATTACCACCCATTTAAAAAAAAATCTTCCTGTACCCCAGGACAGTTAGTTTTTTACGACTGCTTTGACGCATTTTGCACATCAGCATTTCAATGTGCAAAACTCTTAACACAGAATGCTATACTGCTCATTTTGGGTTCAAAATGCAATATAGCATGCAAAATAAAAATACCAGTGTCAAATCAGAGAATAGTATATGCAAAAGCTTATAACAGCACCAAAACATTAGATATTTCCAACAATTAAGTGAACAACTGAACCAAATTAGATTATACTGTATGTCCTGCAAAAGTGTATCATAGTGTCAGAGTCAGAACACAGAACAGTTTAATTATTGGTGCACTTTTCAAATACAATGGTCATTATCAAATAATGCGGTCAAACACAATATACTTGTTACCAAAATAGACTATGCAATGGTCATTTCCTCATAACCCCTGTGATAGACTGCAGTATAGTGCTTGTGTCTTTATGAAAGACAAACCAAATATATGATTACAGTATTTGAAGTTTAATCATTACAGTAAAGAAAAATACATAAAGTAATGCTCTGTATTGTACAGTAAAAACAGTTACGGTAAACAAACTATTATAAAGTACAGTAAAAAGGGGTTACTTGGTGCTTTTTCAATGTTCACCCAATTGTCGTGAGGCTGATTGACTGGATATTTTCGAAGACTCTGTTATCAGCTATTACAGTAACACAGAATGCTATACTGCACATTTTGGGTTCAAAATGTAATACAGCATGCAAAATTAAAGTAAAATACCAGTGTCAAATCAGAGAATAGATTATGCAAAAGTTTACATATCACAGCACCAGAACAGGATATGTGATATTATGAATTTAAAGAGTGCATTTAAATTCATAAACACGCACGCACACACAGGATAACGGTCTCTTACTGTGCCACACACACACACACACACACACACACACACACACACACACACACACACACACACACACACACACACACACACACACACACACACACACACACACACACACACACACACACACACACACACACACACACACACACACACACACACACACACACACACACACACACACACACACACAAAGGATAACGGTCTCTTACTGTGCCATAGAAACGTTGTCTAAGGTTCTGTCCTGACTGTTCATCCTGTCGCCAACTCCTTGTGATCTCATTTTATCAGATGCGTTCCTGGACAAAACAAAAGTAATTTAGAAATCTCTAAACTCTAGCAATAGTTCACATGTTATACATATTATTTAGGGCTTTGATTGATTGATTGATTGAAAACTTTATTAACAGATTGCAGAATGGGTACAATACAGTACAGCTCAATACACACAATTGTTAAGGGGATGCAGACCAGAGAAAGACTTTCGTCTTGTTTCCACCAGGGTCCCCCATTTTCAATTCATCAGGATTCTGGCAATCAGGCTGCCAGAAAAGGTGTGTATGTGCACTATACTATTCCTTTATTTCGTTTAATTTCAAACCTTTAAAAAATATTTTACAATGATGTCAAGTCACAGTCAAGTTAAAATTAATAAAACAAACACAGATGAACATAAAGAAAAATCTGTTCAAACAGTTACACATTGAAGCAGGGAGGTTTGTGATCATGGCTGTAAATCAATTATTGTCCATAGGTTAGTAGAGTAGGCCTACTGCTTTTCAGCGTGTGGAAGATCATTCCAATAATTTGGGGCACTAAAATAAAAGGCTGACTTACTGGACCAGTCCAGTATACTTTCAGTGATATTTATGTTTGTTTGTTTGTTGGTTTTTATTAACCCATTAGCTATAGCCTACCTATTGAACGTCCGCTAGTCTTCCTGTGGTCCTCAATGTGATGTCCATGTCCTGTTAAACCCTGACGAAGGCAGCTTATAGGTGTCAAAATAGTTTTTCTTTTTTGTATGTCTCAATAAGTGATTGCATCAATGATAGGTGTGTGGCCGCTACTCACCTCGTCAATAGAGGTTTCGTTTCACCTGCATTATCCACGAAACCACGATAAAACCGAACAAATGACCATAGACCACCGTAACACTTCCGGGATTCTGAAATCAGGGAGGAGATTGCGGGGGGGTCAAATGAATGAATGTGGACGAGAGCCGTGATGTTAGTGGTTGCCGATACGGCTGTGGGGGTGCTAGAGACATGATCGAATAGACGTTTATGCGCCTCGCTCTCCTGAACACGGCGTGACCCATAACTAATCGATCAGAACTAAATCGGCAGAGAAAAAGCCCATTTTAAAGCACCTATTCCGCATGGACATGCGCAGAGTGCCCATGGAGTCTGGACGACGCGAGATGACGCACAAATGAATGTGGACTGTTCCATCAGAGGGGGGAGCTTCGATGGTCATGTAAGTGGCTACAGACCGCTGCACTTAAATATAAACATTAGTCTACCTGTAGACTCAATGAGGTAATTGTAGATGTCGCCATAAGACTCGTCTGGCCATTTAGTGGGATCATTTTTTCATTATCCTGTTCGGCTGAAAGGACATTGGCCACCGAAGCTCCCCCCTCTGATAGAACAGTCCACATTCATTCGAGCGTCATCTCGCGTCGTCCAGATTCCATGGGCACTCTGCGCATGTCCATGCGGAATAGGTGCTTTAAAATGGGCTTTTTCTCTGCCGATTTAGTTCTGATCGATTAGTTATGGGTCACGCCGTGTTCAGGAGAGCGAGGCGCATAAACGTCTATTCGATCATGTCTCTAGCACCCCCACAGCCGTATCGGCAACCACTTCCATCACGGCTCTAGTCCACATCCATTCATTTGACCCCCGCAATCTCCTCCCTGATTTCAATGTAACGCGGAAGTGTAGTGGTCTATAGTATTTCCACCATTTTCATGGAAATGAACATGATGGAAATATCATGGTACTTTTAGTTATACCATAGCTAGCAAAACAATTTCTTATTTGTGAAAGAAATTTAAAAATACGTAGGACTTACCTGTATTACTTGATCAACACTTGAAGGTGTTCAGAAAGCTGTGCAGTCAGAGTGGCACGGATGGCTAATAATGCAGACTCCTCTGGAGTGTCGAGTTTCTTCTACTCGGCCTGGCTTGTTAGGTTTCGTTTACCTTTCTCCGTGGGGCCGTGTTTAAGCCATGCCCTTTTCCCTACACAACACAATAATGACACTTTGGAAAAACGGGTATCTCAGTGCGCACACCAAGAAGGCAAAAAGGAACGTAAATCTGGGTGAAGTTCAAGTTCAAGTTTTGTTTTATTTGTCACATGTAATGGTAAATGGTGCATTTTGATATAGCGCTTTTATCCAACAATTTTTGTTCCTCACATTCACTCATTCACTCACACATTCACACACCGATGGCGGAAGGCGGAAGCAACCATGCAAGGTGCCAACCTGCTCACCGGGGGGCGGGCGGCGTGGGACACTCCGCGGCCCGGGAGAAGTGGGAATTGATCACCAGACAGCTCTATCTCCTATACATTACAGTGAAATGCTTGGTTCTGTAGTATGCGCCCCCTGAGATTGTGATTTAATTTATACAGTAAAAAGTAAAAAGAATAAAGGCCAAACATACTGTTAGCCATGCCAGGAATCGAAACAATCAATCCAATCCAAAGCTAGATACAGTATGTAAAATGTGAAAGAATTGGACAATTCCAATAGTCTCAGATGTAACACAAATATGTCTCGTGAAAAAAACTAAAAATGTTAAAATTACAGTATTTAGAAAGGGTTGTTTAGGGGGGCTGTCCTGTCAACCTGTGACATTAACTCTTATGGTGTGTCACCCGTTTTGGGCAGCTCTATAAAACTCTTTATCAGCACCCTCTTAGTACCTAAGGTGCTTCCTTGTGTATTCCCTGTAATACCGTAGTACCCCTGTCATGCCATGTAGTAGCCTTAGTAGCGGAGAACGGGGATAGTTGTCACACTTTTTACTTTAGTGTGACTTGCTCATCATCAAAACATCTTTCAATAGTCATGAATGAATGAATGAATGAATGAAAGAATGAATGAATGAATGAATGAATGAATGAATGAATGAATGAATGAATGAATTAATGAATTAATGAATGAATGAAAACTTTATTTAACAGATTGCAGAATGGGTACAATACAGTACGGCTCAATACATACAATTGTTAAGGGGATGCAGACCTGAGAAAGACGTTTGTCTTGTTTCCATCAGGGTCCCCCATTTTCAATTCATATAGACATTTATGACATACACAACATACATGACATTTATGGCATAGGGACATATAGGTATTTAGTACTGATACATTTGTGACATAAACGGTATTCAAATATACAGTACTGTTACCCCTAGATCCTGACAGAGTATATACATATGATGGGGAGGGGACTGTACATTAGGAGGGGGTGGGTGGGTGGGAGAGAAATATACATACGGCGGGGAGGGAATATATACATGCGGTGGGGAGGAGACTGTCTATTAGGAGGTGGTGGGGGTTTTGGGCATTTACGGTGGCCAGTTTCGAATTGCAGCCTCCCGTAGGTGCTCTTTAAGAGCGGTTTTGAATGTGGGCAGGGATTCACATTCCTTTACAGCTTTGGGTAGGGCGTTCCACATTGTTGTGGCATAATTGCGAAACGTGTTTAGTCCCTTGTTTGATCAGAATCTGGGTTTAACATGATTTGTTGAGCTTCCTCTAGTGTAGTGGTTGTGGTATTCACTGACCTTTGGGAAGTATTTTGACATGTACATGGGCACCCCGGTCGTATAGTGTATCTTGTAGACCAGGCCCATTGCAAGTTGCTGTACTCTGTCGTCTACTCTAAGCCATCCTAGGTTGTCAAAGTGGGCAGGGGTGAGGTGGGTTCTGGGGTTCAGGTCAAGTAGTAGTCTGACCAGTTTGTTTTGTGATGTTTGTAATTTTGTTTTAAGCGCCTTTGAGGTGCTTTGGTACCATGAGGTGCATGCATAGTCATAGTACCCTTGAATGAGTGCTCCTGCCAGAGTCTTCAGGGTATTCTTGTTTACCAGGGAGGAGATCCGGTACAAGAATCTAGTTCGTTGGTTGACTTTTTTTATTACATTGGATGCCATTTTGTCACAGGAGAGATTTGCCTCTAGGATGGAACCCAGGTAGGTAATTTCGTCTTTCCTTGTGACAATATTGTCACCCACTGTAACTGAGAAGCCGTCGGTCTTGCTGAGTTTGTTATTTGAACCGAAGAGAATGGACTCTGTTTTGCCCATGTGTAATGATAGTTTGTTATCAGCGAGCCATATGCAGATTTTGCCTAGTTCCGAGCTGAGGGTTTTTTCAACCTGCAACTTGTTCTTGTCAGAGACCAGCAGTCTTTTGCATGTCATTTGCATAAATTAGGAAGAGTAGCGGTCCTAGTATGCTTCCTTGTGGAACACCACAGCTCACTGTGAGGGGGGGGGATAGAGTACCGTTTACCTATACCATCTGTTCTCTCCCCTCCAGGTAGGATTGCATCCAGCTCACTGATAAGCTATCAAAACCAATTGCTTTTAGCTTGTCCATTAGAATGGAGTGATTGACAGTGTCGAATGCCTTTTGTAGGTCCAGCATGACCATGCCGCAGTATTTGCCCGCGTCCACCTCTTGTTTGATGTGGTCGTTCAAATAGAGGAGGCATGTGTCAGTGGAGTGGGACGTTCTGAAGCCAGATTGGAATTCGTAGATTAGATTTTTTTCCGCCAGGTACTTTTCGACCTGTTCGTAGACTATTTTCTCCATGACTTTCGAGATGGAGGTAAGAATAGAAACAGGGCGGTAGTTGCCTGGGTCTAATTTGCTGCCCTTTTTGTGCAGAGGGGTCACTCTCGCAATGTTGAAGTCCTTGGGGACGTGCCCCTGTTTTATAGAGAGGTTTATTATGTGTGTGATGACTGGGGTGATGGCGGCTGCTGCGTCTCTGAGGAATTTGGAGGGGATGTTGTCATGGCCAGTGGCCTTGTTAGGTTGGAGGGCGCTCAATTTTTTGAGTACCTCATCGGTTGTTACCATTTCAAGTTTGAAGTCGTCTTTGTGGACCCCTAGGTTTTTGTAGTATGCTACTATGTGTTCTACCCCATAATGCCCTGAGTGGGAGGGTAGTTTGTTTACCAGTGTTGTGGCTATGTTTGTGAAGAAGATGTTTAAGTAATTGGCTACATCCAGCTTGTCTGTGATGAGCGTGTTTATGTTTATGTTTGAGAATCTGGTTTTAAGTTTTTTACTGCAGCCTAGTTGATTATTGAGTAATTTCCAAAGTTCGCGGGGTTTGTTTTTGTTTTCCTCAGTTTTGTCGTTGATGAAATTTCTTTTTGCGGTTCTGATCATGGTGTTTACGTCATTTCTTAGTCTGTTTCTTTGAATTTTTAGTTCAACCACGTGGGCTTGGAGTTCACTGTTTGAGCTTTTGGAAAGCTTTGTCTGACTTTTATGAAGTTCAGAGCATTTTTTGTCTCTGGTTTTCATAGCGGCCAGTATTTCAGTGTTCATCCATGGCTCAGCGCGATTTTTAACCCTGGTGGTTCTTATGGGTGCCATGTTGTTGAGTATTGCTGTGAATTTGGTTTTGAATCCAAGCCATGTTTCTTCAACCTGTGTACCACTGAGTTCATCTGACCAGTCCAAGCTCAATGGTCAATGGTGGTTTGTGTCGAATCACATACCCTTGTGGGTTGGGTGATTAGCTGGCTGAAACCGTGCAGATCAGAAAATCTACTGAAGGCCTTGAAGACGGGTGCTGCTTTACGCAGCATATCCGTGTTCCAGTCCCCAATAAGAATTTTTTCTACCCCCTCCACCCCAGCTAAACACCCATCAAGTGTGTCATAAAAGCCACTCTGTTCTGGTGGTCTATAGATTGTGCCTACTAGTACTGGTTTCGCCCTGTCTAATAAGATTTCAATCCAAACAGTTTCAATTTCATCATGGTTAAGGTCAGTACGGTTGATGTATTTGGTATCCTTGTGTATATACACACAGACGCCACCTCCATACTGATTTCTATCCCTCCTGACTATTGAGTAGTTTTCAATTTCAATCTCTGGATCCTGTACAGATGAGTCTAATTTTGTTTCTGTGAAACACAATATGTTAGCCTTACCGTTTAAAAACAACTGTTTGATTTCAGCCAGTTTAGGTCTCAGGCTATTTGTATTAAGATGGAATATGTGAAGTCATTCCTACATTAAATTGAAGCATAAGATGTTGGCTTGAAATGTGTATCCCTCTCATTTTCCAACGTATTGTAACAAAGAGTTAATCACCTATCAAAGACACTCTGACACATTGTGACAACCAACCCCATCATGGGGATGGTTGTCACACACTATGGGGTTGGTTGTCACCATGTGTTTTAATGGGAAAAATCTTAAAAAGAAGACAAGAAGGCAGAACTAAATTTTAAAGTTTAATTGCATTGACAAGTTGACAAATACATAACTTAATGCATCTTAACATGAACATAAACAGGAAACACATCTTTAGGCCATCCTATATAACAAAATAAGAACACAATAAATCGGCCTAACAATAATAGCCTACACAACATGTGACAACCAACCCCAAAGAAAATGTGACGACCAACCCCAACTGGAATGTCTTGATAGCATCAAGGCTAACAACCATCTAACAACTAGTTAGCTAGCTAACAACAATCTAAATTATAGCTATCCCTTCACACTTTTTAAGGGTAATTCATTATAAACCAATTGTGTAAAAGCCTAGAAGAAAAATACTGAGGAGCGGAATATTTACAAATGGACATGAAAAACACAAAAAGTCCTCTCACCTTAAGTTCAGCTGTTTCACTCCAAAGATGACAATGTATGTAGGTGAACTCTGACCCCAATTCTGGACATTTAAATACCAAAATATGGGATACAGGACCCTCTGGTGGTGAAATATAATGAATGTGACAACCTACCCGTGTGACAACGTCCCCCATTCTCACCTACTATGCAGTACCCTGTAATATCATGCAGTACCCATTAGTACCATGTAATATCCTGTCATACCATACTGTATACCCTTTAGTAACAGTTCGGCATTTAGTAGTAGTTATTCGGCATAGTAGTTCGATCTTACAGAGCCCATTGTCTTAAACTCTTCCCAGGCCATGGCAGATGGCCCTTGGGTTCCTGTCGTAGATAGAATCATTTGACCACTCACTTCATATGTAAATCGACCTGTGTGCCCACAATGGCAATCGGTCTATGTAAACACACACACAATCTATGAATTATTGTTTTGAGGGCCAAGTATTTCTACACATTAGTTAATCATGAGATCTATGTTTGGGAATTTACCACACTCTTACCTGAGGCCAAGAGATAAGATCAATTATTCTATTTCTATGACAGAATATATTGTGACGTAAATTAATATAATAATTATCACCATAATTCAGTGTGTTTAAATACAACTTTTATTTAGCTGAAGTTCATAACATAGCAGGCATTTATTAAATAAAGATGCATGAAAATAGAAAAATGGCAAGTTAAATAATCTTGTAAAAAAGGAAAAGCTGGTAATTGTATTAGAAAGATGTGGACTGAAATTGTTGTCTAATTACATAATGAGGATTACAAATATTAATTAAATCAAAGAGACAATACAAGGATTCCCAACAAACATAACTTCTGAAACAATTGGGCTAGATCCACAAAGAATGGATTGCACGGTGCTAATTGCACCCTTACTTACAATTCATTATGAATTGAAAATGGGGGTCCCTGATGTAAACAAGACGAAAGTCTTTCTCTGGTCTGCATCCCCTTAACAATTGTGTGTATTGAGCCGTACTGTATTGTACCCATTCTGCAATCTGTTAATAAAATGTTCATTCAATCAATCACCCCGCATTAGTGTTCACATATTTTAGCAAATAGTGTCAAATAATGTATTCTCTGTGCTACTGTGTAATGCAAAACCATTTATTTTCTCTCTGTTTCTTCTCCTCTGGTTTAGATGGCAGTGTCTTTTCATAAAATGGCATATCTAGGATACTTTGGCTCTTCTCTGGTGTCATCATGCCCTGATGCAGGGAGTCATGGATCTTCTGCCAGGAGTCCAGCTCTGAGCGCCACAGTGCAGCTCTGGCTCTGATGAATTGTGAGACTTCACTCTTGCTGCCTTTAGACAGACTGATGCTGTCTTTGCATATGACGAAGATGTCTAAGCCAAGGAAAAGGGCATTAACAGTCATCAGACCAGCCCTGGCTGACTGGGAGAGGGCAAGTGGCCCTTTGGCTGCTGCCTGGCCTATATCTGGGATCTCTGATGCCACCCTGGGAAGGTTACGGACTGCTTTACCTTCCTGGAGCGCTAGTTTACCAGCACTCGAAATCAACTCTTCACTTTTCAACATCTTCACAGCAGAGGCACCATCAACAATGGAATCAATGCCTTTTCCAATAGTACACACTTTAGTAATCACCTTCCCTACTCCCAGGGTCACATCCACATTGTTCTTTCCCAATATGTTGAGGTTTTTATGGGATGCCTCCTCCAGACAGTCTTGGACACACTGCACGTCCTCCATGAATCTCTGGAGGACCTCATTGGCTTTATTTTGATGAGTCCTATTGACTCCAATCTCTGTGGCTACAGTGACTGCACTGTTGACTCCACTGGTAATCCCCAGACCCAGCCCAGTCATGGTCAGAGCCAGGGATACCCCAGCAGTTACAGGGATTAAGGCCAATCCGACTATGGACAGCACCCCTCCAACTGCCCCCACTGAGCTGCCTGCCACACTGGAGATCTTGGCTCCCATCTTCATCCTGTCTAGCTGGACGGCGCTCTCCTCCAGTTCAGCTAGAGATTGCAGCATTCTGGGTTGCCGTTGGATGAAATTCTTGATGAAGCCAGAACCGAAGTCCTCCTGGAATAGGAACACCAGCCTGAAGTGTTGGTCCATCCTGACAAGGAGAAAAGGGAGAGTACTTACTGTCCTATTAATGTTGACATCTAGCTACCTACTTAATGTTGTAGGACAATGCTTGAATGTGAAACCTACAGTATGTCATTCTTGCTTTGATTGCAGGTAATACCTCAGACTTTTTTATTTTATTTGCTTAAAGGTCCTGTGTCTTATAAATGGCCTTTTCCAGTGTTTAGCATTGTTTCCTACCAATGGGGGTTTATATCAATGGGGTCTGTGTCTCTAATTCTCATTTTGACTCATCAGTCTAGTCTCGAGTTCACGAGATCCTCCCTCACTCAACTAAGCCATTCTGATTTTACTGTTTTGCTGACGTGAGTAAGGCACTGGTTGTAGTCACCGCCCACAATCAACAATTTGCTCAACAACAGAGCGAGTGGAATTACTTGCGAGGATGCCGACAGAGACAGCAGCGAATGAGCGAGCGAGAGAGAGAGAGAGGGAGAGAGGGAGAGAGAGATAGAGAGGGAGAGAGAGAGAGAGGGACACGAGCTTCTCTCTGGGAAACACACGCATTTACACACACACACCATGGGGTGGGGCTTCTCCACTCGCATATCACTGTCAAAATATCTTTGACTCCCACGCGCGCGACCGTATTCCGATCCGTGCAATAATATTCACAGGGGTATATATTGTCATTTGAAATAATTTACCAATGCATTGATTGGGGGGGATACTAATTAATTTCGCTGCGGGGGGCATAATCCCACGGGACAATGCATTGGTAACTTGTTTCAAATGACAATATATACCCCTGTGAATATTATTGCACGGATCAGAATACGGGCACGCGCGTGGGAGCGTGCGCAAAGATATTTTGACAGTGATATGCGAGTGCTCCCGACTGTGAGGGAGAGAGAGATAGAGGGAGAGAAAGGGGGAGAGAGAGGGAAAGAGATAGAGAGGGAGAGAGAGAGGACACGCATTTACACACAACCTCCCGACCGCGCACGCGGGGCAGGAGCTTCTCACACACAAACACACACATGCATGAGAGAGAAGCTCCTGCCCCGCGTGCGGTCGGGAGGTTGTGTAAATGCTCTGTGTTTCTGAGAAGCTCCTGCCCCGCGCATGGTCGGGAGATTGTGTGTAAATGCGTGTCCCTCTCTCTCTCTCTCTCTCTCTCCCTCTCTATCTTTCTCTCTCCCCCTCTCTCTCTCTCTCTCCCTCTCTCGTTCTCTGCTGTCTCTGTCGGCACCCGCTCAACCCGTTTGAGGAAGTGTCAGTATTTCCACTCGCTCTGTTGTTGAGCGAATGAGTTGCTTGCAGTCAACATGTACAAAACTGAGTTTTTTCATCTGTACATTTCCGTTTTATACCGTTTTGAATACGAGTATAGTTTTGGTGATTTCTAGTAATTCCAGAGAAAAACGCGATAATAGCCCTTTAGTGGAATACACAAAACACGATTTATGAATCGTTTTCAAATAAACGCTAGATTATCGATAGTATATGTGTCCTTATGCACGATACAGAAGCGGGCTGAAAAATCGCTTATCCGTGCCTTGGTCAGCACCAAAGTCACGCACACACGCGTTGTGATCGCTGTGAAAAAAACATCTGATTAACCCAAGATTGGTAACATAGAGTCCTTACCTCACATCTGATGTCCTGCAAAAAGATTCATCCAATTCCTGATCGCCATTCCAAATATTGATCGCGTTTATTGATCCAACGTTATATATCCAAAACACATAATCCACGCTGCTCAGAGTGTCCCCAGTCAATATGGTATACGATACTGCATGCCCGAGAAGGAAAACCTGGACCGGATTTTTTTTTTTTATGCACAGTCCCAGTCAATCCAATCCAATGATGTGCAATACCATCCGGGAGACGATAGGCGGCGGTATTTGCCCTTTTGCGAGCTCAGACCCATTCCCAACGATAACATCAGGTTGGATGGATGAAAATGAATGGATATCGCTAATAAAAGAAATAACGATTAAAACCCGACTATACTCGTGATTGGCGCTCAAGTGATGGCGAGTTAACCCGACTATACTCGTGATTGGTGCTCAATGAGTTAATATTTGCTAGCTATCTTGTGTTGACATATCACTGCCATATACTTTGAGAGTATTTGAAAATGTGCTATACCATATAAAAAAATCAAATATAAACACAAACAGACAGATCTAGGTATTTTTTAACAAGCAGTTGCCTAGGTTTGGAGTGGCACATTATGGCACATTGTGGATCAGCATCAAATATATTGAAGATTATTCAAAACATATTTATTGTTGAAATAACATTGCAAGGTTATACAATTTGATGGAAATGATTCTCATTCTTTCATTTTGTTTGTTTTAGTTTCCTGTTAAAAGTTAAGCCATAGTGATTCAAACTTGGATTAGCTGTTTTTTTTTTTTTTGTATCTCTCTTTCTCTGTTTTTAACCTACATCTACACCTACTGTAACAAGAGCAATGCTTACCTGACATTAATGAGCTGATTGATATGGTGGAGCATCTTTTGTGTGTCATCCTCAGTCAAATCTATATCAAAAACCATTGTTTTGATATTCATCTTCTCCCAATGGTCACAGACTGAACTGTGAATGAGAAGGCTACAATAAATGTCTACAGTAGATTGCGTATTATATAATAATGTGTGTACTGTACATTAAACAGAATATATTACCATTTGAACATGATAGGGTTTACCTTTTCTCCATTCTCTCACAGATCTTCTGGGTGAGGTGTATGTATTTGTCCAACTGAAACGCCAGCACCTCCACATTGTGAAGGCTGGGGATGAAGAATGCCCCTGCTTCTCTCTTAAACTGGATGATGAGTGGGCAGGCCAGCTTTGCAGCAGCGATGACAGCCTGGACACTTTCTAAACTCGCCCCCAGGGGGAGCTCTAACATATGGTTCTTGTCCATGAAAACATGCAGAGAGGTGACCGCCAGCTTCTCCACAGCATCCAGGAAGCAGCTTAGCTTCTCCAGGCCTCCCAAAGTATCCTTCAGCACATCGGCCAGCTCCTTCTTCAGCTTCTCACGCCTGCTGTCTGCAGTCATCTGGGTGAAAAAGCTCATCATGTATTCTCCCAGAGCCTTGGCTTTATCTTCAGAGTTACTGACGTGGTCAAAGTTCAGGTCAATTCTGTCTGCCCTTTCCTTGATGTCCATCATCATGTCCATCTCTCTCTTCCTCTCCAGCATCCATTTTGAGAGCCGTTTACAGCATTCTTTAACCGCATCAATGTGGCTGAGAGTGTCCGAGATGTACTGGCTCAAAGCCTCCTGGAGTTCTTCTCTGTAACACAAAATGAACATTATGACATTTGTTCAAAAGACTGTAGAGGGGAATTACCACCCATTTAAAAAAAATCTACCTGTACCCCAGGACAGTTAGTTTTTTACGACTGCTTTGACGCATTTTGCACATCAGAGTTTCAATGTGCAAAACTCTTAACACAGAATGCTATACTGCTCATTTTGGGTTCAAAATGCAATATAGCATGCAAAATAAAAATACCAGTGTCAAATCAGAGAATAGTATATGCAAAAGCTTATAACAGCACCAAAACATTAGATATTTCCAACAATTAAGTGAACAACTGAACCAAATTAGATTATACTGTATGTCCTGCAAAAGTGTATCATAGTGTCAGAACAGTGGATATGTTCATCTTTAAAGTTTAATTATTGGTGCACTTTTCAAATACAATGGTCATTATCAAATAATGCGGTCAAACACAATATACTTGTTACCAAAATAGACTCATTTCCTCATAACCCCTGTGATAGACTGCAGTATAGTGCTTGTGTCTTTATGAAAGACAAACAAAATATATGATTACAGTATTTGAAGTTTAATCATTACAGTAAAGAAAAATACATAAAGTAATGCTCTGTATTGTACAGTAAAAACAAAAACAGTTACGGTAAACAAACTATTATAAAGTACAGTAAAAAGGGGTTACTTGGTGCTTTTTCAATGTTCACCCAATTGTCGTGAGGCTGATTGACTGGATATTTTCGAAGACTCCGTTATCAGCTATTACAGTAACACAGAATGCTATACTGCACATTTTGGGTTCAAAATGTAATACAGCATGCAAAATTAAAGTAAAATACCAGTGTCAAATCAGAGAATAGATTATGCAAAAGTTTACAGTATCACAGCACCAGAACAGGATATGTGATATTATGAATTTAAAGAGTGCATTTAAATTCATAAACACGCATGCACACACACACACACACACACACACACAATAAGGATAACGGTCTCTTACTGTGCCATAGAAACGTTGTCTAAGGTTCTGTCCTGACTGTTCATCCTGTCGCCAACTCCTTGTGATCTCATTTTATCAGATGCGTTCCTGGACAAAAAAAAAGGTAATTTAGAAATCTCTAAACTCTAGCAATAGTTCACATGTTATACATATTATTTAGGGCTGCCAGAAAAGGTGTGTATGTTGCACTATACTATTCCTTTATTTCGTTTAATTTCAAACCT
Organism: Notolepis coatsorum; assembly: GCF_963971535.1. Lineage (NCBI taxonomy): Eukaryota > Metazoa > Chordata > Actinopteri > Aulopiformes > Paralepididae > Notolepis > Notolepis coatsorum. The sequence continues at coordinate 29,129,998 of NC_140178.1, forward strand.
TTAAAAAATATTTTACAATGATGTCAAGTCACAGTCAAGTTAAAATTAATAAAACAAACACAGATGAACATAAAGAAAAATCTGTTCAAACAGTTACACATTGAAGCAGGGAGGTTTGTGATCATGGTTGTAAATAAATTATTGTCCATTGGTTAGTAGAGTAGCTACTGCTTTGCAGCGTGTGTGGAAGATCATTCCAATAATTTGGGGCACTAAAATAAAAGGCTGACTTACTGGACCAGTCCAGTATACTTTCAGTGATATTTATGTTTGTTTGTTGGTTTTTATTAACCCATTAGCTATAGCCTACCAATTGAACGTCCGCTAGTCTTCCTGGGGTCCTCAATGTGATGTCCATGTCCTGTTAAACCCTGACGAAGGCAGCTTATAGGTGTCAAAATAGTTTTTCTTTTTTGTATAAATTGATTGTATCAATTGATTGCATCAATGATAGGTGTGTGGCCGCTACTCACCTCGTCAATAGAGGTTTCGTTTCACCTGCATTATCCACGAAACCACGATAAAAAAAACCCGGCCCCCCCCCCCCAACCACCTCCAATGTAAATTACCCAGTATGGTTGTCAATATCCCAATGTACCCAACCCCCCCCACCCAACCTCCTCCAATGTACAGTTTCTACGTCAAATGTATATACTTCCTTTTCTTGACTCCTTCTGTATCACAAACAGTACTGTATTTGCAAATCTGGTATGTCATAAATGTATAGATGTAGCAGTACTGACTATCTGTATGTCATGTATGTCATATATGTCTATATGAATTGAAAATGGGGGACCCTGATGGAAACAAGACAAACGTCTTTCTCAGGTCTGCATCCCCTTAACAATTGTATGTATTGAGCCGTACTGTATTGTACCCATTCTGCAATCTGTTAAATAAAGTTTTCATTCATTCATTCATTCAATGACCATAGTATTTCCACCATTTTCATGGAAATGAACATGATGGAAATATCATGGTACTTTTAGTTATACCATAGCTAGCAAAACAATTTCTTATTTGTGAAAGAAATTTTAAAATACGTAGGACTTACCTGTATAACTTGATCAACACTTGAAGGTGTTCAGAAAGCTGTGCAGTCAGAGTGGCACGGATGGCTAATAATGCAGACTCCTCCGGAGTGTCGAGTTTCTTCTACTCGGCCTGGCTTGTTAGGTTTCGTTTACCTTTCTCCGTGGGGCCGTGTTTAATTAAGCCATGGAGATGCTTCCAGCTGCAGCTCCGGAGACCAGCGCTTACAAGCCCCCGCACATACAAGCCCGCACATAGCAACCCCTCGCTTCCATTGGCTGATTTTGGTCACGTGATTTTGGCACGTTGCACTGCGGGATTGATTGATTGATTGATTGAAAACTTTATGGTGACGTGATTTTGTGTCACGTTGCACGTTGCACTGCGGGATTGATTGATTGATTGATTGAAAACTTTATTAACAGATTGCCGTATGATTTGGGTCACGTTGCACTGCGGGATTGATTGATTGATTCATTGATTGATTGATTGATTGATTGATTGATTGAAAACTTTATTAACAGATTGATTGATTGATTGAAAACTTTATTAACAGATTGTAGAATGGGTACACGTGACCTGACCGATTGATTGATTGATTGATTGATTGATTGATTGATTGATTGAAAACTTTATTAACAGATTGCAGAATGGGTACAGTGACCGATTGATTGATTGATTGATTGATTTATTGATTGATTGATTTATTGATTGATTGATTGAAAACTTTATTAACAGATTGCAGAATGGGTACAGTGACCGATTGATTGATTGATTGATTGATTGATTGATTGATTGATTGATTGATTGAAAACTTTATTAACAGATTGCAGAATGCAGTACAGCTCAATACACACAATTGTTAAGGGGATGCAGACCATGCAGTACTGTTACATTTGTGACATACAGTAAATATATACAAGGGGGAGGGAACTGTACATTTATGATGAATTGAAAATGGGGGACCCTGATGTAAACAAGACGGAAGTCTTTCTCTGGTCTGCATCCCCTTAACAATTGTGTGTATTGAGCTGTACTGCAGATATATTTCAATTGCCTTACTTATTTACATAAGTATTATAGGCCTACAGCAGTATTGTACAGACAGTCTGTGTGGTTATCCAGCTGCACAAAGGCAGAGCAAGAGGCTCTACAGAGGGTGGTGAAGGCGGCAGGCAGGATTGTCGGGACTCCTCTATCAAACATCACCTCCGTCTTCACCTCCCGCTGCCTCCACCGCTCCAAGTGTATCATCAAGGACCAGTCTCACCCAGCACATCACCTCTTTCAGCTCCTTCCCTCAGGGAGGAGATACCGGTCCATACATGCCAAGAGTTAAAGATTTAAGAACAGCTTTTTCCCCCAAGCAGTCAGACTGTTAAACGCTCATTGACTGTCCCCTCACGTGCACCATGCACTTACCTGGACTTGATAATCACTGTTACCACTCATCATGCACTTTATTTAAAATATTCTGTTATGTACAGTGTTATGTGTTTCATGTATGTATATATTGTACTACGGTCTGTGGGAGCTCCCCTGAAATTTCACTCACGGTCATATAAGAGTTTTAATGTAGACGGTTTTATTAATGAAATGTTGGGTATAAACTGGGAGGAGGTATGTTGTGAGGATGACCCAGAGGTTGCACTGGACTTATTTATGTCAGAAACAAATCAGCCCCATGGATAGATAGTAGCTTTTAATGAATTTTAATGAATGAGAGAGACATACTGTAGCCAAAAAAGCATCAGTGTGTTCCAGTTCTGCAGATGACAGACAAAAGTACCGTTCCTTACGTAATCAAGTCACAAAGTTAAATAAGGTGAGAAAAAGGGAATATTTTAAACCATGGTTATATGATGTGAGAAATGATGGTAAAAATCTATGGAATGTTTTAAATCAAATTATGGGTAGAAAATCCAATGTCTGTACACCTTTTGTTGAGTCATATGGAATTGTCCTAACCAAACCATGTGATATTGCCAACCATTTTAATGATTTTTATGCAAGTAAGATATCTCAGCTCAGGCAGGGAATGCACATCTCAAACAATACAAAATCAAATGACATAATTAAGAATATCATAATGAAAGATAAAGGGTGTACATTTGATTTTCAACAGGTTGAGGTTAGTGATATTGAAAGGTTACTCCAGGCTCTACCTGACAGCAAGTTAGCTGGCACAGACAACTTGGATAGTAAATTATTGAGAATTACTGCTACGATCATAGCAAGTCCAGTGTCATATTATTAATAGATGTATACAAGTGGGACTATGTCCAAAGATATGGAAGGAGGCTAAGGTTACTCCTTTACCCAAAGACTCCAAATCAGTTTTTAATGAGGGCAACTCCAGACCTAATATAGAAAATGTAATGTACATATACGTTGTATACATCTATTAATAATATGACACTGGACTTGCTATGATCGTAGCAGTAATTCTCAATAATTTACTATCCAAGTTGTCTGTGCCAGCTAACTTGCTGTCAGGTAGAGCCTGGAGTAACCTTTCAATATCACTAACCTCAACCTGTTGAAAATCAAATGTACACCCTTTATCTTTCATTATGATATTCTTAATTATGTCATTTGATTTTGTATTGTTTGAGATGTGCATTCCCTGCCTGAGCTGAGATATCTTACTTGCATAAAAATCATTAAAATGGTTGGCAATATCACATGGTTTGGTTAGGACAATTCCATATGACTCAACAAAAGGTGTACAGACATTGGATTTTCTACCCATAATTTGATTTAAAACATTCCATAGATTTTTACCATCATTTCTCACATCATATAACCATGGTTTAAAATATTCCCTTTTTCTCACCTTATTTAACTTTGTGACTTGATTACGTAAGGAACGGTACTTTTGTCTGTCATCTGCAGAACTGGAACACACTGATGCTTTTTTGGCTACAGTGTGTCTCTCTCATTCATTAAAATTCATTAAAAGCTACTATCTATCCATGGGGCTGATTTGTTTCTGACATAAATAAGTCCAGTGCAACCTCTGGGTCATCCTCACAACATACCTCCTCCCAGTTTATACCCAACATTTCATTAATAAAACCGTCTACATTAAAACTCTTATATGACCGTGAGTGAAATTTCAGGGGAGCTCCCACAGACCGTAGTACAATATATACATACATGAAACACATATAACACTGTACATAACAGAATATTTTAAATAAAGTGCATGATGAGTGGTAACAGTGATTATCAAGTCTAGGTAAGTGCATGGTGCACGTGAGGGGACAGTCAATGAGCGTTTAACAGTCTGACTGCTTGGGGGAAAAAGCTGTTCTTAAATCTTTAACTCTTGGCATGTATGGACCGGTATCTCCTCCCTGAGGGAAGGAGCTGAAAGAGGTGATGTGCTGGGTGAGACTGGTCCTTGATGATACACTTGGAGCGGTGGAGGCAGCGGGAGGTGAAGACGGAGGTGATGTTTGATAGAGGAGTCCCGACAATCCTGCCTGCCGCCTTCACCACCCTCTGTAGAGCCTCTTGCTCTGCCTTTGTGCAGCTGGATAACCACACAGACTTCACACAGACTGTCTGTACAATACTGCTGTAGGCCTATAATACTTATGTAAATAAGTAAGGCAATTGAAATATATCTGCAGTACAGCTCAATACACACAATTGTTAAGGGGATGCAGACCAGAGAAAGACTTCCGTCTTGTTTACATCAGGGTCCCCCATTTTCAATTCATCATAAATGTACAGTTCCCTCCCCCTTGTATATATTTACTGTATGTCACAAATGTAACAGTACTGCATGGTCTGCATCCCCTTAACAATTGTGTGTATTGAGCTGTACTGCATTCTGCAATCTGTTAATAAAGTTTTCAATCAATCAATCAATCAATAAATCAATCAATCAATCAATCAATCGGTCACTGTACCCATTCTGCAATCTGTTAATAAAGTTTTCAATCAATCAATCAATAAATCAATCAATCAATAAATCAATCAATCAATCAATCAATCGGTCACTGTACCCATTCTGCAATCTGTTAATAAAGTTTTCAATCAATCAATCAATCAATCAATCAATCAATCAATCAATCGGTCAGGTCACGTGTACCCATTCTACAATCTGTTAATAAAGTTTTCAATCAATCAATCAATCTGTTAATAAAGTTTTCAATCAATCAATCAATCAATCAATGAATCAATGAATCAATCAATCAATCCCGCAGTGCAACGTGACCCAAATCATACGGCAATCTGTTAATAAAGTTTTCAATCAATCAATCAATCAATCCCGCAGTGCAACGTGCAACGTGACACAAAATCACGTCACCATAAAGTTTTCAATCAATCAATCAATCAATCCCGCAGTGCAACGTGCCAAAATCACGTGACCAAAATCAGCCAATGGAAGCGAGGGGTTGCTATGTGCGGGCTTGTATGTGCGGGGGCTTGTAAGCGCTGGTCTCCGGGGCTGCAGCTGGGTACTATTGAAGCCATGCCCTTTTCCCACAACACAATAATGACACTTTGGAAAAACGGGTATCTCAGTGCGCGCGCACACCAAGGAGGCAAAAAGGAACGTAAATCTGGGTGAAGTTCAAGTTCAAGTTTTGTTTTATTTGTCACATGTAATGGTAAATGGTGCATTTTTATATAGCGCTTTTATCCAACAATTTTTGTTCCTCACATTCACTCACACATTCACACACCGATGGCGGAAGGCGGAAGCAACCAAGGTGCCAAAAGGGCTCTGGTGCCAACCTGCTCACCGGGGGGCGGGAGGGGACACTCCGCGGCCCGGGAGAAGTGGGAATTGATCACCAGACAGCTCTATCTCCTATACATTACAGTGAAATGCTTGGTTCTGTAGTATGCGCCCCCTGAGATTGTGATTTATACCGTAAAAAGAATAAAGGCCAAACATACTGTTAGCCATGCCAGGAATCGAAACAATCAATCCAATCCAAAGCTAGATACAGTATGTAAAATGTGAAAGAATTGGACAATTCCAATAGTCTCAGATGTAACACAAATATGTCTCGTGAAAAAAACTAAAAATGTTAAAATTACAGTATTTAGAAAGGGTTGTTTAGGGGGGCTGTCCTGTCAACCTGTGACATTAACTCTTGTGGTGTGTCACCCGTTTTGGGCAGCTCTATAAAACTTTATCAACATCCTCTTAGTACCTAAGGTGCTTCCTTGTGTATTCCCTGTAATACCGTAGTACCCCTGTCATGCCATAGCCTTAGTAGCGGATAACGGGGATAGTTGTCACACTTTTTACTTTAGTGTGACTTGCTCATCATCAAAACATCTTTCAATAGTCATTCCTACATTAAATTGAAGCTTAAGATGTTGGCTTGAAATGTGTAACAAAGAGTTAATCACCTATCAAAGACACTCTGACACATTGTGACAACCAACCCCATCATGGGGATGGTTGTCACAGACTATGGGGTTGGTTGTCACCATGTGTTTTAATGGGAAAAATCTTAAAAAGAAGACAAGAAGGCAGAACTAAATTTGAAAGTTTAATTGCATTGACAAGTTGACAAATACATAACTTAATGCATCTTAACATGAACATAAACAGGAAACACATCTTTAGGCCATCCTATATAACAAAATAAGAACACAATAAATCGGCCTAACAATAATAGCCTACACAACATGTGACAACCAACCCCAAATAAAATGTGACGACCAACCCCAACTGGAATGTCTTGATAGCATCAAGGCTAACAACCATCTAACAACTAGTTAGCTAGCTAACAACAATCTAAATTATAGCTATCCCTTCACACTTTTTAAGGGTAATTCATTATAAACCAATTGTGTAAAAGCCTAGAAGAAAAATACTGAGGAGCGGAATATTTACAAATGGACATGAAAAACACAAAAAGTCCTCTCACCTTAAGTTCAGCTGTTTCACTCCAAAGATGACAATGTATGTAGGTGAACTCTGACCCCAATTCTGGACATTTAAATACCAAAATATGGGATACAGGACCCTCTGGTGGTGAAATATAATGAATGTGACAACCTACCCGTGTGACAACGTCCCCCATTCTCACCTACTATGCAGTACCCTGTAATATCATGCAGTACCCATTAGTACCATGTAATATCCTGTCATACCATACTGTATACCCTTTAGTAACATGTAGTACCCTGTATTACCCTGCCATACAATGTAGTACCCTGTAATACCCTGTCATACCATGTAGTACTCTTTAGTAACATGTCATACCATGTAGTACCCTTTAGTAACATGTAGTACCCTGTAATACCATATACCCTTTAGTACCATGTAGTACCCTGCAATACTCTGTCATGCCATGTAATACTCTGTAATACCATGTAGTACCCTGTAATACCATGCAGTAAACTTTAGTACCATGTACACTACCCTGTAGTATATGGTTCTTTAAACTGCTGGAAAACAGCCTTCTTTCTGAATGTATAGTTCTGGTTTATAATGTGTGAACATGATCTGCCCAAGAGCCACGCAATATACTAACGTTAGGAATCAACATTTAAATGTAAATGTAATGTAATGTAAATGTGAATGTGAATGACTGCACAAACCGTTTTGTCAACCCATGTGGACCGGTGCCCACCTCGTGTAACCGAGAATGGAGACATGGCTTGAGATAGGGCTACTGGTCGTCTGCCTTAGTAGGATGGTTTGTATGGAACTTCAGGGAATCTTCCATACACATCTCCCCTTAAACACTCAAAAACTCTAACGTGTAATGTTTCTCAGATTTGCATAGAAGCCACTTCCAAACCTTCTTGGTGCTCTAGAAATGGATCAATTACATACACCAACTGACAGATTACAAATAAACCTTACACAGGTCGACTAGTCAGATTGGCAGCCCAGTTTTTCCATTATGTAGGGTTTGGTTTACATTTGGTTTCCATTAACCACTGACCAGGTCCGTTTAGGGACGGGTCCACTCCCAAATTAAATAGACACATTTATTAAGGTCTGTATGATTAACTGCTCTGTCATCACAATCAGCATGCAGGATTGGCTGCACTTTGAGAGAAGATATGGATATGGGCAGATGCAGATTCTGCAAACACACCAAATGCACCTTTCTTGTTAGCTTCACTGTTGTTTCTTTATTATGTACAATGACATTATATGTAATGGCATCAATCGGCTGTCCCCAAAGCCTGTTTTTGGGATTCGAACTTCGTCAGTTTTTTTTAACCTTTCGAAAAACTTTTTTGGGACGTTCAAACCTTTGTTTTTAATTAAAAATAATATATATAAAAGAAAATAATTGTTTTTTTATTCATTCTTTTTCTTTTTTTTATAAATATCCTCAAACTAAATCCTCATTTTGAATAAAGTGATTAATCTGATTAAATTAGTCTTTATTTTTTTATTAAATCAACTTTCTTTGATGAATATAACTCATCAGTCTCTTTTAATACTATAATATTAGTGTAGCCTAATCTTTATCTGCAACTGTGAAGAAAAACCCCATTGGTTTAAACAGAATGAATAGACACAAAAAAAATTGTTGAAAAAAAAGAAAATATATATATATATATGTTTTCTTTTTATTAAAAATAAAAAATTCGAATGTTGATTTAGAATTCGAATGCCAACGTAACGAACAAAGGTTCAAACGTTTGGGCTCAGCCCTACAATCAATGGGCTTAGGGCCCATTGCTGTAATCTTGGCCACTCCATGTTGCAACATGCCATTCTGTCAGTAAACTCTATCCTTAATCAGAGACTCAGTCAGGTGACTCATGTCAGTAACAGAGCAGAAAGCTTGTTTGAGGCACTGGCCCGACTGTCTTTATTGTTGAACCCTGTAAGATTTTATCCCAGGTCACGTGTCCTGCCTGGTACTCTGGGAAATGTCAACAACTTTATCAAGATTGTTCTGAAATGACAAGAGCCGCCCTTTTGAACCAGACAATCGGTTGTCACGGAGAGCTGACTGGACAATTTCATCAATAACAAAACTGAGGAAAACAAAAATAAACCATGTGAACTTTGGAAATTACTCAATAATCAACTAGGCTGCAGTAAAAAACTTAAAACCAGGTTCTCAAACATAAACATAAAGACGGACAACACGCTCATCACAGACAAACTGGATGTAGCCAATTACTTAAACACTTTCTTCACAAACATAGCCACAACACTGGTAAACAAACTACCCTCCCACTCAGGGCAGTATGGGGTAGAACACATAGTAGCATACTACAAGAACCTAGGCGTCCACAAAGACGATTTCAAACTGGAAATGGTAACTACAGATGAGGTACTCAATAAACTGAGCGCCCTCCAACCGAACAAGGCCACTGGCCATGACAACATCCCCTCCAAATTCCTCAGAGACTCAGCAGCCGCCATCACCCCAGTCATCACACACATAATAAACCTCTCCATAAAACAGGGACACGTCCCCAAGGACTTCAAAATAGCGAGAGTAACACCCCTGCACAAAAAGGGCAGCAAATTAGACCCAGGCAACTACCGCCCTGTTTCTATCCTTACATCCATCTCGAAAGTCATGGAAAAAATAGTATACGAACAGGTCGAAAAGTACCTTGCGGATAAAAATCTAATCTACGAATTCCAATCTGGCTTCAGAACATCCCACTCCACTGACACATGCCTTCTCTATTTGAACGACCACATCAAGCAAGAGGTGGACGCGGGCAAATACTGCGGCATGGTCATGCTAGACCTACAAAAGGCCTTCGACTCTGTCAATCACACCATTCTGATTGACAAGCTAAAAGCAATTGGTTTTGATAGTTTATCAGTGAGCTGGATACAATCCTACCTGGAGGGGAGAGAACAGATGGTGGAGGTAAACGGTACCCTATCCCCCCCCCCTCACAGTGAACTGTGGTGTTCCACAAGGAAGCATACTAGGACCACTACTGTTCCTAATTTATGCAAATGACATGTCGTCAGCTTGTGACTGCAACTTGTTCCTGTTTGCGGACGACTCAGCCCTGCTGGTCTCTGACAAGAACAAGTTACAGGTTGAAAAAACCCTCAGCTCGGAACTAGGCAAAATCTGCATATGGCTCGCCGACAACAAACTATCATTACACATGGGCAAAACAGAGTCCATTCTCTTCGGTTCAAATAACAAACTCAGCAAGACCGACGGCTTCTCAGTTACAGTGGGTGACAATATTGTCACAAGGAAAGATGAAATTACCTACCTGGGTTCCATCCTAGAGGCTAATCTTTCCTGTGACAAAATGGCATCCAATGTAATAAAAAAAGTCAATCAACGAACTCGATTCTTGTACCGGATCTCCTCCCTGGTAAACAAGAATACCCTGAAGACTCTGGCAGGAGCACTCATTCAAGGGTACTACGACTATGCTTGCACCTCATGGTACCAAAGCACCTCAAAGGCACTAAAAAAACCAAATTACAAACATCTCAAAACAAACTAGTCAGACTACTGCTTGACCTGACTCCTAGAACCAGGGAACAAAATAAGCACCCGACAAGCGCCAATGGCGTGTAGATTTAAGGTTTGGCGAGTAAAAATGAGAGGTCTGCCCGCCACCTGGCGTGTAGTTCATATCGATACTCTTATTTTGAAAATCCTGTGCGGGTCTCATTTCCGCCCCAAGCGCAGCTCCAGTCATAATATCTATGGCTCCGGCAGCTAGCAACGTCCGGTTCATATGATACTCTTATTTTGAAAAACCCTGTAGAAACTCCGCCAGTCATATCCGCCCAGTCCGTGCTTCTGAAAGCAGAGCAGCGCTACACAGCAGTGCGCCTACACAACCCGAAATAAGTCTGTGGTGTATTTTTTCTTCTCACAACGGGTCAAATGCATCTACATGCATTGCACCGTCGCCATTCCTTTATGCCCACATCGCCCGAAATTAACGTTTATGTACCATTACAATCACTACAACGTTAGCGTAAGCTAACAAGCTAATCCTGATCAGAGGCAGAGGCGCAGAGCCATAGAGAACAGCAGACAGTGTGGACTGGGGAAAGGGAAATGGGGGGGCACTCTCCCCTTCCCTGTGTGTGTGCGTGCGTTTGGAAAGACGATGAAGTCACTAGTCAGGACTCAGGACAGGAGTATATTATAGTAAACTGAGGATTACTGAGGATGGACAGATAATGTTGATATTCAAATATAAAAAAGTTTCGAGAGGAGTGGAAGTTTGAAGACAGACTAGACTACAATGATGCAGGGGTGGTGAGTTGAAGCAGTGTGTGTGTGTGTCCCGACCCCACTTCTATGTTTCAATAAATTATTTGCATTTAAAACTATTAACGCTGACTCATCCTTCAGTCCACTCAAAATTATGCTAATATTCCTTATGTTGTTTATGATATTAATTGAAAATAGCATATGAGAGTATTATATAGTAATAATAATAACACATGGCGATATACTAAAAAGCTATTTATAATTTTTGGCTGGTAAAAAATCTGCCAGGCTGGTAGTTTTTTAAATCTACCAGCCAAATGGCTGGTAAGTCAAAAAGTTAAGTTTGTTCCCTGCCTAGAACCCACCTCACCCCTGCACACTTTGCCAACCTAGGATGGCTTAGAGTAGACGACAGAGTACAGCAACTTGCAATGGGCCTGGTCTACAAGATACACTACACGACCAAGGTACCCATGTACATGTCAAAATACTTCCCAAAGGTCAGTGAATATCCACGATCACAACACCAGAGGGAGCTCCACAAATCATGTAAAACCCAGATTCGGCTCAAACAAGGGACTAAACACGTTTCGCAATTATGCCACAACAATGTGGAACGCCCTACCCAAAGCTGTAAAGGAATGTGAATCACTACCCACCTTCAAAAACACTCTCAAAGAACACCTACGGGAGACTGCAATTCAAAACTGGCCCCTACAAATGTCCTAACCCAGTTGTACAATAAAGACCAAGCATGGCTTTGTCAGTATTCCAATGTACAGCCCCACCCCACCTACCCAACCTCCTCCAATGTACAGTTTCTATGTCAAATGTATGTCAGTATTCCAATGTACAGTGTCCCCCCCCCTACCCAACCCCCCCCCCCCCCCCCCCACCTCCAATGTACAGCCCCACCCCACCTACCCAACCTCCCCCAATGCACAGTTTCTATGTCAAATGTATATACACTCTTTTTCTGGATTTTTTTTAGTATCACAAACAGTACTGTATTTGAAAATCTGGTATGTCATAAATGTATAGATGTAGCAGTACTGTCTATCTGTATGTCGTGTGTGTCATATGATGAATTGAAAATGGGGGACCCTGATGGAAACAAGACAAAAGTCTTTCTCAGGTCTGCATCCTCTTAACAATTGTATGTATTGAGCTGTACTGTACCCATTCTGCAATCTGTTAATAAACTTTTCAATCAATCAATCAATCAATCACACCGACAACCGCTGTTTAGCACTAAAATTGTTTTCCAAATATCTGTCATAGATCTAATCTTTGACTACATAGCCAACAGGTTCACACTCATAGTATTCTCATGATGTGTCACACACAGGTCATTGGCCACCGTTGTCACCTCGATTTCATCACCTACTTGATTAGAATCGCCTGTTCTGCCAAGATGTGTGTGGTGATGGTGATGTAGTAGGCTAATGTGGGGCGACAGTGGCTCGTAGAGCAGTCGTCTGGTAATCCGGCGGTTCCCGGTTTGATTCCCGCAAGATGCTTAACCCCTAACTCCTCCCGATGAGCATGGGTTGGCACCTTGCATGGTTGTCTCCGCCATCGGTGTGTGAATGTCCAAGTGAATGTGTAAAATGTGAGGAACAAATTGGAAAGCACATATAATAGGATAAAAGTGCTATATAAATGCACCATTTACCATTTAATGTATTAGGCCTACCATGAACATCCCTCAAACATACCTTAATATGATAAAGAGGGGCTTAAGAGATAGAAATAGAATGATACTTTTTATTTTATAAATTTTTTATGACAATGTATACACAAAATAAAGAAATGTATAGTTTCAACTGGAGAACATACGGTCAGAATTTCCTTTGATGTCATCTACAGTCAATAGGGTACAGTGGCCTCTCAAGTTCAAAACAAAATTGTGGCTTATACAGCCATTACCTGACCATACTCATGGTGTTGATTGAATCTTCTCTTTCACGTAGGACATGGCCAAATCGGGGTCCTCGAATGATTTCCCCACTCCGTTGAATGTGATCCGGAGTATGGCTGGGAAGCGTTCGGCTTGTCATACTTATAAAGAAGGCGCTTCAATGCACCCGTCTTCAAATCCTTCAATAGGTTTTGTGATCTGCACGGCCTCAGCCAGCTAATCACCCAACCCACACGTGTATGTGAATCAACTCAGACTACCATTGACCTCATCCTGACCTCTGACAAGTCCAAGATCTCCAATAAAGGGGTTATAGCATGCGGGTTAAGTGATCATTATATGATATTCTGTACCCACAAAAAGCTAAAACAAAAGGCCGGCTGCCACAAAACAGTCACATCTTGAGACCTCAAAACCTACTCTAGCGAGGCCTTTAACCTTGAACTGGATAGCCTGGACTGGTCAGATGAGCTCAAGAAGAAACATGGATTGGTTTCAAAACCAAATTTTCAACAATACTAAGAACCACCAGGGTAAAAAAAACACGCTGAGCCGTGGATGCACTCCGAAATATTGGCCGCTATGAAAACCAGAGACAAAAAAAGCTCTGAGTTTTCGTAAAAGTCAGTCAAAGCTTACCAAGCTGGATGTAGCCAATTACTTAAACATTTTCTTCACAAACATAGCCACAACACTGGTAAACAAACTACCCTCCCACTCAGGGCATTTTGGGGTAGAACACATCATAGCCTACTACAAAAACCTAGGGGTCCGCAAAGACGATTTCAAACTAGAAATGGTAACAACAGCTGAGGTACTCAAAAAACTGAGCGCCCTCCAACCTAACAAGGCCACTGGCCATGACAATATCCCCTCCAAATTCCTCAGAGACTCAGCAGCCGCCATCACCCCAGTCATCACACACATAATAAACCTCTCCATAAAACAGGGACACGTACCCAAAGACTTCAAAATTGCGAGATTAACACCCCTGCACAAAAAGGGCAGCAAATTAGACCCAGGCAACTACCGCCCTGTTTCTATTCTTACCTCCATCTCGAAAGTCATGGAAAAAAGAGTATATGAACAGGTCAAAAAGTACAGGTTTCTCTCCTTCCCGTGGCTTCTGTGCCTGTGTTTTGATGTTAGTGTTTTGATGTTAGCAAACACTTCAATATGACATAAAAATTGGGTCCAAGCTGTTCCATGAATGCCATTCCACTGAAACTGTGTATATGTCTCTCAGCACAGCCTATGAAACACAGCCTACTCACAGCCTATGAGTAGGCCTATGAAAGTGATTCATTTCATTTCATTTTTTTGTGAAATATATACAGTATTGTAACTGAGGGGTACAATTCCCTGACTGTATTGATAAGTATGGTATCATTAAACCACTACCGCTTTATGTACTTTAACTACTGGCCATACAGTACACAATATCTAAATATGATGAACACTTTCCCACAATGAAATCGGGTCCACACAAAGGTAATAATCAAATATTTAATATATAGCAAAGGGTACATATAACATTCACTATTACGTTTATGATTTGAATGCTCTTGTAAGGCAAATGAGTACTCGTAGGCAAATCAACGCTGAATGTCCAATCTCTGGTTACGCAGGAAGCAAGTATACAACCTGGCTCTTAGGGAATTATAACGATGGCACACTTAATGATTATAGCTGGATATACTGTAGGGGTCCTCCCGGTCGTAAGCCGGTAGGGGGGGTAGGAGAGCCGTCGGCCGTATCCCGTCTGGTCAACGATGTCTAGGGAGACTTCACGTACAGAAGACAGTGCAGTAGAATCTTGATCCACAGATGAATACACCTTGGCTCTCTTGTAGGCTGTAGCTGTAGCTGTAGCTCCACAGTGAAGAAGAAGCGAGGCGACCTCAGTCTGGTCTGAGCGCCGTCTCACCTTGACTCCTTTCGGGGTAGATCCAACACTCACCGGTGTTGGCAATTATCCGCTCCACAAATCAAAGTACCAAAGCAAATATATATTCCATGCCGCATAGGGCTCAGCAGTCGTCGGGTAGGTAATCCAATGTACAGGTCCACTCGGTCCTCGCCTAGAACTCCTCGGATGAAAGCACCACGTGTGGTCTGCCCAACCTGGTTAAGACTCTAGATAACACGAGGAAGCGATGGGGGTGCTGCTCACTTTAGAACTCTAACCGCACGATGCACCATACATAATAGACTATTATTACTTAATAGAAATACGGTGCCAAACTCTGACAATTCAGCTATTAATTCGCACGAGGTCTCAATGCTATTCTAAGGCCAAACAGGCCATACTACACCGCACGCGGTATCGTGGGGTGAGGCTTCACGTTCTGTTACTTAGTTGGGTAGAAGGGTAAAGGACTAAGGGTCGTCTACATTTACTTGCGCCATATTTATATGCACAGTGAACAAATAGTGCCACTCTCTTTTCGGTAGCCGTATTCCTGCGCAGAGCCGGGGCTAGTAGGGACATGTTTCGTCGGTACCATTGAACTTGGCTCCAAGGGGCTTGTCCCTGGCGCCAGGTCCTTGTCCAATAAGAGAATGAACTATTATGGGCTGTAGTAGACTAAAGGGATATTCGTGTATATGTACAAGGAATATACAAGGGATATCAAACGATATACAAATACTATTCAATATATATCCATAAATAAATATATATATTCGGTTTAATCTGATCCTTCACAACAGCCGCCCCCTAATTAGTCCCACCTAATTAGCTAAGCAGAGACAGATTAACCGCACTGTCCACTACTCAATGTCCGCTGTAAGGGTCAGTCAACTCACAAAGTCATGGGGTCATGGTCGTCATCGATAGTATCGGGGAGCCTTGGCAGTTCTATTAGCCTCGCCACGGGTCGGGTGTAAGTCCGTCCTTGGACGAGCACTTCAGCTGCTCGGACCTTTCCATCGGCACCGGTGATCACTTTGCTTACGCGGCCAGCCGGCCACATAGCTCGGGGTAGTGACTGGTCGATAATCATGACGACTGTTCCTTCTGTCAAATTGTCTCTCTCTTTTACCCACTTCTGGCGGGTCTGTAGAGACGGTAGGTAGTGGAGTAGGAAGCTGTTCCAAAACTTGTCAGCCAGTACTTGACTGTACCTCTACATTCTTCGGCCGTTCGCTTCTTCAGGCCTGTACATTGTCTGGGGTAGCGCGGGGTCCAGCCGCCCCATCAAGAGTGTGTTGGGGGTGACTGGGTCGACATCTGCTACATCACTTGAGACGTAACCGAGGGGCTTTGAGTTCAATACTCCCTCGATCTCCGTGAGGACTGTCATTAAGACTTCTTCCGCCACGGTCTGGGCCCCAAGCACGGCGTACAGGGCTGTCTTTATGGAACGTACTTCTCGTTCCCAGGTTCCACCGAAGTGAGGTGCGTTCGGGGGATTAAACTGGAAGTCAATCTGGGATGGAGCGAGGTGGGTCTTAAGTTCTGGGCCCATAGCTTGGAAGCTCTCTCTCAGCTCTCTTTCTCCGCCTTTGAAGTTTGTCCCGTGATCAGACAATAATGTAGACGGTTTTCCTTTCCGTGATGTGAATCTTCGGAAGGCCATAAGGAATGAGTCTGTGCTCATGGTTGGAAGGAGTTCGATATGTATCGCTCTGGTGGTCATGCATTTGAATACAATACCCCACCGCTTCTCGGTTCCTCTTCCTTTCTTTATATACAGCGGGCCGAAACAGTCCATACCGGTGGAGTGAAAAGGCTTGTCGCCGAGTCGGAGGCGACAGGGAGGTAGGTCAGCCATCCGGGGTATACTGGGCTGGTCTCGCCACTTACGACAGTCTAGACAGGTTCGCTGGAAGCGCCGCACTGCTTCTCTCCCTTGCAGTATCCAATAACGACGTCTGATCTCCGCGAAGACTCTCTCTGCCCCTGCGTGGTGCACATCCTCGTCGTATTTCTTTATGATCAGCTCTGTGACCTTGTGTCGGCTGTTCAAGACTATCGGGTACTTGACGTCATCCGGTAAGTCTGGGGCTCTCCGCAGACGACCACCCACTCTGATGAGATTATGGGCGTCGCTCTCGGGGGCTAGGTGGAGCAGTCTGCTGTCTGATGGGACGGGCTTTGCTCCCTGTAGACAGGCTAGCTCATCGGGGAACGAGTCTCTCTGGGCTCGTTGTAGTAGAAGAAGTTCTGCTTCTTCGTAGTCAGCTGCTGAAATGTCAGTTGTGGGCTGAACCTCTGGGTGGTGCCACAGAAATGTCTTTAGCTGCGCACTCTCTAGGGTGAGGCAATCGTCTATGTCGGGGTCTGTGGAGCCGAGTGTGTTCAATCCACAGAACATAGGTTTCTTGTTTTCGGCCTCCTCTTTACTCGCCTCCCGTGGGGTGGGTGTAGGCCACTCTTCTTCGGGGAGCTTGAGAAACTCTGGTCCGTCACTGTAGAGGTTGTGACGGGTGAGGTCATCCAGGGACATTCCCCGGGTGATGACGTCAGCTGGGTTGTGTTTGGTGTCCACATACCTCCAGCTGGTTAAGTTCAAGTTCAAGTTCAAGTTCTTTAATAGTTGTCATACAGAAGTACAGAATACTTTCATACAAAATGCTTCTTACTGTTACGCTCCAGAGACTGTGCTAGACAAGATAGTATCAAATAACATAATAACATAATATAGCATGAATTTAGAAGAAAATGAGGTCACAGTTGTTCGGTATAGACATATGTACAATGTTCTGAGTTACCATATAATATACAATACACAATACTATGCAGTGTACTAATGTACAGTACTATCTAGTGCAAAGCAGAAATGGGATGAGGTACAATTTTAGGTACAATTTACAGTAAGGTGTACGAGTTGTAGTGCAATCCTTCATCCATAAATATAAAGTGTGGGGAGTGGGTGCTACAGTGTGTTTGTTTAAAGTGGGTGTGTGCTATAAAGTGTGTGTAGTGGGTGCTACAGTGTGTTTGTTTAAAGTGAGTGTGTGCGTGTGGATGTGTGTGCTATGTGTGTTTGGTGGTTGTTGTTGTGTAGTGTTCATTCATTGTTCGTTTAGCAGCCTGATGGCCTGGGGATAGAAGCTACTTCTGAGTCTTTCTGTGCTCGCCTTGAGACTCCTGTATCGCTTGCCTGACGGCAGCAGTTCAAAGAGGCAGTTGTTCGGGTGGCTCGAGTCCTTAATAATTCTCTTAGCCTTCCCCTTGCAACGCTTGTAGTAAATGTTCTGGAGGGTGGGGAGCCCCCCTCCAATTGTGCGTTCGGCTGAACGTGTCACTCTTTGTAGTCTGCTTTGGTCTTTTGCAGTGCTATTCCCAAACCAGGAGGTGATGTTGCCGGTCAAGATGCTCTCTATTGTACATGAGTAGAAGTTCTTAAGGATCTTCTGGCTGACTTGGAACTTCCTTAGGCGCCTGAGGAAGTAGAGGCGTTGTCGTGCCTTCTTCACCACACTGTTAATGTGTATGGTCCATGTCAAGTCCTCGGATATGTGGGCTCCGAGGTACTTGAAGCTGTTGACTCTCTCAACCGGTGCCCCGTCGATGCTGAGGGGGCTGTAGTCCTTGACCCCCGACCTCCTGAAGTCCACAATCATCTCCTTTGTTTTGCTGACATTCAGGGAGAGGCTGTTTTCCTGGCACCATCCCGCCAGGACCTTGACCTCTTCCAGGTAGGCCCTCTCGTCGTTGGCAGAGATCAGGCCCACCACCACTGTGTCGTCAGCAAATTTGACGATTGTATTGCTACTCCGCTGAGCCACACAGTCGTGTGTGTACAGGGAGTAGAGGAGGGGACTCAGAACACAGCCCTGGGGGGCCCCTATGTTGAGGGTGATGGATGAGGAGGTTACTTCTGTTAACTCTTGAATCTCGGTGACTCTGACTCCCACGAAGACCTTGTATCTGCACGAATCAGACCGGATCCATGTGAGTACGGTCGTGGAGTCTGACCACAAGATTGTTCTTTGCACCGGGATGGTGAGTTCACGTTGGATTAACGTGGCGAGCTGCGCTCCTGCTAGGGCTGCGCAGAGCTCTAGACGCGGGATAGATTGTTGCTTTCGCGGGGCTATTCTTGAGCGGGCCAGGATGAAAGCAGTATGTATTTCTCCTCCCTCCTCTCGGGCACGCAAGTAGGCCACCGAACCGTAGGCTACTTCGGAGGCGTCGCTGAATATGTGCAGGTCGATCTTGCATGTCTCTGGCCTCACTGTGGGTGGGAAGTAGCTGCGGCGTATATTAACACCTGGGAGTGAGCGGAGTTCCGTCTCCCACTCTCTCCATGTGGATGCAAGGTGTTCGGGTATGGGATTGTCCCAGCCCTGGTCCTTGTCCCATAGCGCTCTTACAATCATCTTTGCCCTGGTGGTGTAAGGTAGAATACATCCCAACGGGTCATATTGTCTGGCGAGTGTTCTGTATACACTCCGTCTGGTGGTCGGTATTGCCGTCGACCTTCCCTGCTCCTTGGTCAGGGGTTTGTGTCTATAATGGAGCGAGTCTGTTTTGAAGCGCCAGACTAGTCCTAGTGTCATTTCTTGGGCTTCTCCTGGGATGGTCGCCATCCAGGTGTCGCTGCTCGCTGCCTTGTCCTCGGGGGAGAGGCTGCGCAGTACTTGCGGGTCGCTGCTGGCCCACTGCCTGAGATCAAAGCCGCCTTTGATCAGGGAGGCACGGAGCTTGAGTAGGAGAGCCTCGGCTTCTTCTGGCGTCGAGACGCTTTGTAAACAGTTGTCCACGTAGAAACTATTTGTCACACTTTGTTGGACCTCTTCATCTGCTGCTGGGTCCTCTGCGACGTGTTTTTGTAGTGCAAACGTAGCACAGCATGGGCTGCATGTGGTTCCGAAAGGGAGGACTTCCCATTGATAGATGGCTGGGTGCTCATCTCCGATCCTCTCTCTCCATAGGAACCGCAGCAGGGGCTTGTCCTCCTCCACTAGTCTCACCTGCAGGAACATCCCTTTGATGTCGCCGCTGATAGCCACCTTGTCCTGGCGGAAGCGTAGTAGCACGCCTAGTAGGGAGGGGCCGAGTGTTGGGCCGGCCAAGAGTTCTTTATTCAGATTTTGTGATCCGATCTGGTAGCTGCAGTTAAACACAATGCGATCCTTGCCGTTGTGGTGGACCTTGTGGTGCGGCACGTACCATGATTCGGTCGTCTGATCGGCCTCTTTAATGTCAATTTTCTTTATGTGTCCCGCTGTGATTAGTTTGTTAATCTCAGCGCGGTACACAGCTTCTTGAGCGGGGTCTTTGGCTAGGCGCCGCTCTGTGTTCAATAGATACCGCTCCGTCGCCTCTTTTGTGGCGTGAAAGGTGGGCATTCCCTCTCGCCTCAGGAGTGGAGTTGCGTATCTCATCACTCCGTTGACGTTGACTCTCTTTGTCCCGTGCTCGAGGAGGGCTATAGCGTAAATATCTTCCTTAGAACGAATGTCTTTCTTTTCGTTCTTAAAGGGCATTGTCTCTAGTGTCCATAGCCTCTCGACATGCTGCAGGAGTGTGGTGTCTTCTTCTGTCGCTCTGGAGTGGAGGCAGCTAGTGGCTGCTGTTCGGTTAAGAGACTTGGCGAGGGGGCCTTGTAATGTCCATCCTAGGCGGGTCTCGACTGCTGCAGAGCAACCTCGGGGTCCTGTATGGACCCAGTCTATCGGGACTATGAGGTCTGCATGGTCGGAGCCTATCAGCAGGGTCGGGGTGGCACCGTCTATGAGCGGGATAGGGAGTTGACGCAGGTGCACATATTTATCCATCAGCTTGGCGATGGGGTAGGTGTACTGCGATAGTCCTATTTCTTGGCTGGTGAAAGCATTAGTAATCCTATACCGTCTCTCGGGCTGCCCGCTTGCTGCGATAGTGAAGGATACATTCTCGCCCTTTATCGTCTTTAGATCTCTTCTTATTGTCCGAATCGTCATCTGGTTCTCGCTCCCCCGCAGCCCCAGCTGGGCCGCAGCGGACGCGAGGAGAAGGGTCTTCTCTGACCCGTCATCAAGGACGGCGTAAGTGTCCATGACCTTATCTTGGTAACTCAGTGTTACACGGACCACCTTTAAGAGCACCTGGGCGCCGCTGCTGCTAGCGGGGTCAATGTACATAACACTTGCCTTTGTGCTGCTGGATGGTGCAGGCTTTCTTTTGTTACTGTCGTGTAGGACATCTAGATGGGCTCCGTCACACCGACTACACCTCTTCTTGAGGCGGCACTCGGCTGCCATGTGACTGCGCGCACATCGGTAACAGCGCCTGTTGGACTTTATCCAGTGACTCACTTCTTCAGCGGTCATCTTCTTGAACTGGTCACATTGTGACAACCAGTGTTCCTTCTCGCAGTACGGGCACACCATCTTCCACTTCTCTTTCATCGAGGGGGTACTGTGGTTCTTGCTGCTCGGTACTGATTCTGATTGGTGCATGACAGTCACCGATCTTCGGCCATCGTTTACTCTCCTAGGTCCCTCTCTGGAGCTTGGTGTGCTCCGCACGAACGTATCCAGCCGTAGGCTGCTGACTTCTCTCGCCAGGAAGTCGGCTAGGTCTAGGAGGGATGGCTCGGGACCGTTAGGATCACGGTGGTCTCTTTGCCGCCTGAAGCGCTCCTGTCGGGCGGGCGGCAGCTTCTCTAAAATCCTCTCGACGTTCGAGTTTGCGTATAGTTCGTGCATACCCTTTTCTCGTTGCGCCCCCAGCATCCCTACCAGGGATTGTACTTTGATAGACAGGTCGTCTAGTGAGCGATTGTCTGTTGCTGGGGGTAGGCGGTCAATATGCCTTATCTCTTGTATTACGTAATCCCATATACGTCCATATCTTTGGTCTAGTGCTGCTAGAGCCGCTGTGTATGGGGTAGTAGAGGTGGCATAGGCCAGCGCTATGTTATGCGCTCTGGGCACTTTCAGGTGCTTCAATAGGATCGCATACTTGTGGCGTTCATCAGCTACATCCACCATCATTGTCTCTAAGCACATCCGTAGCTCCGTGTACTGTGCTCGGTTCTCATGGGTGAAGTCTGGAAACGTCGGTGTGCCAATGTATGACGCCGTGGATGGCTGGCACATCGGTGAGCGTTGGAAGAGAGGCCTCCTGGGCGAGTCTCCTCTTACGCCTCTCGGTGGGCTGGTACTGGCAGGGTACCATGGCCCGCTGGTCCAGGTGCTATTCCTCGGGACTGGTCGTGCGTCATGCTCACCCGTGAATCGAGTCAGGGGTCTGTAGCGCAGAGCCGCGGGGGTATAGCCTGGGCTGTACTGGACCTCCTGGTCCTGTGGAGTAATGTGCTGCTGTCGGGCTTGACTCTCCTCTTCTCCCTCTTCTTCTTCTGCCAGGTCTTCTAGATCCTGTAGTCGTCTATTTAGCCTCTCCGCGGTGTCCGCCGTTCCTTCCTTGTAGCTGGGTCTCACTTGGACCGGTCGGGGAAGGAGTTCGGAGGGGGGTGTAGACTCTCTCTGGTGGTCGAGTTCAAGGTCGCCTGCTCGGTCAGGGGAGGGTGCCCTTGACACGTGTCTTGACGAGGCCCTGGAACCCCTTGTGGAGGGAGGGGGTGTTGCCCTGGTGATCAGCTGCTCCATTAGCTGCGCTTGTAGTCTGTCGCGCTCAGCTTGTAGTCTGTCGCGCTCGGCGTCGCGCTTGGTGAGATCTGCTTCTCTTTGGGCACCGGCAGCGGCACGCTGGGTGTCGGCCCGGTCTCTTGCCATATTCTCTTCCGTCTGAAGGCGTCTCAGCTCCAGACGTATGTGCTCTTCTTCGCTCCGTTGCTGTGTTTGGAGTCGATCGCGTTCACCCTGAAGTCGATCGCGTTCACCCTGAAGTCGATCGCGTTCGGTAGAGGCTGCCAGGGTGGCGAGGAACGCCTGTGACAGCATCCTCTCCGCCTCGCTGGGGGAAGACGCTTGTTGAGGTGAGCCGCTCCTGGCAGTACCCGTTGGGGATGCGTTCCCCTGCGGGGAGTCCTGGAGTTCTATCTCCTCGGCGCTCTCCTCATCTTGTTCCGTGCAGAGTTCCATCTCTGAAGGGTTGTCTTCCTCCCGGAGCTCTTGGGGGACTACTTCTTCGGTCTTGGCGGGGGGTAAAGTCGTGTCAGTTCCCTCCTGGTCCCCACCGTGAGCTTGGTCAGTTACATTAGAACCCACTAGGGCCTCTGTGGTCGGGGTATCCTGGTTGATGGGGTCGGACATAATTTTACTTTCTACTTTTACCGCGTTTACCGTTTGTAGAAGGCTAGGTAGTATACTGGCAGCGTAATCCTCTAAGTACTGAGGTGGCTGTCGTCTACGCTGCGGGCGTTCTACTTTAGGAGGACCGTTTCGTGGAGTGTTCATCATAGGCCATTTCAATATTAATACCACTATATTAATATTACACTAATTACCATCCGGCTCGAAGGACCAATTGTAACTGAGGGGTACAATTCCCTGACTGTATTGATAAGTATGGTATCATTAAACCACTACCGCTTTATGTACTTTAACTACTGGCCATACAGTACACAATATCTAAATATGATGAACACTTTCCCACAATGAAATCGGGTCCACACAAAGGTAATAATCAAATATTTAATATATAGCAAAGGGTACATATAACATTCACTATTACGTTTATGATTTGAATGCTCTTGTAAGGCAAATGAGTACTCGTAGGCAAATCAACGCTGAATGTCCAATCTCTGGTTACGCAGGAAGCAAGTATACAACCTGGCTCTTAGGGAATTATAACGATGGCACACTTAATGATTATAGCTGGATATACTGTAGGGGTCCTCCCGGTCGTAAGCCGGTAGGGGGGGTAGGAGAGCCGTCGGCCGTATCCCGTCTGGTCAACGATGTCTAGGGAGACTTCACGTACAGAAGACAGTGCAGTAGAATCTTGATCCACAGATGAATACACCTTGGCTCTCTTGTAGGCTGTAGCTGTAGCTGTAGCTCCACAGTGAAGAAGAAGCGAGGCGACCTCAGTCTGGTCTGAGCGCCGTCTCACCTTGACTCCTTTCGGGGTAGATCCAACACTCACCGGTGTTGGCGATTATCCGCTCCACAAATCAAAGTACCAAAGCAAATATATATTCCATGCCGCATAGGGCTCAGCAGTCGTCGGGTAGGTAATCCAATGTACAGGTCCACTCGGTCCTCGCCTAGAACTCCTCGGATGAAAGCACCACGTGTGGTCTGCCCAACCTGGTTAAGACTCTAGATAACACGAGGAAGCGATGGGGGTGCTGCTCACTTTAGAACTCTAACCGCACGATGCACCATACATAATAGACTATTATTACTTAATAGAAATACGGTGCCAAACTCTGACAATTCAGCTATTAATTCGCACGAGGTCTCAATGCTATTCTAAGGCCAAACAGGCCATACTACACCGCACGCGGTATCGTGGGGTGAGGCTTCACGTTCTGTTACTTAGTTGGGTAGAAGGGTAAAGGACTAAGGGTCGTCTACATTTACTTGCGCCATATTTATATGCACGGTGAACAAATAGTGCCACTCTCTTTTCGGTAGCCGTATTCCTGCGCAGAGCCGGGGCTAGTAGGGACATGTTTCGTCGGTACCATTGAACTTGGCTCCAAGGGGCTTGTCCCTGGCGCCAGGTCCTTGTCCAATAAGAGAATGAACTATTATGGGCTGTAGTAGACTAAAGGGATATTCCGTGTATATGTACAAGGAATATACAAGGGATATCAAACGATATACAAATACTATTCAATATATATCCATAAATAAATATATATATTCGGTTTAATCTGATCCTTCACAACAAGTATATATTATTTATTTATTTTAAGTTAACTAATAAATTATTTTTAAATAATTATTTTAACATAAAGTTTGACGTGTAAAAATATCATAGCATCCAATCAGAAGATTGTGAACTAGCAGCTACATTTGTGTAAATAGCCTACACAAGAATCACAATTCATTACAAATTCCCCAAAGGAAAGATATAATGGCCTCTAGTTACAGGTATGGTCTTGCTACACAAGAATGTTAAAATCAGAATGGTGATCCAAATAGCAACAGACAAGGGGATGCTGCAGCATAAATCATTGATGCTGTGCTTATTGTGTATGGAAAACCATTTGATTCTTTCTTTGGGAATTTATTTTCTCTAAATATGTTTTATCTTTCTCACAGGATAAAATGGCATATCTAGGATACTTTGGCTCTTCTCTGGTGTCATCATGCCCTGATGCAGGGAGTCATGGATCTTCTGCCAGGAGTCCAGCTCTGAGCGCCACAGTGCAGCTCTGGCTCTGATGAATTGTGAGACTTCATTCTCGCTGCCTTTAGACAGACTGATGCTGTCTTTGTATATAACGAAGATGTCTAAGCCAAGGAAAAGGGCATTAACAGTCATCAGACCAGCCCTGGCTGACTGGGAGAGGGCAAGTGTCCCTTTGGCTGCTGCATGGCCTATACCTGGGATCTCTGATGCCACCCTGGGAAGGTTACGGACTGCTTTACCTTCCTGGAGCGCTACTTTACCAGCACTTGAAATCAACTCTTCACTTTTCAACATCTTCACAGCAGAGGCACCATCAACAATGGAATCAATGCCTTTTCCAATAGTACACACTTTAGTAATCACCTTCCCTACTCCCAGGGCCACATCCATATTGTTCTTTCCCAATATGGTGAGGTTTTTATGGGATGCCTCCTCCAGACAGTCTTGGACACACTGCACGTCCTCCATGAAGCTCTGGAGGACCTCATTGGCTTTATTTTGACGAGTCCTATTGACTCCAATCTCTGTGGCTGCAGTGACTGCACTGTTGACTCCACTGGTAATCCCCAGACCCACCCCAGCCATGGTCAGAGCCAAGGATACCCCAGCAGTTACAGGGATTAACGCCAATCCGACGATGGACAGCACCCCTCCAACTGCCCCCACTGAGCTGCCTGCCACACTGGAGATCTTAGCTCCCATCTTCATCCTGTCTAGCTGGACAGCGCTCTCCTCCAGGTCGGCTAGATATTGCAGCATTCTGGGTTGCCGCTGGTTGAACTTGTTGATGAAGTCAGAACCACACTCCCCCTGGAATAGAAACATCAGCCTGAAATGTTGGTCCATCCTGACAAGAAGAAAGGAGAAGAAATGTATCTCGATTAGGGATGTCCGATATTATCGGCCGACCGATATTATCGGCCGATATCGGCAGTAAAATGTGATATCGGAAAATATCGGTATCGAGAATTTTTTTTTTTTTTATTTTTTTTAACCTTTATTTACCCAGGCAAGCAAGTAAAAACCAATTCTTATTTTATTTATTGTCAAAAGTATGCATTTTGGTTTAATTCAACAACAAGAGATATGTAATGTTAATTTTTACTTTTTTAATTATCATATTTTGCACAGATAATGCTTACATTTAGAAAGCCTTTTGAATGCATCCAGTGAAATTATTAGTTACCTGAAATTATTCCGTTTTTTTGGGGGGAAACCCTGCATATATCGGTATCGGTTGATATCGGTATCGGTATCGGTATCGGTATCGAAATTAAGAGTTGGACAATATCGGAATATCGGTATCGGTAAAAAAGACAATATCGAGCATCCCTAATCTCGATTCATCACATACTTGATACTAATAAAATCTGCTACACCTCAGGCTCTGCCAAGAGTATATATACAGTATAATATACAGTATATAATAAATTAGTATATAGCTATATGCATTATATTATAGCTATATATTATAGCCAGGGTTCGAATTACACAGTGACTTTCAGGGGAGCCATATTTTCCGGTGCGCACCGCTACTAAACACGTCACATGCACGTGCGCAGTCAATTGCAGGATTACTGCAAAAAACATTCTATTCTACAGACAGTTACTGTCAATAACATTTTGGAGAGGCTTAATAACAACAACATAAGGCTACTGTTTCAAAATCAAAGAATACATTTATTAATCAGAACAAAGAACAAAAAAAAATAAAAAATCACGAAATCAGCAGGGCAAAATTTTTCTGTTTCATACACCCTTTCAAGAATCCCAAGAATTTTGAAATTACACTATCGATAGATAGCTTGCATAGCCAGGCTAGCTAGCTAATTATAATGCAAGCTATGAGGAACCTTAAATGTACAGAAAATCTAAATCTATAACCTGCGTGACACAAAATGGACATTGTTTTTGAGCTCCCCCTGAATGTTTCAAAGTAGGCTTTCAGGGGAGCCCATGTCCTTTTCAGGGGAGCCGAGCTCCGCTTAACTCCCCGTAATTCGAACCCTGATTATAGCTATATAATAGCTTTTGCAACATAGTCATTCTATATGCAAATATGATCACATCACCCCCACCCTCAGATCACTTCACTGGCTCCCCGTGGAACACAGGATCGAGTACAAGGTCTCCCTCCTCACTCACCAGTGTGTACACGGTGGTGCCCCTGCCTACCTCAAGGAACTCCTCACCCCCCAGTCCTCCTCACGCTCCCTCCGCTCCGGCACAGCCTACCTCCTCAAAGCCCCCAGGACTAAGCTGCACACCATGGGCGATCAAGCCTTCTGCTCTGCCGCACCCAGACTGTGGAATGCTCTCCCCATCCACCTGAGAGCACCACAATCCGTCGAGGCTTTTAAAAGGGGCATAAAAACATTTATTTTTAACAAGGCTTTTGCCTGAATGTTTCTTTTACTTTTATTCATTTTTTTTCTTTCTTTTTTTTTTCTTCATTCTTTTTGTTCTGAAGGTCCAGATTAAAACATAGTCTGCGTTTATTATTTTGTATAACTTATATATTGTTTATATATATAATATATATATATCTTCACGTCATCTGTTTTACGTGCCAGTATTTATCATTCGCCTTTTGTATATGTTCCATTCTTAACGCCGTAGGCGCCAGCGCGCGCCCCTCTAGACATGTTCAGAACATGCTCAGGCGAGACCAGAGAGAGCGTATTGATCTGTGTGGGTGAACAGACTCAGTCCACGGAAAACTAACATAAAGTGTGTTGTGGAGAAGTAACGTTTGGCGCAGTTGTAAACGGACAGAAAGGCAACGTATCATCTAGAGAGCCGAACGGCTAATTAGATACAACTATAAGATTGTCGAGCCACTATTGGCACAGTATAGTGACTTGTGTGAGCGAAGTAGCGTTGAGAGACCTTTGAAGACTTTCTGCGGGTTAGCCTTAAGTACAAACGGGGCTAACTAGCTATCACCCTTGCCAACAGGCTTTTGGACTAATAGCTATTAATCCTGCCATCGGGCGCTAGGAATACAAGGACCGGTCCGTACGAGACCCTTTCCTCCCCAGCGACGACCGGATTATCCTAAGTGTGTCTGCAGCCCTCTGGAGTAGGAACTCCAGAGGACCACCGTCTCCATCCACCATCTTGCTTTTCCCTGTGCTGCGTGATTCTTCTCCATCCACTCCACGCTTCAATGGTCGAGTACTAGTAGTTAAAGACTATCGTTACCTCTGACGTTGTTGCACTGACATTCTATTATTAAAGGAGAGCTGATATGTATGTTCACTATTACTATTAAAATGCTTGGTCAACTTGTATCCCTGTCCCCTCGCAGTTAATGAAGTGTCCGCCATTTTGTGTACCTATAATGTCTGGCTAATTAATACTCTTTAGTAGTGGTTCAATCTAACATCTCAATACAGTCCGGGTTGTGTAGCCCCTTAGCTACACTTTTAATCTATTTTATTTTTATGTTCTTCCATTTCATTGGTTGTTTTATTCATTTTAATTGTTTTATTCATTTAACTTTTTGTCTTTATCTCCTGTAGCACTTTGAGATTTTTACAAATGTAAAGTGCGGTACAAATTGAATGTATTATTATTATTATTATTATTATTATTATTATTATTATTAATTATTATTATTATTATTATTATTATTATTATTATTATTATTATTATTATTATTATTATTATTATTATTATTATTATTATTATTATTATTATTATTATTATTATTATATGAGCTCTCTACATGTTGAATGGTTGACAGTGCTTTTTTTTATGTTCTCAGCCTTTACCCATGTTTTGCTATTCCTTTCACTATTTGGGCAATGTTACACAATTCCTGTGAGTCTATGGAACACATCTGTAAGGTTTTTTCAATTTTTTTTATTGTTTTGTATTTCTAAAGCAGCATTTTTCCACTTCAAGATTTCAAGCTGTTTTGGGCTCGCATACTCGCAAAGCGCTTTGAGTGACAGTAACCCACAGTCTGCACTGGCAGACAGAGAGAGACATATAGAGATAGACAGGGAGACTAATTAATTTCGCCGCGGGGGGGGGGGGGGGGGGGCATAATCTCACGGGACAATGCATTGGTAACTTGTTTCAAATGAGAATATATACCCTGTGAATATTATTGCACGGATTGGAATACGCATGGGAGTGCGCTATGATATTTTGCAACAGGTTGACGTGACGCGAGTGCCGACAGAGAGCAGAGAACGAGCGAGCGAGAGAGAGGGATACGGAGCATTTACACACACTGTGTAAATGCTCCATATCCCTCTCTCTATCGCTCTCTCTCTCCCTCTCTCTCGCTCGCTCGTTCTCTGCTCTCTCTCTGTCGGCACCCGCGCCACGTCAACCCGTTTGAGGAAGTGTCAGTATTTCAAGTATATACTTGAAAAACACCGGAAGGGTCGAAACGTTGTATGTATCTGCTATTTTTTGTCACAATTAAAACACCTTGGAGCATCAAAAGTGAGTTGCGAGCCCCACTTTGTTTCATGTACTACTGTTTTTACAGTTTGGCTCAGCACCAAGGAACAGAGGATGTGCGTTATTTATTTTTTCTGAATATTACATAATATAAACAAAATATCAAGAGGTGTCAATACTGCTGACCAGATCTGTTGGACATTATACAACGGCATGCAAATTTCTCGATTCTGATTGGCCATTCACACGTCTTTATTGACAACAATCCACGGTCCTGGGCTCAGGACCCGCCCACAACCAAATCACATAACCCTCCCCGGCTCACTCCGGGAGAAAACAGGATCGCGAACAACAAATGGTTATGTTGAAAGCACCATAACGACTAAATATGAAGCAATTCTGTCAAGGGGAATGTGTTAGTATTTTAAACAATGTTGGATGATGTAATTGATGGGTCTTGACTCAATCTAGAACAAAAGAAAAATCGCGGATTGATTGATAGATTAATTGATTGATTTAAATTTCTTCCTTCCTACTTTCCGACTGCAGCGTTCTCTCTCACACTGTCCGACGCTGGCGTACCCACAAACACACACATACACACACACACACACACACACACACACACACACACATACACACACACACGCACACACACACTGTGACACACACACACACACACACACACACACACACACACACACGCACACACACACCTGTCTGCAACAGCGGGGGAGTCAGACTGAGAGAGAAGCAGCGCTGTTTTAAGTGAGCATGGTCTATTGAATTGATTGATTGGTTGATTGCTAATTTTATTACTGTACCCCTGGTTTCCAACTGGTTAAGTTTAGGCTAAAAGAAATAAATAAAAAAATAGGGCGAAGAAAACGTTTTTTTCCTATAGGGCAAAGAAAACGTTTTAATAAATTTTCAATCAATCATTCCAATAATACACAGTTGGATGTGTTAGTTGGTTGGATGCACTTCAAGCTGCTTCCACATGAGGCAACTTCTCTCAATCATTCCAATAATACACAGTTGGATGTGTTAGTTTGGTTGGATGCACTTCAAGCTGCTTCCACATGGAGTTGTGGGAACTACTTTTTCTGGCGGATGGTTTTTTCAATAAATCTTCGATTAATGTGTGTTTATTGTATAGAAATAAGGTTGGATGAATCTGGCAGTTGTATAAAAGCTTTACACCACGTGCAGTCGTGATTTGTGACCAATAAACCATGCCTAGGGGGGTCTAACGACCCTCGGCTGCGCCTCGGGCCTAACAACCACCCCTAGGCATGGTTTATTGGTCACAAACCACTCCTGCGTGTGATGTAATGCTTAAATATAACACTTTGAATAATTGTAATTGACACTCAATCACAGGTGAATAAATCTACTGACACAATGGTCTAACCTAATCGAATAAATCTTACCTGACATCAGTGAGCTGATTTATATGGTGGAGCACATGTTTTGTGTCATCTTCTTCAGTAAAGTCGACATCAAGAACCATTGGTTTGCAATTCATATCCTCCCAAAAGTCACAAATTGAGCTGTGAATAGGAAAGCTACAATCAATTTATAGATTACATCTTGTATAATCTAGTTTTCATCTTGTGCAATGCCACTGTTCATATATATATATACAGTACCAGTCAAAAGTTTGGACACACCTTCTCATTCAGTTCAATGAGAAGGTGTGTCCAAACTTTTGACTAGTACTGTATATATATATATAATATATATATATATATATATATATATATATATATATATATATATATATATATATATGTAGATACTGTAGATAGATAGATAGATAGATAGATAGATAGATAGATAGATAGATAGATAGATAGATAGATAGATAGATAGATAGATAGATAGATAGATAGATAGATAGATAGATTGATTGATTGGAATATGATGGGGTCCCTTAGTGCCTACTTACCTTTTCTCCATTCTCTCACAGATCTTCTGGGTGAGGTGTATGTATTTGTCCAACTGAAACGCCAGCACCTCCACGTTGTGAAGGCTGGGGATGAAGAATGCCCCTGCTTCTCTCTTAAACTGGATGATGAGTGGGCAGGCCAGCTTTGCAGCAGCGATGACAGCCTGGACACTTTCTAAACTCGCCCCCAGGGGGAGCTCTAACATATGGTTATTGTCCATGAAAACATGCAGAGAGGTGACCGCCAGCTTCTCCACAGCATCCAGGAAGCAGCTTAGCTTCTCCAGGCCTCCCAAAGTATCCTTCAGCACATGGGCCAGCTCCTTCTTCAGCTCCTCACGCCTGCTGTCTGCAGTCATCTGGGTCAACTTGCTCTTCATGTATTCTCCCAGAGCCTTGGATTTATTCTCAGACTTACTGACGTGGTCGAAGTTCAGGTCAATTCTGTTTGCCCTTTCCTTGATGTCCATCATCATGTCCACCTCAGTCTCCCTCTCCAGCATCCATTTTGAGAGCCTGTAAGAGAATTGTCTCACTCTGTCGATGTAGCTGAGCGTGTCGGATGTATACTGACATAGGGTCCCCTGCAGTTCCTCTCTGCAACACAAAAGGACATCTGTGTGATACTTAAAAGTAGTTAATACCTTACCCCCTTACATTGTTTTCTATAATATTCTCAATTTCTGTGTAAGCTACAGGGCTGGGCAATTACGATTTTGGCTTCCCACGCACATAAAAACAAGATAATCCAGATAAAACTATTGTTGTGCCGCATGCCGTGTGGCTCTCATTTGGTCTTGTGTTGTAAATGCAACGCACCCTTCCTTCACAGCGATGCTGTTGTTGTTGTTTTTTACCATAATTGAGCTGCCTTAGTAAGGTAGGCTATGTGAAACAATTATATAACCTAATATTTAAAGTAGCTAGAAAGTGAAAAAGAAAAACCTTAGGCTACATACAAATATTTTCAGTACTTCACACAGACTAATAACTTTTACTCCTGCCTACATGAGATTATAGTTGCCGCAGTCCTAAAATAAACACTGTAGGTTTGCATTGTTGTGGATTTAACACTACTGCCAGAGACAGACTTCACAATATCTGATTTGACCATAATGTGGGGCGACAGTGGCTCGGTAGGTAAAGCAGTCGTCTGGTAATCCGGAGGTTCCCAGTTTGATTCCTGCTCCTCCCGGGCAGCATGTGGAAGTGTCCTTGAGCAAGACACTAACTAACTGCTCCCGATGAGCAGGTTGGCACCTTGCATGGTTGCCTCCGCCGTCGATGTGTGAATGTGTGAGTGAGTGAGTACAATGTGAGGAACAAGTTGTAAAGCGATTTGGATAAAAGCGCTAGGCTTATATAAATGCAGCCATTTACCATTTACTATAAAAACCTTGAAGCTCCATGTAGCTCCAGTTGTCGGCCTTTGGACAGTAAGACTTGTAAGAAATTACTTGGAGCAATTAGAGCTACATGACTTGCAGTTTATTGCATTATTCCAAAATGTTGTTAGTATAAGCGTTTCCTGTTAAGTCAGCCTCCATTTTAAATCAAGGGCCCCTATGGTCATTGTTGTAATTTTCTTTACAATAAATGCGACCCAATCTTGCATATGCATGCAAGTGAAATATATATATATATATATATATATATATATATATATATATATATATATATATATATATATATATATATATACGTATATACTGTACATATTTAAATAACAGGCATGTTGCATGCCAAAGACTTATTAAACAAACACTGCCCTCTGCTGTATGAAATACTAAATATTTCATCATTGATGATTGATATTTCATCTGCCTCTGTTCACAAATAACAAATAATAAAGTGTTGTGAAAAGTAGTATACATATATAGTGTAGTATAAGAAATATGCTAAAGTGTTCTGTGGTGTGAGTGTGTGAACAATGTTGGGGATAATGATATTGATTTGATCAAATACAACAATAACAAAGAAGTTAATCTGCTACTAAAATAATAATAAAACTACATTGAAAACAAGTCGTATTTACAGGATAACCTCATAATTCAAACACTTCAATTTCCTGATAGACCTACTGTATATCAGGCCAAAATGTATTCAAAATATGAAACATAATTCGTGTGTATATCTAAAACCATTGTTGGATTACAATCAAACTAATTTCATGTTTGAATACACCTATAGTAGGCTGTAAATAGTCCCACATAGACATGCAGGCATGCGCATATAAAATACACGCGAGGCCTGCACCTGCATGATGAATGAATGATTCATGATGAATGAATGAATGAATGAAAACTTTATTTAACAGATTGCAGACTTGATGCCGGGCAGGTAGCCTAGTTTGTTTCGCCGAGGTGCCAGAACATGGAGAAGAATATGGAAATTATTAACACAAACATAATTTTAGTAGTTTAACTTGTGTGGAATAATCCATAATACTAGGCTGACCTAAATAACGAGCACGACCCGGATTGTGTGCGATGCTGCAGCAAAATCAGTATTAATCTAATGAGCCTTGACTAATTTGAAAATGTGTCTATTACGCCTGATCGTTGTGTAGTTATCGTAACTGAGCAGTGATCTCAATTTACCGTGGAATAGAAACGTGTTGGTAAATTATAATGTCCCCATTCCTGTCGCCATTCATTTGTTGGGTCCCCATTCCATCCGCTGACTGGATACAATAGTTGTAGTCGAGGTCTGAAAATAAAAGTTACAAGCTGCAGGCTAGCAACCATGCACTTTCTAAAAACAACGACGTGAATTCAACGAATAACTAACTTCACGAGAAGTCTTTAGATGTGCTAATAATCTAGTTTGGTTGTGAGGTATTCTAAGGTGTGTTTTTCCGGTTTGTTTTTCTCCACGTCAGCCTTAAACCACACCCCTTCCCAAACTTGTTTTTCACCCTCAGTATTTTATTATTTGTTTCGTTTTTTCAGCCTGAAGCACATTGGCTTCTATTCTCAAAAGAAAACAATGTATTGAGACAGGAACATCTTTGGCAAAAAATCTAAACAGGAAAGTTTTCCAAAGTTGTGTGGGAACTGCTAAAACCACAAACTCTGTCTACTACTTCATTCTAAGAAATTCGACCCCCCCCCCCCCCTTTCATCTCATTATATCTCCTCCCCCTGATGAGTGACACCGACTGTTTGGTCAAATACCAAACAATCAGTCATCTCTACCTTGCAAGCTGAAGACTATATAGACCAAATGTCTGATGATACAGGGGGGCTTGAACCCCTGTCCTTTTGCCCTCAGAGTCAAACAGTGCCCATTCTTTTGGCTGGTGTTGATTGTATTTCATTTTCCCTTTATTTTGTATTGCAATTCTATCAAATATAAAGAGGGAAATCTATAGTAGTATCCATGAAAAAAATACACATCCCTGACCCACGATGCTCAGGTTGGGTTTCTGGAACAGGGTGGAAAGAGAACCCAACCTGAGTGTGACATAAGAGCAAAATGGCTGCCGTGTGAATGTGGTCCATGGTCTGGGCAACAGTGAGATGATGAAATATTGGCCTTTTCTCTCCACACTGGGATCCCCACGCGTTGGCGCCACGGCTGCTCTGGCTGTGACATATTGCGAGGCTAATTGGATTGGATTGAAAAGGCACTGTGGGTGTGAAGGTCAAGTCTTCCAATACCACTGAGGCAAAGCACAATCTGATTCAGCCGGCTTTCTTTAAAGGCCCAATCCGTTTTTTATGTCGCTCGAGATATCTTGTTTCGGGGTCAGAGGTTCCAGAACATGACCATTGTCGGCGGACAGCCTTTACCACTGCCTCATCAGATTCTTAGATATAAGATGAAAAAACAAGAAAAATATATAAACGTTCTGCCAATAACATGACAACAAAAACACAGTGCTACAAAACATACCATGTCCATCTTAAAGTATCTCCTCTACCCTGACAACATCCATTGTCAGAAAACCAGTTCCACTGTCTCAGAGCCACTGGCCTTGATTTCATTAGCTGCATAGCGGTCGCAGCAGGACGATGGTAATGCTTAATTGGACATGCTTAATGGAATTTCCTACCGCATTCAGGTAATCCCTTGCAGTCCACATACCTGCCCAAACATCACACAACATCACATACACAGGTAGAATCACAACAATTTATCAACCTTTTTCCTTCCCCCAGTGAACCTGCACATTGGAATACAACCAACTCAGCTATTCATGTAGGCCTACTGATGATATAACATAATATAACAAAAATATAACTCATAGCATAACATAACCGTTTGTGTTAGTCAATTATAACATATCAAACCTTACTTACTCTATTGATTGATTGATTGAAAACTTTATTAACAGATTGCAGAATGGTTACAATACAGTACGGCTCAATACAAACCATTGTTAAGGGGATGCAGACCAGAGAAAGACTTTTGTCTTGTTTACATCAGGGTCCCCCATTTTCAATTCATCATGACATTTATGACATACACGACATACAGATACAGTACTGTTTCATCCAGATATTTATGACATACAAATATACTGTTTACATGTAACTCAGTTGCTTCGCCTTCGTCCTTCTTCTTGTTCATCTAGCATGATGAATCACCATGGCCCTCTGCTTTTCCATTCCCATTAGTCAGCCTTTCTATAGATTCCTCTGATTCTTCTCCATCTGATGAGTGTCTTAGATCTGCCAGTTTAAAAATGTTTATTCTGTGATTTATACATTCCAACCCATGCCACATATTTTGCTTTGTGGACCATTTACGTGTGGTGACACTAGAAATGGAGTGACAAATGCTTCTTGGTCTTTTCCTCAGGGCGTGTACAGTAGCTGCTCCCCAGCTATAGGTTGAAACGTATCTGAAACCATTCTGGGTTAATATTGATCTGTTCTTCCAATGTTGAGTATCAACACATTCATTCTCCCTTTGTTCCTATTCAGCCGTCTGTTCAATCAGTTGTGAACTTTGTTTTTGTTACCACTTTGATGTCTTCTGTTGAGCTTTTTACATGAAATTGTCCTTGTATGCTACCTTCAAACTGATCCAAATGTTGCTGGTACAATCATCTGCAGTGCAGGTGAATCTTTTTGTCTTCATCTCATAACCTTTTCTTGCTTACTATAGCCATCGTCCATTGATTAGAAATCCTTTTCCATAAAGTGTCATCTGTAGTAGCGTTTCACAATGTTCTGTATCAGTCATCCTGTCTATATATTTATCCTTATTTTATTCTTATTTATTTATTTACTCATTATTTAATATTAGTGTCTGTTAGTGTCAAGTGTCTGCCTCAGGAATCCCCACTTTTTACTATTATCATTTATTTATTTTGATTGTCCATAAATTTACTTCCACAGAATACAACAATTTATAAACTAAAAAAGTAAACCAAAAATGTATCAAAGATGTCAAGAACAACAGTGTCAAATCACCATTGTCCATGACCATTATCATTATAATTGTCTTCCTGTAGCCTATAGTTGTCTTCTCTCTTTATAAAAAGAAATGTACAACAAAATCAGATTTTATCTAATCAATAAGCAAATGTCAAATGTACTACAAAGGCAGGCCCACATGCTGAACCACGTCTATGTCACAATACTTCACACCTCTAATTTCAGCTCAAAACTAATCTAAACTGTCTTCCTCTATGGTGGAGCTCTCTCAACCATAACACTGTCTCAACTCATCTAAAGGCAGAAATGAACACAAACTCGCAAAGGAACTAAATAAAATACACACTAAATGCTTAGTAATACTTCAAAGAAACAAAAACAAACACAGTACACAAAACAAAAATAGCATAAACAAGTAATTTTTTTTATTTAGAGTCAGCGCCACACCCTTTTGTACGGCCCTATTATTAACTCATTCAGCGCCAGAGGGCGCTGTTTACTGTGTAGTTGAAAGGCCAACGCTTTAATGTATATGAATACGTGGCGGTGTTTGCAGGGCTCAAACTATATTATATATCATAGCTATGGATATAATACTATTGCCCATTTGACATCGAGTATCTATCGTTCAATTTTGTGAAAAAGAAAAAAATATTTCATCCATACATTCCTGTTTTATACCGTGGTGAATATGAGTATAGTTTTAGAGTAATCCTGTCTAATCCTAGAAAACGACGCTATGCAGCAATACGTGCATTTCACTGAAAACCGTGCCGTTTCTCGCCTGTATACGCTACTATTTCGAAATCAACGCTATATTATCGGTATTATGTTTCATCATGAATGCATGAAAGGGTGGGTCGTTTGTCTATGCTTTGATCGTCACCAACGGAATACGTTACACACTAGGGCTGTCCCCGACTAAGGATTTGGATAGTCGACTATGATTGGCCAACATTTTCTGTTAGTCGACTATTAGTCGACACAAAAAAAAAAAAAAAAATTATAATATTATTATAAAAAAATAAAAATATTGTATCATTCCATTTGGGCTGTGGTGGGGGTGCTTAATGTCTGATGGAGTCGACTGAATGCTTGTTGTCCTCTGCAAAAGCATGCAATTGGTCCACTGATGGATACATCTTGATATTTGTCTAGTCTAGTGTGTTCATTAGATGGGTGAAATCCTCTTTCAGTGCCTCTGTGCCTGTTTTCTTAGGCAGTTAGCCTCTGGTATGCGTGCCATTAGCGTTAGCCACGCTTCTAGGCCTCTTTTCTTTTGGAAAGAATGATAAAAAAATATATATATATTTAATATATATATATTTTTTTATTGGGCTCCCTCGATGTATTATGAATGGGAATATCGAATAGAAGAAATAACGACCAAAACCAGAGAAATCTCGGGTCTGGCGCCCAACCGCTGGCGAGTTAACCCGACTTATCTCTTGTTTGGCCTCCATTGTGTCAAAGGAAAATCAAACTATATTAATTTCATATTATCCTAGGTTTTTATCTCATTTTTTTTTTTTTTTATCTTTTCCCCCCTCCTTTTTCCTCCGTTTTTCTCCCATCCCAATGTTAGTCGTTATGCCAATTCCCAATCCCCTTCCTGGTCGCTGTGCACCTACCCCCTACAGTCGGTCTGGGAGAGTGGAGGCTATCACATGCTTCCTCTGACACATGTGTAGCCAATCAACCGCTTCTTTTCACCTGGCAGCACGGACTCTCACTGAGAGGGTGTAACGTGTGGAAGGATCACACTACCCCCCTTAGATCCTTTCCTCGCTGAGCAGGCGCCCCAACCGAACTGTAGGAGTCGCTGTTTACAACGACCAGGACCCACCCACCAGCTTTCCCACCCCTAACACTGCCAATTGTGTTAGTATGCACGACCAGCCAAGCTGGTAGCAACGCCGAGAGCTGGGCTCGAACCCAGCGTCTCCTGCGTTGGTGGTGAGCG
Organism: Notolepis coatsorum; assembly: GCF_963971535.1. NCBI lineage: Eukaryota > Metazoa > Chordata > Actinopteri > Aulopiformes > Paralepididae > Notolepis > Notolepis coatsorum. Next base: position 29,169,045 of record NC_140178.1, read on the forward strand.
CCTTGCCCACTACACCACCTAGCCGCCCGGTTTTTATCTCATTTTAAATGTTTTATCTTTCAAGCATTTCCAATACCTATTTTATTTGCATTATTGTTACTACAGTATCATCATATTTATTCATACTATTACTTTAAATAATTGTCCTCTCTTTTCTCTATTAAAGCAGCTTATTTTAGACCAACACTATTTAATTCAAATTTATTTTCTTATCAGTCTATTCGCCATCATATCAATATTTTTCAATTGTAATAGATATAGATATATGGAATCACACATGTTAAAAAGGTACCACCAATTAGTAAATCCCCACAAATAATATAAACATACATTCAACTACAGTCAACTACAACTACAACTACAAATTCCCATCTTTTACTGTAACCCTCAATTAGGGCAAATGTTTTGATAGTTGTTACCTTAAAAAGACATTAATTTTTGGTCTTCATCAAACTCTACCATCTCCCCATTTTGGTCTGAGTATAGGCTATAGGAAAGTATTGGGATGATACAGTATACTGTCCGCTAACTTCATTTATGTCCATGTTGTAGAGAAAGAGAGAGAGAGAAAGATAGACAGAATGGAATCTCTACCATTCATATTATACAAAGGATTCAAATATTCTAGTGATTCATTTTTTTCTACGCCTGCTATTTTCAAGCCACTAACATCAAGTACTTTATATTTTCTGCAAAACACAGAGCCTCTGACCATTATTAATAGTCCACACAAGAACTGTTATTCAATGTATCAATTCGTTTGAATACCTTAATGAGATTTAATTATGCAAAGAATGAAAGCATCTAACCAGTAGAATAAAAAGCCACCATGTAAATCACTAACCACAATGTGATTATAACATCAAACATGGACTGTTCATTTGATCGATTAGGATAAATCAAAACTCAAATTCAATTGTGTGCGTTTCCTATATTCCTCTAACATACAAGTGAGTAAAAAGGAATTCTGCTTTATCTACCTGGGCAATTGACTTAACTATAGCTTAATCAATTATTTATTTTAGACAGAAATCAACTGATCAGGAACGGCTTACACATAGGCCAATAGTTGATCTAAAAATATACTCATCATTTCCTTTAGTGATCATGAATGAATGAATGAATGAATGAATGAATGAATGAATGAATGAATGAAAACTTTATTTAACAGATTGCAGAATGGGTAGAATACAGTATAGCTCAATACACACAATTGTTAAGGGGATGCAGACCAGAGAAAGACGTTTGTCTTGTTTACATCAGGGTCCCCCATTTTCAATTCATAGTGCCAAATAATCACTCAAGAGTCACTCAATCAACAGTCATTCACTTGCCAACCAATCATCAATCACTCATTAGATCATTCATCAAATCAACAATCAACAGTCAATCAATCAATTCAATCCACCAATCAAAGTCTATCAAATAAATTACAGTCAATCAAAGTTGACCAAATCCAATTGGAGTAATGCCAACATGACGATATATTTTCTCTATATGTATACTACCAAAAGTAAACGGTAAAGTAAATGGTAAATCGTGCATTTATACAGTGGTTTTATCCAAATCGCTTCACAACTTGTTCCTCACATTTTACCCATTGACTCACACATTCACACACCGAGGACACTTCGACACGCTGCCTGAGAGGAGCGGTAATCGGATCACTGTTGCTCCCCCCAGATCTGACCAATCACCTTCCTATTTCAGGCCAAGTCTCCGCCCTACTCAGTAACTTAATTATGTTATCCACGCACTGTAGTGGTGGGCATTGCGTTTTTTTGGAGGGAGCCGGATCTTTTGTCTCCGTCCCTTTCTAAGAGCTAAAAATAACAGCTCATCGTTCTTTTTCCTTATGGGGCGGAGGTTACTTGGTCTTATATCTAAGTATTTTGTTTAATGATAGGACACGATTTGGATCAAACGTAGTTACTTAACACCCCTGGAAACGAAGCCTTAAATCGTTCTGACACAAGTGTGATATTTAACGTCCACCAACGTTTGAATGAAAAATATAGGCCTAAGACACTACTAGTTGTGTTAATTACAGCTCCATGAAATGATGTACAGTAGATGATAAAAAAAATAGCAATACCTTGTCTTATAGGGGCTGCTATACCTTATCATTTCAATGAGCTGTAATCAACACAACACACGGATGGAAATGGCCCAGATCACCGGTGGCCATATTCAAACTCATTTACTCTCAATAATTAAATGAATGTATGCAAAACGGTTTAGAGTTTTTGGATTTGTGTGAGATTATGTGCAAAATAAATCGGCATTGTTTTTTGGGGGGTGAAATGCCCCTTTAATAACCCATTGTGAGTCAGAATATATACTGTTCTGTAGGTCTGTTTCACTTCAGTGTACCAAACTAGACTACTGCCTTTTTACTTGCAATTAACCCCCCCTTCTCGCTCTCCCTCTCTCCTTCTCTCTCTCTCTCTCCAGGACCATCACCCCCTCTCTTTACACATTCCATTTAATACTTTATTGTAAGATGTCTGAAAACCCATTTTTACTCCAAAGCTGTTGTTTAATGTTACCATCTTGTGTCCTTCACCCAGGCGCACCATGCACGTTCGTGCACATACAGTACACGCACACACACACACACACACACACACACACACACACACACACACACACACACACACACACACACACACACACACACACACACACACACACACACACACACACACACACACACACACACACACACACATTCACCCGCATACGCACACATATTGCATCGTTTTTGAGAACCTGTTCATATTTTATTACTGTTCATAATTCAAGTCAAGTTTTTTTCTCGTGCACTTTAGAAATGGCGATTATAAAACGTGTTTTAAACACTAACAACCAATAGTCACTGTTAATTGAATGCAACTGCTTTACACTCGCTGGAGAACCACGATTTGTATGTTGCATAGTGAAATCATTGTGGGTAATCAACATCTTCAGCTGAAGCTTTGGCCCTGGAGAAAATGAGAGGGGGTCTCTGTTGTGGCACAGTTGTATTTTCCAGTTACTGCCGTAAGAAGTTGATATGCACACAAGAATAACACTTTATTATTATCGTTGTGGTTAGTGGGATTGCCCCACTATTCTTTTTTCACACTTTGAATAACCACTGAAGGTTCCTTGCAGAACACTTTTCCACCAGGAACCTTTTCCAGGGAAAAAGGGGAACCTTTTCGAGGAAGGACCATGCAAGACATTCTGAGGAACCCCTCAATGAGTGTTTTTTTTGTTTAGTTAGAGAGGGTTCACACATAATATCTTCATATCGGCAATCGATACCAGTGCTTGGGGCCTTATAGCTGTGCACACTTTATTTTTATTTTTTTTATTATTATCTTTATGCCAATTCCCAATCCCCTTCCTGGTCGTTGCGCACTCTACCCCCTATCGTCGGTCTGGGAAGGCGGAGACTATCACATGCTTCCTCCGACACATGTGTACCCAGCCCACCACTTCTTTTCACCTGGCAGCGCGGACTCTCACTGGGAGAGTGTAACGTGTGGAAGGTCACACTACCTCCCTCCAGATCCTTCCCTCGCTGTGCAGGCGCCCCGACCGAACTGGGTGGCGGTGTGGCTCAGGGGTAGAGCGGGGCGTCCAATGATCGAAGGGTTGGTGGTTCGAATCCCGCTCAAGCCCATGTCCATCCCATTGCCGTTGTGTCCTTGGGCAAGACACTTAACCTACTTGCCTCGTATGAATGTGTATGCATGTGAATGAATGTTGGTGGTGGTCGGAGGGGCCGTAGGCGTTGATTATTCGCCACGCTTCCGTGAGTCTGCCTCAGGGCAGCTCTGGCTGCAATTGTAGCTTACCACCACCGGTATGACTGTGTATGAACGAATAATGGACTCTGTGAAGCGCTCTGAGTCAGAGCAACAGTCAGTCAGAGAAGAGCGCTATATAAATCCAATCCATTATTATTATTATTACTGTAGGAGTCGCTGTTTACAACGACCCGGACCCACCCACCGGCTTCCCTCCCGCTGACTCTGCCAATCGAGCCAGTATGACGGCCGGCCAAGCCGGAGGCAACGCTGACAGCCGGATTCGATACCTCACTTCTACATGTAATGATGACATACTGTAGGCTGTGCAGTCGTCACTGCTGCTCTATGGCCTTGTTTTCTGAGTACACTCACATAATGTCGCATTTTATTGTCAAAATGTGGTTCCAACAGGTTCTATACGTATTACAAACGTGACAGGGCCTCATGGATAGTCATAACAGACGTGGTTAGTCGGAGGTCAATCCGATTGGATCATATTTAATGTAACATGCACTTTCCTTTTAAAATGGGTCTATGTTTTGATGTTTGGTAGGGTCTGTCACTGGCATCTTTGCACTACAAAGATTAAGAGGATTGGGACATGATAGATTGTATACCATTTCCATATCCCCAGGTAACCCAAGGATCTCTAATTTGTAGGCATTTCACCCAAAAAACAATGCTGATTTATTTTGCACATAATCTCACACACATCCAAAAACTCTAAACAGTTTTGCTCACATTTAGTTATTGAGAGAAATTAGTTTGAATATGGCCACCGGTTATGTCATTGGGGACATTTCAAGCCTTGTGTTGTGTTAATTACAGCTCATTGAAATAATAAGGTAGCAGCCCCTATATAAGACAAGGTATATTGCTATTTGCTAAGTGTAATAATGCCGTCTCATAGTGTGGAGCAGACTATATTGCATCCAACAACTGTTCTTAAAATTGAATATAAAGAGAGATTGATACTAAAGGAGCATTGATACTATATTTTGGATCAATATTGAAATATAATTGGATGGAATGATCAAATCTGCCATTGTTAAGCCTTGCTGTAAGGGAAGTCTATCTTATTAGGAACAGAACCCCTAACTAGATGGCCCACAGGAACACTCAAATGAAAGAATTGCAAATGTTAGTGGACATACTGTACTCATTCAATACATCTAGCTTTCTCATACACACACACACACACACACATTTATTCCCACACACATGCACAAACGCACACACACACACACACACACACACACACACACACACACACACACACACACACACACACACACACACACACACACACACACACACACACACACACACACACACACACACACACACACACACACACACACACACACACACAGGCATGCAAACAGTGGTGTGTACAAGCTATAGGGGGGCAGGCAGGCTCTGTGCTGTTTCCATGGAAACAGAGCAGTCAGCACATCTGTGTTTCCTCCCAACTGATCTCGGAGCGCCCTCCGTAGAGACGCATAACCCCAGCACTCACTATAAGCAGGTCTCAGATCAGACTACATGCGGATATCAGCCGCTCTGGCCGGATGTGAGCCTTGTGCGATGATAAGCGAGGTCGGTCAGAGCCGGTGCGAATATGACAACTGTGGGAAATATTTTCAGATTTGATAATGACCTTTTCCTTACAAGCCTCTTATATATTAACCTGTATTCTCTGACTTTCTATGTGTATGTCTCCCTGTCTGTCTCTATGTCCATCTGCCTGTCTGTCCCTCTCTCAGTCCCCTCTCCTGGTTTCTTGGAGGTAGAGAGGCCAGAAGTTCTAATTAGAATGTGAGGGAGCGGGTCGCTGCTGTAAATTGAAAACATATTGATTCCCCGTACTGTGCACCAGACTCTCCACTGACTGTGTACCTATAGCTCGGAGAGAGGGGGGGGGGGAGAGAGATAGAGGAAGGAGAATAAAGAGAGAGAGAGGGGGAGAGAGATAGAGGAAGGACAATAAAGAGAGAAAGAGGGAGGGAGAGAAAGAGAGGGGGTGAGGGAGGCAGAGAGAGAAGGAGTGAGGGAGGCAGAGAGATAGGGGGAAAGAGAGATAGAGGAAGGACACAACGTCTGCAAAAAGTCAATGATGATGCTTGAAATTTTGAGAAAGGTCTTCCCCATGATACATCCCTCTGCCCATCTAACCTTGTAATATAGCTTTATATTTCCTTACCTTAAATACTGTAATATAGTCTGGGCTGCAACATATCCATCATATCTTAACAAATTAGTCATAATCCAGAAGAGGGTCCTCAGGATGATTTCCCACTCTACCAGATATGAACCATCTGCACCTCTGTTCCGCAAATATTCTCTACTATCAATTGACAAACTTAATATCTTTCAAACATGCTCATTCATATGCAAGTTCATTAACAATAGGCAAGATCTTCCTGATACCTTCCATAGTTTCTTCATCTTTTCATCAGAATTTCACTCATATCCAACACACCATAGTAATAAACTCCACTTACCTTTCTGTCGGGTATCTAGCCATCAATTCAACATTAGCTTTAGAGGTCCTAAACTCTGGAACACTCTAAGTTCCTCATTGTTATGTACCAGGAGCCTGATCACTCCTGTGTCACTGTTCAGGCAGGCCTGATCACTCCTGTGTCACGGGGCATGCAGGTGAGGGCTGCCAATTAGCCAATTAGTGCTGATTGGTTACCTGCTGGGAGCTTTAAAGCCAGGCCTAGTAACACACATGCAGGTCTGTGCTTAGAGGGAGAGCTGTCAGGTTCTTCCAGTCCTTGTCCGTTGGGTTTACATTAGTACATTAGTTTACAATTACATTAATAGTTCCTTGATATAGTAGCACTTTGAGTTAGAGCACAGGGTTTTGGTGTCGGTTTGCACATAGGTTGCGTGCCCATGAGCCAGGGTCGTAACAGTTGGGCGCTCGTCCGGGATATTTACCCCTAGAAATTTGTTTGGTGGTTTTTTTTTGTGTTACACGGGGTGTCATGGTATTATGGTTTGGGTGGTGTTCGTTACATATGGTGTAACGTGGGGGCTTGAGCCATTTCGTCAAACAGGTGAGTATGCCGTATTTGTTTGTAATTTGATGTGACTACTTATGCTGTTAAAATATATAGTTTAGTGGGCACCACATGTAGATAGGGACATTATTTTCTGGTTGTTGGTTAGTGTCCTGTGCACCACGTACTCCTGGGGCAGTCAGGGAAGGGATTAGCACCATCTGCTTGTCTGGTACCGTATCATGTACTGGACGGGTGGATGGTCAAGTATGATCTTTGGCTGGTAGCAGGTGTGGTTGAAGATGGTTAGGTCTACAGGGCATTAGTTTAAGGGTAGGTAGATTAGGGCGGCCGGAAAACACAGGTAGTGTGGTAGGGCTTGATTTAGTGTTTCTTAGGGTAGACATGTGGTGGGCCGTTTTTTTCTGCAGTTTAGACGTAGAAGCATATGTAGTCATATCAGGTTAGAAGGCGCACCTGTTTGGAATTGATTGTTGGATTTATTTTGTTTGTTTGAGTGTTTGGTGAGCATACCTGGTAGCACCTAACACCCTGCGTGTATGACACGTCTATTTAGGGTGGGTGTGTTTTTATTTTTATTTTATTTTAATTTTTTTTGCAACCTAGAAAGGTGCGCTCCGTAGAGCTCACATTTCCACCGCGTTCCCTTCTGGTTGTTATTATTGGCATTTAGCATTGTTCATGGTTCTTCAGTGGTTCTTCGTGGTTCTTCAGTGGTTCATTGGGGGGGTCTTCGTGGTTCGTTAGTGGTTCTTCGTGACTGTGAGGTAGGGTGTGTAGCTTGGGGTGGCTGGTTCAGTGACAATGGCTTCCATCAGGGACTTTGTTGATCGCCCGTCTCATGACTTGTTAGAGAAGTTTTCCAAAGAACTGCTAGAACTTGCTGTACACTACAGGGTAGAGCTTTCTGCAGGGGAGAAACGTTTGAAGCCGTCTGCCTTGAGTGCGTTAAGGGTGTTACTCGTTAGGGAGCAGGTGCTTGAGGAGAGGGTGGAGGAGCCTCCTTCGTCTGGCGCGTCTCCGCTATTACCTGGTGTGGAGGGTGAGTGGAGGATAAGGGAGTTGGAGTTTAAGGAAAGGCAGCTAGAGCGAGAGCGTGAGGAGAGGAGAGAGGAGCGTGAGCTTAAGGAGAGAGAGAGGCGTGATGAGCGTGAGTTTAAGGAGAAACAAATGTTGTTGGAGCATGAGCGTGCACAGAAGGAGCTTGAATATAAGCATGCTGCCTTGCAGGCGGGTGCTCTGCATCCAGAGTCACGTTCCGGGTTTGATGTAGGCAGGAATATTAGGATGGTGCCACCATTTTTTGAGAAAGACGTGGAAAGATATTTTCCCCTTTTTGAACGGGTGGCAACCACATTGAAGTGGCCTGATACCGCCTGGACACTGCTGCTGCAATGTGTTTTAGTTGGTAGGGCACAAGAAGCCTACACTGCTCTGTCCCTTGAACAAAGCGCTGATTATGAGCTGGTTAAAGCTTCCATTTTGAGGGCTTATGAGTTGGTCCCCGAGGCCTATCGTCAGCGTTTTAGAGGTTATCGCAGGTCGGAGGGCAGTCTTATGTTGAATTTGGAAGGGAGAAGGAGAACCTGTTTGACAGGTGGTGCACTTCTCAGAAGGCAGAGTCAAGAGAGCAGCTTAGGCAGTTGATTCTCCTAGAGGAATTTAAAATATGTGTTCCTGATACTGTTTCCACACATCTAAATGAGCATAAGGTATCGAAGATAGGCGACGCCGCTGTCTTCGCTGATGAGTTTGTGTTGACACACAAGTCCGTGTTTTTGGAGGACTACCGCGTTGAGTCCGGGGATAGGCGTCCTGTTCAGGGGGGCCGTTTCCCAAAACCTGTGTCTGCTGGTCAGTTAACTTCACCTCCTAGGCGGGGTGGTTCTGCTGGTGCATTCCCAGAAGGGATTATCTGTTTCTACTGTAAAGAACCTGGTCATATCGTTGCTGGGTGCCCGGTGCTTGAGCAGAAAAATTTCAGAACCGTGGCTCTGGTAGAAACCATATGCAAAACGCCTATGCCAACGTTAGATGGGGATGGGGGAAGTATCAAACGTGTGGACAAAGAGCTCGAGGGTTCCTCAAGGTTTATGATGAATGGATTTGTTTCCCTGACTAATGCACTAGAGTCCAAACAGGCTATAACAATTTGGAGAGATACCGGTGCTTTTCAGTCCCTCATTCTGGAGGGGGTTTTGCCGTTTTCAGAAAACTCTTCTTTGCATTCCGGTGTCGTTGTTCGGGGCTTTGGGGGTGGATTTGTGGATGCACCTTTGCATGAGGTCACGCTCAATTCTCCCTTAGTATCAGGCAATGTTGTTGTGGGGGTATGTTCTCACATTCCCATAAAGGGGGTGTCCTTCATTCTAGGGAATGATTTGGCTGGTGACAAAGTGTTGGCTACTCCGGTTGTAACTCCCATTCCTGTGGTTTCTGAGGTCCCTAATGAGCTGGCACAGAAACATCCAGGAGTGTTTCCTGTGTGTGCTGTGGCTCGGGAAATGTCAAAGGACAAAAGTGATGTTGTTGATACTTCGACTTGGGACATTACACTTAGTGACACATTCTTTGTTGAATTAAAATGTGTACCTGTTGAGAATTTTGGAAAGCACACTGTGGATCTACCTCTGCATAATGATTCTCTTGATTGTGGCTTTGTGTTAGGCCCGGTGGTGAAACCAGAGTTGACATGCGTGCCGGAGAAGCATGTGGCAGGAGATGGTATGGCAGCGCAGTGTCTCAGGGTCTTCCCAGCCTGTATGTTGGCTGAGGCCACGAACGAATTGGAGGAGGAGTGTGGGAAGGATGCTATGAGAGGTGCTGTTGTTTCATGTGACACCGTTCTAGTTGGAGAGGCTACTAAGCCTGACTTAGGCTGCCAGCCTTCCCACAGTAGCTCTATTGTCCCTAATGTTTCACTTGTGGGCAGGGATGGTCCCAGTATGTCAGTTGATGATTCTGACATTGATCCACATGTCCACACTGATTCTCTGCCATGCACTAGGTGTGATGGTCAACCTAGTTACCTGTGTCCTGTGGAGCAGGAGCCGCCTTCGCGACCTGGTCTGTTGAGTGGCAGCCATTTTGATTTTGATCAGGACAATGTTATTTTGGGTGACGCCATTTTAGATGGTGTTCCAGAAGTTTTTGTGACGGTGGTACATCCTACTCTGGATGTTCACGGTTTGCAGTATCCTGGACTGCCAGTGCCAGGTGGGATGGATATGGGCGCGGTGGTGGTATCAGTGATCTATGGTTTTTGTTTTGCTGTGTTCTGTTCTGTTGAGCGCAGTTCTCAGGTTGATTTTGGTTTGCAGTCTATTTTTGACAGGTCGGTATCGGTGGAGGGGCCTGTTGAAAGGGAGCATACAACACGGTTGGTGGTCGTGTTCGACAGGGGCCGACCCGCTATCACTGTTGTGGTGGTGGCCCTGACAACTAATGGGTCACAGTTTTTTTTTTTTTTTTTTATGGGTTGTTGTGTGGTGGTTGCCTCTGGGGCAACCAGTTTGGTGGGGGAGGTGTTATGTACCAGGAGCCTGATCACTCCTGTGTCACTGTTCAGGCAGGCCTGATCACTCCTGTGCAGTGGTGTGTTCCTGAAATCAACTGGGATTGCACTCGCTATTTGCATATCAATAGCGCCGGTCGTCATGTGTGTTAAATACGACTGGCGCTATTGATATGCAAATAGCGAGTACTTATCTGGGCTTGCACGTAGTGCACCCCCGTCCCATGAAGAACGCATGCCTGCTCCTGTGTCACGGGGCATGCAGGTGAGGGCTGCCAATTAGCCAATTAGTGCTGATTGGTTACCTGCTGGGAGCTTTAAAGCCAGGCCTAGTAACACACATGCAGGTCTGTGCTTAGAGGGAGAGCTGTCAGGTTCTTCCAGTCCTTGTCCGTTGGGTTTACATTAGTACATTAGTTTACAATTACATTAATAGTTCCTTGATATAGTAGCACTTTGAGTTAGAGCACAGGGTTTTGGTGTCGGTTTGCACATAGGTTGCGTGCCCATGAGCCAGGGTCGTAACACTCATTGAGGTCAACAACCTCCTTATCTATCTACTCTTAAATCTGCTCTCAGCCACGATCAAATCTGATCTCAGGAAAATTTGGGGACTCCCACTCCCAGCCCTAATATGTCTTAAATGGGCCGAAATCTGGCTAAGACGAAATGTTTTGTCGTAACTTCGTTCGGGAATGAGACCCAATTGTCTTTCCCATGCTGAGCTTTTTTTTTTTTTTTTTTTTTAATAAGTGGCTGTAGTAAATTGACTTGAATGTAATGTCAAATTTAACTTGTTTGACCAAGAATGCATGAATGTTAGCGCCGGAGGGCAGTTTCACCCAAGCGTGGAAATGTCTTCAGGACTGTGTGATCAGGGTAACAAAGACAAAGGAGATGTTAATGTGATCAGTGCCAATACAAAGAGACCAAAAGTCACACGGCAGCGTGACCAGATTACAGCAGAAACAGCTGGTCTGACCTAAAAGAGCAGAAGACCACAGACTTGCTCTGAAAATGTAAAGTAAAATGTAATCATATTATACTGGATTAGAATTAAACACAATATTGGATTGGCTTTGATTGGATTAAAAACTCTATAAAGAAACCAAGAAACATCTATATAGATTATAGATCATTAGAATCAAGAATCTGTCACGATCAGGGCTCGAGCCTGCCAGATGAGGATCAATCAGCGTGGCTGCAAGGGATTACCTCATCAAGCGGGTTCTATATCAACTGGCAGATCCTGTCATCCGGTGTCGCAGTGTTAAACTGCCTTCCCAGGTACGACGTCTCGACCTGAAGCCCTGCTAACCCGCTCTGGTTATTATTCCCTGTTCTAACCTCCCTCTCTTGTGCCCAAGGACTCCGTTCCAGCGTGCCCGTCTGGACCCCTGGTGCTGGACTACGGAGTTCCTGCTCTCACCCCTGACACAGCCGGTGTCTACGCTCTCCCGCACTGCACACAGAGTGCATCTGCTTCAAGACCATCCTCCCGCACTGCACAAGGAGTGCACCTGTGCTACCCCCCAAGAATATTCATCCCCGTCTGTTGAACATTCCTGCATGTGATTCTTGTCTGCTTGGGGGAAACAATTAAAACACCCTAAACCGCTCCATTCTCTCTCCTCCTGTGTTCGCTATTGGGCTCCGCAAGAACCCCTATCCTCACCGAATCATTAGAATCAAGAATCATTAGAATCAAGAGTCAAAGCATTATTTGTCACATCCATATCACATTAATGTGACTTGTTAAGTTAAAAAGGTATATTTGAATGTCATTAGAATTTCAACTGTTTATAAGATAATAGAACATGCATTCTCGATTTCTCTTTTAAATGTTTATATATAGAATGTACATTTCTGTATCAGTAAAACGTCAATGTCTGTTAAATACAGGTACAGTTTTATCTCATATAGAATGTTTAGTATTGAACTATAGTTAATCAATACACTGTTTTAATTCTGGATATATATAGATCATTCCACTAAAGATACGCCCTAGAAATGTTTTATTGTAACATATGTTAAAAAGAGTGGCTCTGATAAGAAGAAACCAACAGTCTGTGAGCAGGAAGCCAGGTGTGACCATATTAGGAAGACCTGAACAGGAGGAAAACAATGCTTGAATCTCACGTTGATTGGCCAGGCAAGGGTGACAGTGTATGATGTCATAACGGGTATTTAAACCCCATCTGAAAGTATTAGGAGTTAGGCCAGGCATCCAGTCTGGACCTCCTCCATCCCATCTTGAGATACTGTGCCATACGTGAGTAAACTTGCTTCTGAATGTATATTGAACAACTTTTAGTTGACTAGATTAATGTAAGGTCAATGCACTCGACCAGGTGAATGTAAACGAGTATGGATAACCATGTAATGCACAATATTATCATTGTTGACCCAAATTCTCTCTAGGGTCTCTCCACCTCAATAAATATTGGATAACAAAATATCTTTGTTGTGTACAGCAAACTAATTTTCCCCCTGGCTAGGAGTCTTGGGGGGAACCTTATTTTGTCTTCTCCTCTTCTTCAGCAAACAGTGTTATATAACTACCTTTGACTATTACAATATACAACATGGCAAATGGATTTAACTCATTTTTCGTAAATGTTGGACCTAACTTGGCAAAGACCATTGAGGAAAAAATTACGGGGATGTGCAGAGTGGAGCAAAAGGGGGCAGCAGAGTGCTGCAGCCCATGTTTTTGGGAGAAGTCAGTGACAATGACATTATATCAACAGTAAAACTGAAAAATAAGATAGTGATGGGATAGATAGTGGAAAAAAACCATTGACTGTATTATCAAGCCCCTCTCTTATGTTTTTAATCTTTCTTTTCTCTCAGGGACTTTTCCAGACAGAATGAAGGTAGCAAAGGTTATTCCTCTCTTCAAAACGGGAGACAAACATCAATTTAGACCAGTGTCACTACTGTCACAATTCTCCAAAATACTTGAAAACTATTTGTAGAAAAATTAGACCAGTTCACTGAAAAGAATATGTTACTGAGTGAGAGTCAGTATGGATTTCCGTCCAATAGATCCACTGCTTCAGCTGTGACAGATATAGTGGAGGACATAGAAACAGCTATGGATAACAAAAAGCTCACTATAGGGGTGTTTATTGATCTCAAGAAAGCTTTTGATACGATAGATAGACCATTCCATACTATTGTCAAAGCTTCACTCATATGGGGTGAGAGGAATAGTATAGGCTAAAAAGTTACTTAGATAACAGGCAACAGTTTGTGAACATCGCTGGAAACGTATCTGAACATATGCACATTAAATGTGGAATTCCACAAGATTCAGTTTTAGGACTGTTTATTTTATATATTATGTGAAGTGTCAAAACTATTGAAATGTGTATTATTTGCGGACGACACACATTTTTACAGCTCGGGATATGATTTAAAAGCTTTAGCAAGCATTATCGTGCAGGAAATGGACAAACTCAAGAAATGGTTTAAGGAAAATAAACTATCAAATGTGGAAAAAAACAAAGTTTATGATCTTTTGCAAAAGAAAATAAGTGGAAAATGTTGTATTATCAATAGATGGAGTTAATATTGAAAGGGTTACATAACTGCGTTTTTTTGGAGTATTGCTGGATGAAGGTTTGACCTGGAAACCTCATATTGCACACGTAAGGAAAAAAATGTCTAAGAGTATTTTTATTGTGAATAAAGTTAAATATGTATTAGATAACAAAGCAATGCGAACATTGTACTGTACACTCATATTGCCTTATATTCAGGGACGCGGGAAGGGGGGGTGCGAGGGGTGCTGCAGCACCCCCTCTCAATTATTGCAAAAAAATATATATATATATATATATATATAATTTTTTTTTTTTTTTTTTTTTTGTATGGCAGTATTTATATATTTGTATACTGTAACTGTATAACTGTAACACTGTATATTATAAGTTTATCCTGCTCAAAGCATGTCACCATTTTAATAGTGTGTGTATTGAGCCGTACTGTATTGTAGCCATTCTCCAATCTGTTAAATAAAGTTTTCATTCATTCATTACACTACTGTATGTACACAATCATACGTGTAAAACCGAGTAGATTTTCGAGTGATGACAGACTGTCACAGACTGATTGAATGACAGGTGAAACAACTAATTGTATTCACCTCCCGTCTCCCGCCCTTCCCACGCGCCACGAACCACTGAGCTACTGTGATACAGTGCTTGCGCAGTCAGTCGATTTGAGCTAGTAGTCAGACTTTTCTAGCACAGAATGTCTCACTCGCAGAAAAGAAAAATATCAGATTTATTTTCGAAACGTCCCGCCGGTCCCAGTGACAGTCCCACTAAATCTGATAAACGTCAGAGAGAGACAGAGACGACAGGTTCAGCCTCAGCATCAGGTATTGAAGAGTTAACTGAGTCTGTTCCCCTATACCCCCCCTCGGGCGCCAGGGGCTTCCACTGAGGGGTGATGCAAATAGGGATGGGGTGTTATGGCAGCTCATGATGGAAAGAGTGCGCACCGAGTCTGATCCCGAGTTGAAGAATTGGCTCCAAAAGAGAGACAACTGGATGTCCAACAACATCCAAAACGAAATCTTACAGCTGCTTGCCCATGATATTCAGCGACAAATTAGAGGCAAAGCATCCAAAAGCCCAATATTTTTTTTTGTTACAAAGACTTAATTTCCTGCATTCTGGTGCAGGCATTTTTTTTATTTGTACCCTTTAAATGCCAGTGTTTGTGATGGCATCACAACTTATTGTTAAAAAACAGGCTAGCATATGTATGATTAGCAACAACACAGATTTTTATGGATTTTCAGTTTTTTGTAATTGATAAATACAATATTTTATTCAACTTCAGCCCTGATCATAACACCACATATTCATTTTATAATTCTAACCCTTTAAATGCCATTGCCAGTGTGTGTGATGGCATATATTTGCAATATATCAAATGCAAAGTACATTTTTCTGGGGGGGATTATTACATGCTAGCATGTGTCAATGATTAGCAGTTTTTCGTAAGGATCCCGCCTCCACCAATCACATGCGGCTCCCTTTGTGTGTGTGTGAGAGCAAGAGAGAGAGAGAGAGAGAGAGATAGTTCTCCAACTTGTGTGAGTTGCAGTGATCTCCTGGTTGTTCCCCACCTAGGTTATCTAACTATTGCGCTGGTGCAAATAGAAACACTGGCCTGGCCTGCTTCTAAGTTCAGTGGCCTGACCGAAAAAAGAAAAAAAAAATATTTTTTATTTTTTTTATATCTGGCGACCCCCCAGCACCCCCTGCCGTTTTATAGTTCCCGCGTGCCTGCTTATATTAATTACTGTGTGGAAGTATGCGTAACACCTATAAGAGTAATATAAAACCACTGTATCTCCTACAGAAGAGAGCTATTATGATTATTTGTAAAGCAGACTATCGAGAACACACCAACATATTATTTATTAATTCTGGATTACTGAAATTGCAAGAGCTAGTTAAGTTACAGACATTAGTTATGCACAAGGCCAAAAGTAAAGCATTACCAGCCAATCTACAAAACAGGTTTGTTCTCATATCACAGAATGGAGAGCATAGAAGGGAAGGTCATTTTAAACAGCAGCGTGCACGGACAACCCTAAAACAGATGTGTAGGGGAGAACGGGGGACGTTGTCACACTTTTTACTCTAGTGTGAATTGCTCATAATCAAAACATCTTTCAATAGTCATTCCTACATTAAATTGAAGCTTAAGATGTTGGCTTGAAATGTGTATCCCTCTCATTTTCCAACGTATTGTAACAAAGAGTTAATCACCTATCAAAGACACTCTGACACATTGTGACAACCAACCCCATCATGGGGATGGTTGTCACACACTATGGGGTTGGTTGTCACCATGTGTTTTAATGGGAAAACATCTTAAAAAGAAGACAAGAAGGCAGAACTAAATTTGAAAGTTTAATTGCATTGACAAGTTGACAAATACATAACTTAATGCATCTTAACATGAACATAAACAGGAGACACATCTTTAGGCCATCCTATATAACAAAATAAGAACACAATAAATCGGCCTAACAATAATAGCCTACACAACATGAATGAATGAATGAATGAAAACTTTATTTAACAGATTGCAGAATGGGTACAATACACAGTACGGCTCAATACACACAATTGTTAAGGGGATGCAGACCAGAGAAAGACGTTTGTCTTGGTTACATCAGGGTCCCCCATTTTCAATTCATAGTTGTAACATGTGACAACCAACCCCAAATAAAATGTGACGACCAACCCCAACTGGAATGTCTTGATAGCATCAAGGCTAACAGCCATCTAACAACTAGTTAGCTAGCTAACAACAATCTAAACTATAGCTATCCCTTCACACTTTTTAAGGGTAATAATTGTTTCATTATAAACCAATTGTGTAAAAGCCTAGAAGAAAAATACTGAGGAGCGGAATATTTACAAATGGACATGAAAAACACAAAAAGTCCTCTCACTCCAAATATGACAATGTAGATGAACTCTGACCCCAATTCTGGACATTTAAATACCAAAGGATGGGAGACAGGATCCTCTGGTGGTGAAATATAATGAATGTGACAACCTACCCATGTGACAATGTCCCCCGTTCTCCCCTATATCAGTGGTGGGAGTCAAACTCTGGAATTCTCTTTATAATGAGTTGAAGTACTGTACAAATATTTTCCAACAAAAAAATACCTTTAAAGACAGAACATATGAACAGCAGGTATATATGTCTCTGTATCTGATTTTATTGTTCTGTTTATTGTTCTCTTTTCCATGCATCTGAGGCTCGTGACACAGGTTTTTTTTTTAAATTTGGGTATCTAGCAATATTATTCTTATTATTATTATTACCGTTATTATTGTTATTATTATTGGTAATGAAGCTGTAAGGTGCACTTGAGCTGAACATTATGTTAAAATAAATATGTTGGAAGGGGGCAGGAAACATACGTTTTCTTCATCCTGCTCCTTTTCGGCCATGGGTGTATCATGTTAAAAAAAAAAAAGATGTTGGTGATATTGTGCAAAGATGATCCCCCCATGTACGAAACAAAATTAAATGAATGAATGAATATATATATATTATTGCTGTCAGGCGATTAAAAAAGGTAATCTAATTAATTACTGGATTTGTAATGAATTAATCTAATTAATCACATTTTAATCGCATAACCATTTTAGGTCTGATATTCTATATTCTATAAACATATTTCAAATAGCATGTGTCCGGATGGCAGAATTCAGTACTGTATCTACAAAACCTTCTGTTTAACACTTTGGCGACCACGGCTTGCAGTGTAATATGGTTCTGGACGACCAGGGTTTGTCAACAAACCGATGTACTTTCTAATAGCTATATATATACTTTATAGTATTGCTATCTGTCCATTCTCATTGTCACTTGAGTGCATAAACCATGCCTTCATAATGGCTTAAAGAAAATAAAAATCCATCGGTTGGTTGTCATTTTATAGCGTTGTGAATATAAGGTTTATCGCACTTTTCGTCTCGTCTTTTTTCTGGGGAGCTAGATATGAGGCTAAAGGCTAGTCACGTTATATCAAACGCCATTTCTGTTGTATATATACGAATGAAATAAAACAAACTGCGTAGCATCCGGACTATTACAGAGCATCTATGGATGAAATGGGGGCGGCGGGGGATGCCGATCAGTATTATTGATTAGCAATACAGTGTGCGTTCAAGTAGCCATTTTCACTGATCGATCGCTTGCGTGTTACAACAATGTCCAATCCAGCTGTAATTTGGGGGAATAGTATCCTACCGTCAGCCCATTTCGTCATTATACATCGGCATCTGGTAGATCGATATGTCCATTGGCTGATCATAAATCCCATTATTCCAGGCTGAAATCTGCGTTCCGTAACGCGATCAAAGATGGAGGATGTTCGTTTGGGATCCAGGCTCATATGAAACGCCCACAGACAGTAAAATCTTTTTTTTCAATCGCCCTCAATGATACTGCAGTGGAGCGATGGCGCCCCTAAGGGGATCTGGCCGGTATTGCATGTTTCGGAAATCAAATATGCGGGTAGATTCTGCAAGTCGATCGGGGATGTTAATACCGGTATTAATATGGAATAAAACAATAACAACTTGCCACGAGTTAACTCGTGGCTCTGGTCCACAACGGGTGGAATCGAAACACGAACTCGTGGCTGGTCCTTAAAGTGTTAATCATCTTCCATTTATTCATTTGCTTAGATTTTTCAGGTCTGGTCAATTTTAGCATGGTGTTAAGATTAAAAAAATCAAATAGAAATTGAATTGATATTCTCATTTGGTTCATTACAATTTACTCAAGCCTAGTAACAGACACAGTATTTCTGACACTGGGAATACATTTCCTGAGATCCATAGATGTCCCTAGAATCAGATACCAAGAACATGCAAATGGACCATTAAAAAAAAAAGTCTGGAAATGTTTATTCTACATTCTTATGGAATGAATGAGATAAAAAAAAAAATTGTAATAAATGTTGAGTTAATTTTCATAATGCGATAATTTGCTGTGTAATTAATTAATCTAATTAACGCGATAAACTGACAGCCCTAATATATATATAGGAGTGGATGCCTGGAGACTACTGTATATATATATAGGGGTGGGGGTGGATGCCTCGACTGTTGGTCGTTTTATAAGAACTACAGCTACAGTATGAGACTGTGAACCAGGGCTGAACCCATGGGCCACATGTGTATAGCTGTGGACTAGGGCTCCTGCCAGCAGGGGGAAACAAGCATGGTGGGGGGGGCGCATGAAGGAGCAGCGGGTAAAAAACATGGAGGAGGGGGCCACAAGAAGGAGCAGGGGACAATAAGCATGGAGGGGGGAGCAGGGGGCAACAAGCATGGCGGGGGGGGGGGGGGGGGGGGGGCAGGGGTCATACAACCTGAATGGATAGAAAAGTCCTTAATGAACAATGGTACATGTCCATAGATAGAGAATAATGAATGGAATGAATACATTCTATTTCTACGGTAGTTTCCTTCAGTACAGCAAGGATGGCTTCCATAGAATCTGGATATTATGTTGTCATCACAATGAACATTGTTTTAACGCACGGACAGTGCGTGAGAGTCAAATAGTTGGGATGTTCATCACAGCCTGCCACTGGAACGATGCTGCTGCCATAGTAACACATCAACCACCAACGCTCACTTCCTTGACAACATTATCTAATATTCTACGGTGGCCATTTTAAGAACGTAGGCTACAAGCTGAACTGACCATTCCATGAATGTAGATTTGAATAGGGAATGGGGAAAGGGAATCAATTCAAGCTCTACGGGTGTGTGGCTGTGGATCAGGAAGCAGCATGCCTGGGGGGGGGGGGGGGGGGGGGGGGTGCAGAGACAGTCATGTCAGAACGTTCACTGAGCTCCACTCAGCTCAGAGCAGAGCAGGCACTCAGGGATCAAGGTGGAGATGTTGCTGACATGGCAGGGTCCTCGCACGCAAGACAGCGGGGTATCAGCAGCACAGCACACAGCAGTGCTGCAGAACACACCACAGGAGCACCAGGCAGAGAGGAGCTCCCAGGGCGTGTGTGTGGGAGGGGGGGGGGGGGCACTGTGATGCGAGAGAGAGAGAGAGAGAGAGAGAGAGAGAGAGAGAGAGAGAGAGAGAGAGAGAGAGAGAGAGAGAGAGAGACCCATTGTCTAATCCATTTCCCTTCTGTACACTGTAAAAAAGATAAAAAGAATTCACAGGAAATTCACTGTATTATTTTACAGATTACCTTTGTTTTTCTACTTTAAGTGTAAATACCATATAAATACAGTAAATTACCTTTTTATCAAAATATTTAACCATTAAATAAAGGTTGTAATCTGTAAATGTATTTGATTTTACTGTAATTTGACAATAAGTATTTGGAAACCGTTGATGCCAGACATTTACAGTTTTCTTGCAGCTTTTTTTCTTACAGTGTATAGAATCCCTCACAGACTACAATGGGGTAGGACCTCTCTGGCTCCCCTCTGAGGGAGGTTGAATACATTTAACCCCAGAGACGGGAGGGCTCTCCTAGTCCTGGGTACAACCTCACCAGAGACTCTCTCCCCACTAATCACATTAAATTAATAGAGACCAACATTCAAAGGGTTACCTCCTTTAAAGAGGGCCCACTTTTTCTCTCTCTCCCTCTTCCCTCTCTTTTTACTCCAGAGCACACTTTACTTGAAGCGTTCCTTAAGCCAAATGCTCCACCAGTGCTTTAACAAGGCCCCCGATTAGGGCTGGATATGCAGCTTGCTGAGTTAATGTCAGATTGACATAAAGAGTTCACGTGGGAACAGGGTGGGTGCGGGTACTGGGACCCTCCGGTCGACGCAGCCTGGCCTGTCAGGGGGGGGGGGGGGGGGGGTAATTGTTTAATGAACGCAAAGGTGTTCCAAATCCTGGCGGAGAGAGGCTGAATCAAGTAGGTCTTTAGTTGGGAGCTCAAGGCTTCTCCCCCCGGGGAGCACGACTGGTGTGTACGTGAGAGAGATCCCGCTTCACCCTGCTTCGCTGTCATACAGAGCTAACTTTTGCAATGTAGCAGTAGTGTGTGCAACAGCAATATAAAATGTACAGGTGATTAGACTGGGTACAAAATATACAAATTAGTAATACTGAGTGTAGTGCTAATCAGATGTATGTACAGAGTTGTAGTATAATATGTACAGTGATACAGGTGTAAAGACAGTAGTAGTAATACTGGCCTACAGTGTAACTAGTAAGAGTAGGATATGTACAGATATAGATATAGTATCTACAGATATGTAAAAGGACTATGTGCAGGTAAATACAGACAGGTGTGGATAGATATACTGTACTGTGAGAATTTCTTTGTCTAATACAGTAGATCAGACCTATATGGTCCCTTTTCACAGCAGCTATTTTGAAGTGTGTGTATATGAGAGAGATCCTGGTTCACCATTGCGTCGCTTTCACACAGAGCTACAGTACATTTTGCTATGTAATAGACCTTTTTCATGGCAGACACTTTGACGTGCCACAGATGGGTAAACACAGCTAGGCCATCAGACGAGGCCATCAGGATGCTCAATGACTCTATGCAACACATGCATATACATCTACATGCATTGCACACACATCCACATGCGCACACTCACTCACAAAACAAACACTCACCTTTAACAGGCGCCCCAAAATTGGCCATTTTAGTTTTAGTTTTTGAGGACTGCATAATATTTTTGGAAACCAAAATTCTAGGCCCTATACTTTATACTTATACCACATGCGTGAGCCTGGTCTCTTTTGAAAGATGACATTCTGAAGTTTCTGATACAATAAGGAAAACTCACCTTTAGTGCTAATGAAATAGAGGTCTGAACTTGAGTTGTAGAAAAACTTGTTACTCACGTAGTTAGTAGTTAAAAAACACCAGAGATCCATAGCCTGAAGTCGTATGTAGTACATGTCCAAATTTCATAAAGATCCGTTCAGAAATGAGTGATTAGGAGTGATTTGGGTAAACTGTGTACAAAAAAAAAGCTCAGTTTTCTCCTAGACTTCACAATTCATTCGGCGGTTTTCGACTTTTCACCTAGATCTCTGATTCGTACATCCCCATGTGGGGTATCATTGGAAAGCCACACACATTGGCTACCACCCTGTCCAATCATTTTCGAGATTGCCAAATGATTGACGGAACTAGAGCCCCAAGAGTCGGGAGTAGTATTTGCGCAATACCGCGCAAGTACTTTGTGTGTACTTCCGTGTACTCGAGAACCGCTGAGCGGATTTTGTCACCTATCGACAGGCAACAAATGGGGCTTTAATTCATTGTATTAAAAAATATGCACACCAGAGCCACTAGAGGTCGCCAAAGTGCCGGTGGGCAAATCGTCCTCAAGAGGGCCCACATGTGAGCCCCCGCTTTCACTTTATAACACTACACCATATTTCGATCTATTATTACAAAATATTTGCACTACATCCATACCTAATTTGAGCATTTCGCATTTGAAAAAGTTTGCATTTGTACCTCATAGTTTGCATTTTGTAATTTAGGTTGTACTTTAGTTTATATATTGTATATTGTATATTTTGTATAGTGTTTGGACCTTATTCTCTTTACCTTTTTACTGTATGAAGCACATTCTCAGGGGGCTCATACAGAACCAAGCATTTCACTGTAATGTACATGTACTTTATACGTGACAAATAAAACAAAACTTAAACTTGAACTTGAAACGGCTCTAACTAATAACATTAATATTGGGTCTGTTCCATTTGGGCGCCCGAATGCCAGGGCCCTGGGCACGCTGGCTCACTGGCACACCTAAATGGAACGGACCCATTACTAATGTTATTAGTTAGAACTGTGTTTACCCACCTGTGACACGTCAAGACGTCAGCTGTGGAAATGGGTATATTCCTGAGTGAACCACCACAGTGCAAATTGCTTAGTTAGAAAGACATGTTTAAAATGGGCTTTAAGCTGGAAGAGCTAAACAACTCCCTCTATTATGAGGTAAAGCGTTTAGTATTGTGTGCTAAGGAGGAAATTGATCATGAGGAAATTAATAATAATAATAATAATAATAATGGCTTGAATTTATATAGCGCCTGTCATAACCCTCCGGTCCCCGCTCCTCGTATCCCTGCACCTCACCTCCCCTCACCCTCTCTTAGACAGCTCTCCTCACATCCTCCACCCATCTCCTCACATCCTCCACCCATCCTCCACCCAATTGTCCTCTACCCCCACCTGCTGGACAATTCCCAGGTCTACCCTCACTTGTCATTCACTTGTGTCTTGTCAAAATATCATTATTCCTCAGGGTACTCCCCACCTTGTTGTCCCTTCCTGTGTGCCTGTTGCCTTTTGTATTCCCTTGTCTGGTTTAGTGTTATGTCTCCAGTGTGTGTGGTAGTGTATTTGTTATCAGTCTTGTTTTAGTGTCACTGTAGTCTGCCAGTCTGTAATCCCTCCCAGGTGTGTCTCGTTTCCAATCAACCCTCATGGGTCAATTAGTGTGTGTATATATGTCTGGTCTGCTCTGTCTTCCCTGTCGATTCATTATCCTGTTTATCCTGTCTACACTATTACTCTGTTATCCTGGTTGCTCTGTCTTGCTGTATGCTGTATCCCATATGTATCCTGTTCCTGTCGTGGTTAGTGTTATTCGTTTGTAGCTTTTGTTCCTTTATGTTTTCGCCCTTTTGCCAGCATTGCTGAGGTTTTGTTTGTAGTGTTTCAGCATGTAGTGTTTCTAAGTAAAGCTCTTCCCCTTGGAATTACACCCTGCCGCCTCCTGCCTGCTTCCTACTCGTTCTGTCCTGCACCTGGGTCCTACACACCTACCCTACCCTAACAGCACCTTTCACATACCCAAGGCGTTTTACAATAAAAGGGGGAGGGGAGAGGATAACGGTGACCTAAACTAAGAAACAAAATACAAAAACAGAACAGAACAAAAACAGAATAGAACAAAATAGAACAAAACAGAATGAATAGGATACTCAGGAGCATCAGAGACCATAGGCCTGGGTGAAGAGATAGGTCTTCAGCATGTTTTTAAACTGGACAAGAGAATTGATCATGAGGATCATGAGGAAATTGATCATGAGGAAATTGCAACGAGGACAGCTTGGACGCCTGATTGATATGCTATCATTAAAGAACTTCTCAGTCTCATACGGGCACGCGCCACCGCATCCAGCAGCTCAACTTGCAGTTGATGAACGCCAAACTAAGAGCAACACAAATCACTGTGTCCAAACTTGTCATCGGCTCAAGCTCATCTGAGCATCCGACATGCGTCTTAGAAGCCCGAGAAGAATACCACTATGGCTCTTTTCTTCACCATGAGCCTCCGACTCACACAGAGATTTGGAGAAGAGCAAGTGACGACAGGGAAATATCTTCTTCTCTTCTCACTTTATTGTGTGGCTGGAATGTTCCTTTTCTTTCCAAAAATGAAGCTATATTCAGTCTCTATTTAGATTAGATTAGATTAGATTAAAATGTATTGTCATTTTGGCGGTCGGTTGGCATAGCGGAG
The DNA here is from genome assembly GCF_963971535.1 of Notolepis coatsorum. NCBI lineage: Eukaryota > Metazoa > Chordata > Actinopteri > Aulopiformes > Paralepididae > Notolepis > Notolepis coatsorum. The sequence continues at coordinate 29,193,448 of NC_140178.1, forward strand.
ATTGCGCTCCTCACCAATGCCAGAGGCTGCAGTCTCGACTCCCGCTGTCCACAGCTACAGGTCAGGTCTGGGCGCCTGCTCAGCAAAAGGCAGGAAGTGGTGAAGGCAGCGTGACCTCCCACGCATTACACTTCACCAATGAGAGTCCTCGCTGCCAGGTGAGAAGAGAGCCGCTGGCTGTCGCCGCACGTGTCGGAGGAAGCATGTGGTAGACTTCAGGGTTCCCTTGTACCGACCAGTAGGGGGAACATGCGCACAACGACCAGGTAGGGGGGGGGGGGGGGGGGGGGAATTGGCATAATGACTAAATTGGGATGGGGAGAAAAGCATAGAAAATCAGGCGGAGAAAAAGAGGATAAAAAAAATGTATTGTCATTTTACAGCACAAGTACAGTACAACGAAAAGAGGTTTGGCATCCAACCAGAGTGCACATGTAACAACTGCAACAGCAATATACAATGTACAGGTGATTAAACTGGGTACAAAATATACAAATTAGTAATACTGAGTGTAGTGCTAATCAGATGTATGTACAGAGTTGTAGTATAATATGTACAGTGATACAGGTGTAAAGATAATATGCTAGTAGCAGTGTTGTAGTCGAGTCACTAAATCTCAAGTCTGAGTCGAGTCTCGAGTCCGAGTCACCAAAGAAGAGCCCGAGTCAAGTCCGATTTGAGTCCCCATTATCCTAGTCCGAGTCGGAGTCCAACTCATCAAGGTTGAGTCCACTCCACTCTGGCAGTCAAAGAGCTGACATACAAATTTAGAAAAGGTCTACATTAAACATAAATGACACAGCGCACGATTCAGGGCATCTCTTTAGACATCTTAAGTACTGAATCTGCATGTAGATGGAACACACGTGTCTGCCCTTGCACAAAATTAAATAATGTTACGGTATTAATATAGCCATCAATATCTTATGCCAAATGATTAGGGCTTATAATTTTCTTTTTTTAAACTGTATATATCAATTAACAAGTCCTCGTCTGCACCTTTCGAGTCCGAATGCAAGTCAATGCTCGAGTCCAAGTCTGAGTCATCAGTGCTCAAGTCCAAGTCGAGTCATGAGTCCTGAAAATCAGTCAGTCCTGGACTCGACTACTACAACACTGGCTAGTAGTCAAACTGGCCAGCAGCATAACTAGTAAGAGTCGGATATGTACAGAATCAGATGTAGTATCTACAGATATGTCAAATGTCCATGTGCAGGTAAATACTGACAGGTGTGGATAGATATATATCTGGGGTGAATTTCTTGTGTATAATGCAGTAGAGCAGACCTATGGTGTGTATTGAGCCGTACTGTATTGTACCCATTCTGCAATATGTTAATAAAGTTTTCAATCAATCAATGGTCCCTTTTCACAGCAGCCATTTTGAAGTGTCATACCGTGGAGGGGTACACACAGGTGTAACTACCAGAAATAACCTCAATATTGGGTCTGCTCCATTTAGGTGTGCCATGCCAAGGGCCCCGGTATTGTGGATGCTGGCTCGCCGACACACCTAATGGAACGCAACCATAATTAACATTAATAGTCTACAGTTAAAATGTGACACGTGAAAATGCAGTTGAAACGGGTCTAACTGGAAAAGTGCTTAGTTAGAAACCAAATGTTAAAACGTGGAGCTTAGACACCTCCCTCTAGACCCTTAATTCCTTCCACATCAGTCCACCAGCCGCTCATTCATTCATCCATTCATCCGTATTTGCTCAATTGGGTTTGTTTGGAGATCACAGAATCCCTTGCCAAAAAAACCAGCAGTGCCGTTTGCTAATTGCCCAGAGCAACAACTATGTGACACGGTTGATTGTGTCCTAAATCATGTGTATATAGACTGGTTGGATGAGCACCAGAGATGCAAGGGGAAGGGGTTTGGGTTGAAGCTGATCCAGAACGCTGTGGATGGAATGAGCTCAGAATCACAAGGTTCTATCGGAGTTCAGAGCGGTTTTGAGATTTCACCGCATTCCAGTCCATGTAGCTACTGGTGTGTGTGTGGATGACTCGTTTTTGTTTTACCAAAATTTGTCAGACGGAACCTTAATCAAGGTCACAGATTTAAAAAATGAAGCCCGTCAAGCACAAGGGATTGACCCTTTCACTGCCGCACTACCAAAGGGTTAACCCTTTCACTGCAACACTACAGAAGGCTTTCACTGCTGCACGACAAAGGGTTAACCCTTTCACAACCACACTACAGAAGGTTAACCCTTTCACTACCACACTACAGACGGTTAACCGTCTGCAGTGTGGTAGTGAAAGGGTTAATATGATGTTGAATGGGTGGATTTGTAGCCAGAAGGGGCATGGTGGTATTCTAGGCTACAAAGATTTTTATATACCAAAGCAAAGCTTTTGATGACACAATCTTGTCCCAAATACATTATTGCAAATCATGATAAAAATTAAGTTTATTTGAAAGATACTAATATTAATAATCAACCATACTTCAATTAGAGGGGCATTTTTCATATCCTCATTGAAACTCACTTAAGCACCTCATGCTCCTTCTGGCCGTCTTTAGCGTTATGTGATCATAAACTGAGTAACAGTGACTGCAGAATTATGCTTCTTTCCAAATGCATTGGGAGTTGCAAGAATAGTATTCTAACACCAGGGGGAGACAAACGACGCTCACTGTAAGCAGCACGTGAAGGGAGCTGTCCTTTCAGCACCACATGAGCAAACCACAGTAGCAGCGACCATGTACTCATGTCTCAAAAGATGATTTATGTGCGGTGGTATTCTTTGCAGCCAGTAAGCAATGCATGTGTTCAATCAGATATCATTTGTGTTTGTAGTATATTATTTTGGCAATCTAAATGCAATAGCATATTACTCTAAAAATGTTAAAAATATATATATATATATATATATATATCCTAAAAGTCAGAGAAACAGGCCGCCAGTTCTACCCCCCCCCCCCCCCCCCCCCCCGACCGGCAGGACACATCTGAGAGGGAACGTCAATAAATAACGCCCCCCCCCCCCCCCAACCCCAATACTCACCGTTGAAGTGCCCTTGAGCAAGGCACTTAACCCCAACTTTTCCAGTGGAGCTGCTCAGTGGCCAACGATAGTTTATAACTATAAGAGTGTGGTTGCACTGGGCAACTCGAGGTGGAAGTGTGTGGACTGTGTGAGTGTGTACAGGGCGTCGCGTCGGTGAAACCGAAGCGGAATCCGTGCTTATAGCGAACCTATAAAGAAAGATTCATATAGTGTTGAGAGGAGTAGGCCTACTGGTTTAACTACATTGTATAGTAGTTGTAGTTTAACAGAAAACTATTATTTCCCTGGGAAACTAGACGCTGACTTGTACAAGATATGAGTAGGAAGCTGCAAGTGAGACCCACTGTGAGGAGAGGACATTGTTGGATATTAATGATAATTGGAGACTGTTGCATGATGCTTATGGGCACAACTGCCTTTCTATTCCTTCATCCATCCACTACCTTCTAGGTTCTGACACACGCACAAAGAGAGAGAGAGAGAGAGAGAGAGAGAGAGAGAGAGAGAGAGCGAGAGAGAGAGAGAGAGAGAGAGAGAGAGTGTCCACCATCCCGACACCCCCTCCTTCCGCCGCCCCCTCCTCCTCTCCAGAAAATGGAATTAAAAAATCTTTAATATCTTTCCAGCAACGACCGTCCGTCCATGCATGGGCCTGGCTGCGCACAACGTTGTTAACGCGGGCACACAGCAAATCGAGAGAAAACTAACTGCAGAATTAGATTAAGCTTCCCCACACTGACACGTTACCCAATCATCCGAGAGGAGGAAGGCTAAATTGAATGTATAGCGCCTCTGACATCGTGACAACACAAGCTCTAATCTGCGCCCCTCTTCAACCCGCTCTGTGGATGTGTGGCTGGCGCGCCGTCGCTCTGTTTGATTGTGTAATATCTCTCTAAGCGGCAACACTCCTCCACCCGAAACCCCAGCTGTCATCCAAGAGGAGAGGAGAGGAGGAAAGGATTGCTTGCAACGTTGAGCCTATTGTTTTGTTTGCCTTTGATTTGCAACTCGGTGTGATTATTTTCTTCTTACATGGCGCAAGGGCTTTGCAAACGGGACTATTCTGATTCCGGTTCTGGGTGTGATAATACTGGCCGCCGTGCATTTGGATAACCAAGCAACAGCACCGACCGCGGCACAGAAAAGGATCCGTCCTGACGGCGGCATACCCATCTCCTCGGTCTTCTCTTCCCGGCTCTATGTCGAGTAATGGTCGGCTTGCCTTACTGGATGCTCCCCTCTCTCTCCGGATCGTCGACGGAACCTCTTCTAACTGCAGATCCCCATTTTCGGCGGAAACCTTCACAGAGCTAAGGGCTACATATGGAAACTGGGGATCAAAATTTTAGGAAAAAGAAAATATAGCAGTTATTTAATTTGATTTCGACTTG
>NC_140178.1:29198065-29285397 GCF_963971535.1 Notolepis coatsorum
AACAACAACAACAACAACAACAACGCCAGCGTTTTTTTTTTCAGATGTGTAGTGAGGTGTGTTTTTGAAACTTATTTTGACAGTCGCTGTCCTGTCGATTTGGGGCCACCGACATTTCTGGTGGTTTGCTGATATTTGGACAGGAAGGAAGAGTTACAGACAGACAGCAGCTTCTTAGGGTTTGTTGAAGGGTGTCCTTTCATCCCTGTGACTGTAAAGGCTTCCAGCACTTCCAGGACTTCACACGTATACAGGTACAGCAGCACTGACTCCCTGCGTCCAGGGCACTCAATGAACGGACGGTGTAGTAGGGTGTACTTTGACTGCATTGTTTTACAAGATAAGATAACATAAGATTTCATTTAATTCATTTCATTTTTATTTATTCGTACATGGAATTGTTACAGTCCAACAGTACATATAGTTCACTTAATATGCTCCACAAAATTCCATGGCCGAAAGGAACAGGAAGAAGACAATTCTTATTGTACCTGCCCCTACACGTATACAGTACACTGCAATGTTTACCGAACCAACAAAATGTACATACTTATTTTGCACAAATGGAAACATCAACACAATTAAATTAACATAAATAAATACATTTTGTGTATCTATCAGTTAAATTGCATACATTTTAGGGTCATTCATTTATACACACACACACATTTATCTATATATTTATATAATGTATTATTCTATATTATACTTCTATATACTATCAGAGCAATGGCATGTGGGATGAAAGACTTCTTAAGTATGTTTTGGGCGGCTAGGGAACTCTATAGCGCCTTCCAGGGCCCCGTTCCCCGTACCTGGATAACTGAGTTAGCCGGATAACTTTAACTGGATAACTGAGTTAGCCGGACTTTCCGGTTCCCCGTACCTGGATTTTCCAAATCACCATGACAACAGATCCAAAAGTTTGAGCCTGGTCGAAAGCAGAGTTTAAGTTCAAGTTAGCCTGAACCATCGCCACGCCCCGCAAAGAAGTGACAGCCCGTTTCCTGAAATTATTCCCACAGTCTACGATCTGCATTATACCATCTGAATTACGTTTTTGTGCTCCATTCTTCCAGAGGGGGCTTTTGAAATGTAAAATAGACCCAAAATGCTGATACTAAATTCACTTTGTCCTAAATAATGCACGTTATATATACCGTGGCGCTCGCTCGTGCGATGTACACATTATGTGGTTATTTTAATTGTAACTGGGATTAAGATGTCTGATGAGATGCGCTGTTGACGGATTTGAGAAATTGAATGAGCCGTTGACGTCACATTAATGAATGAGGATAAAGAGATAAAACTTCCTTCAAAACAAAGAATATTCTAAACACGGGTCTCTCGTTCATTAATGTATAAACAATGAATTTATCCCATCTGGCACAGTGGCTCAGCGGTAGTGCTCAATCCTGGCAACCCGGCGACTGGGGTTCGAATCCCCGTCTTTCCAATATAAATTTTTGGAATATAATATTAATGATTATACGCAAAGGTAGCATAGTTTTAAGTTAAAATATTATAAATCTACATGCATTGAGGATGTCATTCTTTATATAGCTCTCAACGTGCACCAAATTGAATTATTCCTATATTGCAAAAAGAAGGAGACGACTGGGTCTCGAACCCCGGTCATCTGCGTGAAAGTCAGAAGAACAACCCATTAGACCACAGAGAAGATAAGTAAAAGATCGACCATACATCAATCAATGGGTAAGGGAGCCATATCGTTATTCTGTATGACAGAATGATAATAAGCAATATCTCATTTGATTATTCAATCCAGCAGGCAAGTTTAAAGAAATATAATCTGATTGATTGAGGTAATGAGGGACTTGAAATTAGCCTATAGATAACGCATTTAACTTGTCGGCGAGGCGATTGAGCCGTACTGCAATATGTTAATAAAGTTCTAAATCAATTAATCAATCAATGCCGCTAGAGAATCAGATTCTCTGCTATCGATACGTGCTGGCTTTTCAACTGAAGCGGCCGCGCGCATTTAGCCTGGGTCGCAAGTCTGGCTTGAGTTAACGAGACTGAATCCACCTTCGAGGAACAGGAAAATCCCGGCTTCAAACATCGGGTTAACTGAAGCTGGATAATGACATCTTGATCGACTTAGTTGAACCAGGTACAAGAAACAGGGCCCAGATGGAAGCTTGTCAAACTCACCATGGAGGGGATGCAAAAGATCAGACAATTGCTGAGCCGTGTGCCTATTCAGAAATACATACAGTATAACTCAGACAATTGTTACAGTTAAATTCTTCATTGTCTATTGATACAGGTATATGTTTTGTGTCAGAACACACAATACTGCGTTACAAAAAAAGAAAAACACAAGACCATGTTACAGCAGAGACAGACATACAGACAAGACATCAGAGAGACAATGTAATTAACCCCTTCCTTCCCTCCCAACCAACGTTATTCATTTGATGTGGCACAGTCCCATAAGTCCGAGGTTATTTTTTATTGCACAGCCCTTTTATATTGCACTATCCCATGTAGGTTGTGACCACATTTCTATCCTACTTGTTAAGTAGGCTTATTGAATGTGGTACAAATTCGTTTTTGAATCTTTTCAGTTTCCACTTGGGGGATCTGAAGTGCCTATGTGAGGGTAGCAGCTTGATTGATTGATTGATTGATTGAAAACTTTATTAACAGATTGCAGAATGGGTACAGTACAGTACAGCTCAATACATACAATTGTTAAGGGGATGCAGACCAGAGAAAGACTTTTGTCTTGTTTACATCAGGGTCCCCCATTTTCAATTCATCATAACATATGACATACATGACATACAGATATACAGTACTGCTACATCTATACATTTATGACATACCAGATTTGCAAATACAGTACTGTTTGTGATATGAAAAGAGTCCAGAAAAGAGAGTATATACATTTGACGTAGAAACTGTACATTGGAGGAGGTTGGGTAGGTGGGGGGGACTGTACATTGGAGGTGGTTGGGTGGGGGGGTTGGGTAGAAGGGGTGGGTGGGGGACACTGTACAACTGTACATGTGATCTGAAGCGCCTATGTGAGGGTAGCAGCTCATATTCTGTGTGTAATACATGTGATCTGAAGAGTCTATGTGAGGGTAGCAGGCGCAGCTCATATTCATGTGTGTAATACAGTACATGTGATCTGAAGAGTCTATGTGAGGGTAGCAGCTTGTATTCATGTGTGTAATACATGTGATCTGAAGAGTCTATGTGAGGGTAGCAGCTCATATTCTGTGTGTAATACATGTGATCTGAAGAGTCTATGTGAGGGTAGCAGCTCATATTCATGTGTGTAATACTGTACATGTGATCTGAAGAGTCTATGTGAGGGTAGCAGCTCATATTCATGTGTGTAATACTGTACATGTGATCTGAAGAGTCTATGTGAGGGTAGCAGCTCATATTCTGTGTGTAATACATGTGATCTGAAGAGTCTATGTGAGGGTAGCAGCTCATATTCATGTGTGTAATACTGTACATGTGATCTGAAGCTCCTATGTGAGGGTAGCAGCTTGTATTCTGTGTGTAATACATGTGATCTGAAGAGTCTATGTGAGGGTAGCAGCTCATATTCATGTGTGTAATACTGTACATGTGATCTGAAGAGTCTATGTGAGGGTAGCAGCTCGTATTCTGTGTGTAATAATGTGAGGGATCTTCTGTCATTTTATGGGCCATTCTCAACATATTTGTAGTGTAACTTTCCAGAAATGTTTGGTTGATGGATTTGCCGATTATCTTTGATAACAACAGGCTGTTCCTTATCATTATGTGTAATGTACTAATGTAATGTACTATTAATAGCATTTCACTAACATGGCATTATAATCACTAGTGACCCCACAACTCTTTTTTCTCGATTATGATTATTAGGGCTTCAATGAATAAATGATTCTCCTATATTTTGATTCAATCCAATTCAATACATCGGGGGGGGGGGGGAAATAATATATATATAATTGTTAATCCTTGTGGTTAAAGTTTGAGTGAATTGATGAAAACCTTGCTGAACTTCCACCTTCCACCTTCCGCGTTAAATATAGCACCGAATGCCAGCAATAACAATGCAGTCAAAACAACAACAAAAAAATAATAATATGATTGATTTTTGTGCATCGATGCAGAATCACGATTATGACTTGAATTGATTATTTCTCCCACCCCTAGTAAATACACACGCCTTCCATCCCTATTTCATGGTGTCAGAGTTGGACATTTCTCATTACAGTTGTGAAACTAGAAATGTATTCTGCTCCACAGCTCAGCCGATTCAGAGGTTATGTGAGGAAGAAGCTATTATATTAGTACATACGAACAGGATAAATAACATTGTCAGTGTAATTGTGATAGTGACTGGCCTAGATCTGTGCCAGGCTATCTTTCAATTGGCAAACAAAATGGACCACGAGTCCAGGCCTGATCAAAATATCACACTCTTAGGTGTGAAAGTGAATTGCCATTCCAAGATCAAAATGGCAGGAAATAAACCCAGAGTTTCGGCCATTCTGCGATTCGTGAATGGTTTAAAGCCCAGACAAGGGTGGTGGAGAAGGAACGGGTGAACGTTTACGTTTGAACTCACAGGGTCAAATTCATTTGAATACTAGATTCAGATGACTTCCTGCTGGGGGGATAATTGGGTCTTTAACTCATTCAGCGCCGGGGATTAGCCATGGCCCTGTGGTCGCATTGCCACGCCTTAAAATATAGGACTGAGTCACCTTGTTTGTAGAGCTATAACTATATTCTATATTATAGCTATTTATTTCTGCCTTGCACTATATAGTATTGTATATTAGTACACTGCACAGTATTGTATATTGTATGGTAACTCAGTTACGTATATTCTGCATCGAACATTGTACATATGTCTAAACTGAACACTGTGACCTCATTTTTTTACTTCTAATTTTACTATGTTATTTTATTTCATACTTATCTTGTCTTGCACAGTCTCTGGAGCGTAACAGTAAGAAGCATTTTGTATAAAAGTATTCTGTACTTCTGTATGACAACTATTAAAGAAACTTGAAACTTGAAACTTGAAACTTGGATACAATACTATGGCCCATTTGACATCACCTATCTATCGTTCAATATGTGAGAACGAATACATTTTTCCATCCATACGTTCCCGTGTTATACCGTGGTGAATATAAGTATGGTTTTAGAGCGGTCTAGGGTAATTCATGAAATCCTGAGTTAAAGCTCTATACGTTGATTCCACTATAGACGTTGCCATGTCTTGCCTGTATACGCTATTATCAAATCAAATCTATATCATAGCTATTATGTTCCACCATGAATGCATGAAAGGGGGGGGGGGGGTCGGTTCTGATTATTTGATTGTCAGTAATGGCATTCACATTGAACACTAAAAACGGTTAGCAGCCCGATCGGTATGAAAGGATTGCAGGATCAAGCAAAAATTGACGTCAAAAATAATATTCCAATTGTTTGATCGCCATCTGGTATATCCAATGTCCATTTGGTCGACGGCATAATCCACCACAACATATGGATCGGAGATATTTGACACGCTTCGATGGAACCGGCAGAACGGCTGCCCTCGCCCGACAAGGAAACATGAAACCGGAGAACTGTGGCCATCCCACAGAGAAAGATAGAAAGGTATAAAGGGTGCTCGATACCGCCGTCTAGCGTGATGCGGCCGGTATTGCACTTTTACATTCTCATGAGGATTCCCCATGTTAACCCCGAGTCCATGTGCCTGTAATGAATAGAAATATCGAATAAAAGGAAAACGGACCAAATAACGTGGTTGGCGTTCAACGGTTGTCGGACAAACACGTATATAATCGTTGTTGGCGGCCAATGAGTTAAAAGAGTGGGTGCGTTTATTCATGTGAAGGGTCGGGTATCGTTCACATTTTAACTGATACAGGTACCAGTTCCTGGAATTCGGTATCGGTACCCAATGGTACCTCTTTCCGATACATAACTTTCTCTTCATTTCTTTTATGAATAAAAAAAAATATTACAACAGCAAACAACACAATATAAACATCAACAGTAACAATAATAATAATAATAATAATAATAATAATAATAATAATAATAATAATAATAATAATAATAATAATAATAATAATAATAATAATAATAATAATAATAATAATGACAAAAACAATAATAAATAATAAATACAGATCTAAACTTAACTAATAAATACAAAATACAAATATACCAAATAAAAACAAAAAACACACCACAAACGACATTAGACATTAGACCCCCCCCCCCCCCCCCCCCCCCACCCTTGACCGCCGGATTCCCCAGGACCAACACCCTACCCCCACTCCGCCACTACATGACCAACTCGGCCGCCGCAGTCCACATTTCAATACCCACCTGTCCCACCCCAACCACCCGAGCAGTTGATATCTCCAAATAAATAACGTCCAGCAATGTCAGGGACCAGTGAATTTCTGTGAGATTCTCAGGTTCTTTCCATCTAATAGCGATACGTTTTTTGGCTGCTGTAACACCTGCCAGAATAATAATTTTCTGTTGTATGGATGTTGGTAGTGAAGATATATCGTTTAGAAGTAACGTTGCTGCCGTGAGTGGAATCGATATGTTACAGATGCCCGAGAGTCTAGCCGCTATAGATTTCCAGAAATGGGCAACTGGTGGGCAATCCCAGACCATGTGGCTCTTAGAGAGCATGAAGTGCACCGGGAGTCGGCCACCAGTCCCATAGCAAACAGTTTCCTAGGTGTGAGATATGTCCTATGAATATAATTTAAATGAATTTGTTGGTGATTAGGGTTGTGGGAGGCTAATATAGCATTTGTCTAAACATCGTCTCAGTCAAACTCAGGGTCTAACTCTGGGATGTCCCCTCGTCAGACTGTATCTACTATCTAATGTTAATTTTTTTTATATGTGGATTTGATTAAACGTATATAAAAATCGGAGACAAACCCTCTCGTGGTTGTCCTGTCGCCGATAAGCACGACAAAGGGGTGTGGGTGCAATGCCTGAGCCCACGGTACACTGTGGGCCCTGAGCGCCGACCTTAGTTGTAGGTAAAGGAGGATCTTAATACTATGTTTTTAAATGTTTAAATATCAAGGTCAAAATCATCTGGCCATCCGCAGTAAATATTATCAAACTCCTCTGACCTCGTCTGGTCTTTCAAAAGACCCAAGAGATGGGAGTGATATATATATATATTTGTGGAAAAGGCTCCCTCTTGTCTAGTATATTACACTCTTAATACTAAACTATTACTATTACTATTACTACTACTATATGTACAGTAAAGGTACCGAAACTTGGTACCGATTGATCTAGTGTGAATCGGTACTTGGTAGTACCGATGTAATTCAGTACCCAACCCTATTCACGTGTGTGTGGTAGTTAGCACAATTGACACAAAGGTCTGGGATAGTGAATAACAGCAGGCGTGCAGAAGAAGAGGGCAGATACAGCCAGGGAACCAGAGAGAGAGACAGAGACGAGCAGCACGCTAGTCGCCGGGAACGCTCTCGTCGTCTCAGACTCTCTACAGTCGCGGCGAAGTGATGCCGTGTTTAACATCTCAGATGTTAATTAGGCCGCGGCGGCATGCGGGGTAACTCGATTAATTCAAAGTGCCAGGATGACTTGTATTCATCTTTCCCATAGCTCTCCTTAACGCGAGTCTTAATGGTAGTCAGGTAGCCAACAAGGCAGCAAATGGATGGAAGTGCTCCCTCTGTCCTTATCGCAGCTGAAAACACAGGCTGTGTTTTGCAGTAACCCTGGCAGCGAGAGCCCACACACAACCGGCTCACAAAGTGGACACAGGTGGGCGCGGGTTTATGTTTGTGCAAATCGGCTCCTGAAGAGGTGCCCGTGATACTGCAGAGGGGAGATACCTACACGGGGCTCTTTATCACCGTGATACTGCAGAGGGGAGATACCTACACAGGGCTCTTTATCACCGTGACACTGCAGAGGGGAGATACCTACACGGGGCTCTTTATCACCGTGATACTGCAGAGGGGAGATACCTACACGGGGCTCTTTATCACCGTGACACTGCAGAGGGGAGATACCTACACATGGGGCTCTTTATCACCGTGACACTGCAGAGGGGAGATACCTACATGGGGCTCTTTATCACCGTGATACTGCAGAGGGGAGATACCTACATGGGGCTCTTTATCACGTGACACTGCAGAGGGGAGATACCTACACGGGGCTCTTTATCACCGTGACACTGCAGATGGGAGATACCTACATGGGGCTCTTTATCACCGTGATACTGCAGAGGGGAGATACCTACACGGGGCTCTTTATCACCGTGACACTGCAGAGGGGAGATACCTACACGAGGCTCTTTATCACCGTGACACTGCAGAGGGGAGATACCTACACGAGGCTCTTTATCACCGTGATACTGCAGAGGGGAGATACCTACATGGGGCTCTTTATCACCGTGACACTGCAGAGGGGAGATACCTACACGAGGCTCTTTATCACTGTGATACTGCAGAGGGGAGATACCTACACATGGGGCTCTTTATCACCGTGACACTGCAGAGGGGAGATACCTACACGGGGCTCTTTATCACCGTGACACTGCAGAGGGGAGATACCTACACGAGGCTCTTTATCACCGTGATACTGCAGAGGGGAGATACCTACACGAGGCTCTTTATCACCGTGATACTGCAGAGGGGAGATACCTACATGGGGCTCTTTATCACCGTGACACTGCAGAGGGGAGATACCTACACGAGGCTCTTTATCACCGTGATACTGCAGAGGGGAGATACCTACATGGGGCTCTTTATCACCGTGATACTGCAGAGGGGAGATACCTACACGAGGCTCTTTATCACCGTGATACTGCAGAGGGGAGATACCTACACGGGGCTCTTTATCACCGTGATACTGCAGAGGGGAGATACCTACACGAGGCTCTTTATCACCGTGATACTGCAGAGGGGAGATACCTACATGGGGCTCTTTATCACCGTGATACTGCAGAGGGGAGATACCTACACGAGGCTCTTTATCACCGTGATACTGCAGAGGGGAGATACCTACATGGGGCTCTTTATCACCGTGATACTGCAGAGGGGAGATACCTACATGGGGCTCTTTATCACCCCAACCTCTGCATCGCTATCTATCTGCGGGAGAAACACAATAACCTCACCTTGGGGGAGAGAACAGAACAGTTTGTGTGTGTGCATGTGTGTTTGTCTATGTGTGTGTGTGTGTGTGTGTGTAAGTGCGCATAATGAATGTGTGTGTCTGCATGTCTGTGTGTTCATGTCTGTGTGAGCTCTGTCAGCTTGATTGTGCGCACGCATGATTATGTGTGTGTGCGTGTAAAGGACAATGCACTCTTGCTAAATCTCTGCAGTAGGAATACTTGCATTTCTACACCTTTAGCTGGGAAAAATGAGAGTAGAGCTGTTTGATGGTTTTGTAAAATATGGCCCATATCGATGTACTAGATTTACACTTGTTTTCACTACGAGCTTGAGTCATAAAACTGAAAATGTGAAAGCATGATGCACTACAGCAAAAGCATGGGATTAATTTGTTAAATCTCACAGCTGCGTATGGAATTTGTTCCTATCTCTAAATGTTACTTCTCATTTATATGTATTCTGTAGTACAGTATTGTATCTACTGTGGTTAGTATCGGTATTGTGCTTTAACAGAAAACAGTATGTAATAACAGTAATAGAATACTGTACTGCAATAGTGCTCTCCCGTTGATTGGCAGGCGAGCCCCAGCGAAAGCAATGGTTAGAATGATATATAAAAGGTCAAATAGTCCAGTTGAGGATATATTACACCACTTCTTTCAAAAGCTTTCCAGGGAGAGCAACTCATATCTCCTACGACCTGACGCGTTCTTACATAATGCTACATTACGGTCCATTGGAACCCACAAGGAAAATACCTTTTTAACCCTTTCACTATCACTACCACACTACAGAAGGTTAACCCTCTGTAGTGTGATAGGAAAGGGTTAACCTGTAGTGTGTATAGTGAAAGGGTTAACCATTTGTCTTGTGGCAGTGCAAGGGTTAACCTTTTATATTATCGCAGCGAAAGGGTTAACCATTTGGTAGTGAGGTAGTGAAAGGGTTAACCCGAGCGGTATCGCCGGCCCTGAGTAGTAACACACCCTCCGTGGGGCACCATAGAGCACACAGATGCAAACCCGCTCTCCTGTGTGACGGCTGTCTGTGTATAGCATGCAGCACTGTAGGTGAGCTATGAGAGGGGATCAGGGCGGGCTCTTTGGGCTGGCGAGGCGTGAGAGGTGCATGTGGTAAACATGTGTGGCGCTGATGGATTGGGCCCTGGGGGCTACCGTGCTCCTCCGTCCTGTCTGGGACGCCGCGCCTCCCCGCTCTCACAGCCAGGTGTAGCATGCCCGCGATCACCGCTAATCTGCGGCATTCATCTTCATTACAGCGCCGCCCTCAGGCTCCACAATGGCTATAGGATGGTAAGAGAGAGAGAGAGAGGGAGAGGGAGAGAGAGAGAGAGAGAGAGAGAGAGAGAGAGAGAGAGAGAGAGAGAGAGAGAGAGAGAGAGAGAGAGAGAGATACCAGCCCAAGAAATGGAGAATGCTATGACAAAATAGGCCCACCGTGGTGCCTTGGATATTTCGGGTCTCTTTATTGCTTGTTGTACGAGGCGTGGTATCCAGGAAGATACGTCCTTCGCGGCAATGTTCCTCGTTGCTTTGCGTTCCCTTTCCTCGCGGTTTCCAGATCAAGACCTATCAATAATAGATGGAGTACATGTTGTTTTCTGCACTCCTTCCATGCCATATGTAAGAGCTGGAAGTGCACTAGCCACGATCCTCCCACAGCTCTAGGTGAACCTACTGTAATCACGGCTCTAGGTGAACCTACTGTAACCACTGCTCTAGGTGAACCTACTGTAACCACTGCTCTAGGTGAACCTACTGTAACCACTGCTCTAGGTGAACCTACTGTAACCACAGCTCTAGGTGAACCTACTGTAACCACTGCTCTAGGTGAACCTACTGTAACCACTGCTCTAGGTGAACCTACTGTAACCACAGCTCTAGGTGAACCTACTGTAACCACTGCTCTAGGTGAACCTACTGTAACCACTGCTCCAGGTGAACCTACTGTAACCACTGCTCTAGGTGAACCTACTGTAACCACAGCTCTAGGTGAACCTACTGTAACCACTGCTCTAGGTGAACCTACTGTAACCACAGCTCTAGGTGAACCTACTGTAACCACAGCTCTAGGTGAACCTACTGTAACCACTGCTCTAGGTGAACCTACTGTAACCACTGCTCTAGGTGAACCTACTGTAACCACAGCTCTAGGTGAACCTACTGTAACCACTGCTCTAGGTGAACCTACTGTAACCACTGCTCTAGGTGAACCTACTGTAACCACTGCTCCAGGTGAACCTACTGTAACCACTGCTCTAGGTGAACCTACTGTAACCACTGCTCCAGGTGAACCTACTGTAACCACAGCTCTAGGTGAACCTACTGTAACCACAGCTCTAGGTGAACCTACTGTAACCACAGCTCTAGGTGAACCTACTGTAACCACAGCTCTAGGTGAACCTACTGTAACCACAGCTCTATAGGTGAACCTACTGTAACCACAGCTCTGGGTGAACCTACTGTAACCACTGCTCTACTGTAGGTGAACCTACTGTAACCACTGCTCTAGGTGAACCTACTGTAACCACAGCTCTAGGTGAACCTACTGTAACCACTGCTCTAGGTGAACCTACTGTAACCACAGCTCTAGGTGAACCTACTGTAACCACAGCTCTAGGTGAACCTACTGTAACCACTGCTCTAGGTGAACCTACTGTAACCACAGCTCTAGGTGAACCTACTGTAACCACAGCTCTAGGTGAACCTACTGTAACCACTGCTCTAGGTGAACCTACTGTAACCACAGCTCTAGGTGAACCTACTGTAACCACCGCTCTAGGTGAACCTACTGTAACCACAGCTCTAGGTGAACCTACTGTAACCACTGCTCTAGGTGAACCTACTGTAACCACTGCTCTAGGTGAACCTACTGTAACCACTGCTCTAGGTGAACCTACTGTAACCACAGCTCTAGGTGAACCTACTGTAACCACTGCTCTAGGTGAACCTACTGTAACCACAGCTCTAGGTGAACCTACTGTAACCACAGCTCTAGGTGAACCTACTGTAACCACAGCTCTAGGTGAACATAACCACTGCTGTACATATGTCTTAATGTGCCCCTTAATGTTTGTGTTGCTTTACATGGACTGACACTCTTCAGCAATGTCCTGCTTCACACTCACACAGTTACATTCACAGCTGGGAGCCGCCCGGTACAACCACAGTTTTACGCTGTTAACCACTGAGCCTATTCTTCTGATAAGTTGGGGGCTTAAGTCACAAGTGCCTTGCTCAAGGGCACTTCAACATTGGGATCCATTGAAGACCCATTTACATAAGGACTTCTGTTGGACTCGTCAGGACTAGTACATAGCTCGTGTACATGGGCTGCAGCAGTTCTGATTGTGTCAAATCTTTTGGACAGTGTTACTAGAACGCTGGAGGGGGTGGGCGGCGCTACCGCTGTAGTACGGCCTTCCTCACTCGGCTCCTGTCAATCAACATGAGAACACTGTATACACTGTGGTGCATCATGTATTCTACCTCATGGTTTTATGTATGAGCATGTGGGAGTATCATTGTAGTGTACATGACATTCACGCAACTATACAACACATGTGGGAGTAATCACATATACTGTTTTTACTGTATGCTTTGTGTGTGTGTGTGTGTGTGTGTGTGTGTGTGTGTGTGTGTGTGTGTGTGTGTGTGTGTGTGTGTGTGTGTGTGTGTGTGTGTGTGTGTGTGTGTGTGTGTGTGTGTGTGTGTGTGTAATCATCTGTATGTGTGTGTGTGGTGCATGCATGTTTATGTAGTGTACATTCATGTAATTTCACATGCGTACACTGTATGTATGTTTATTTTTTATATATACATGCGTCCTCCTAACAGTGTGTATAAGAGAGAGAGGTAGGATGAGAGGCAGGCCTATGGCAAATATAGAATAGAGATAGCGGAGCAGAACTGTGTGCTAGTGCACCAGAGAGGAGCAGGATTAGTCTCGTAGACCAATCAGATAAGGATTACCCGGCTGGAGTGCGCTGCCCACCCAGGCTAATATGTCCGGGGTCCTAAAGTGGCATTAGGCTGTATTATGACACCTCCACGCCCAGCTGCACGGGCCAGATCAGATTACAGCCACACGGTCGTCTACTGGATGGAAGTTCAGTTCATAGATAGATGGAATGCTGTGTATAACATTAACACAACTTGTGGGGCGGCTACGTGGCGTAGTGGGCAAGGCGCTCGCCACGAATGCGGAGACACTGGGCTCGCCTGTTCGAGCCCAGCGCTCCACATTGCTTTCAGTTTAGCTGGTCGTTCATACTAATACACATTGGCCGTATTAGGGGGTGGGAAACTGATAGGTGGGGATCGGGCGTTGTGGACAGCGACTCCTACAGGTCGGTTGGTACGCCTGCGCAGTAGAATCAGGAAGTGTCGAGGGCAGCGTGAGCCTCCCACGCGTTACTCCTCGCCACTGAGAGATCGAGCTGCGCAGGTGAAAAGATGCAACTGCTGTTACCTCAAGTACCGGAAGGGACTTGTGCTATGTATGACTTAGTCCACATTGCAGCCGGCTTGTGGGAGGCAAGAAACAGCGTTCGTGACAGGGGAGGGTTGAATTGGATGATACGAAATTGGGATGGGAGAAAATATAGAAAATGGGAGAAAAAGTGGATAAAAAAAAAAAAACATTAACACAACTTGTGTTAATTGACACTGTGGCCATTTAGTTGTTTTGTCGCGCTCAGGTTGGGTTCCTTTCCACCCTGTTCTCGGGAAGACTGCGGGAACAGGGTGGAAAGGAACCCAACCTGAGCACGACATAAGAGCAAAATGGCCACTGTGTGAATAACCCAGGTTGTGTTGTCTTTTTGGAACACGTTTAGAGTTTCTTCCCCAGTGCTGTGTGCAGCCTGAATAACTCCAGAGGCTAGATTTGTATATTATCCTATTTTTTTTATTTGGTGTGTTATTAGTCGGGTTCTGGAAGTGCTGTTTCTGTGTGTCTGTGCATCACGCACTTTGATTATATGCACTTTTACTGAAAATGTTTTACTGAAAATTGTGCCTCTATGCATTATGCACTTTACTATGATATGCACTTTAGGGGATGTTGATATTAACCTTAGCATTTGTCCTTTTATACTGTCTGTGTTTTAATTTATTTTATTTTATTTTTACTGTTTCTACTCTGCTCCTGTATTGGATTAGTTGTAGCCACACAGTGTTGCTCTGTACCTGTATTCCAATGTGGATTCGTCCATACATGGCAAATAAAATCTCTGACTCTCTGACTCTCTAGTTACAGACCACACGTATTTAGTCTCCTTTCTGCGATTTTAGACTGAATCTGTGGAACATGTTTGTTTCATTTTGTTGTGTTTTTTTTTGCAAAGAAAGTAGAGTCTAAACAAAAATGTTATGATTTATTTTCCTCTCTCTTTATTCCCTTGTATTGAACCCACCGTTCTTGGTGGGTGGAGCACAACACAACATTTTAAATAAATTATTTCCCTAGCTACACCACACCCGAAAAAAAAACGAAAAAAAAATAAAAGCTTCTACAAACTGGGCAGTACATTAAGTAGGCAGTGTTCCTGGCTCCCAAAAGCACAGCTAATTGATTATTAATTAAAGCTAATTGATTGCAATAGTTATTAACAGCTTGTTTAGACTTCAAACCCTGCAGGCCAAACAGCGAGGAGGACCTATGTAATTTCCCCCCCAGCACCTAAATAACATTTCAGGAACTGTTTGAGGCTAGAATGTACTGTTTCACTGTTGTGATTTACATTGGCAGGATCCACAATTTTATTCACAAACATAATAGTTCAAAGTGGCTCAAAATCTATTTTAAGAATTACATGTATAGTAAACATGATTTCTAAACGAATTGCAGGCCCCTCCCCCGAAACGGCATAGTGCCCCTTTAAGAGTGTATTCACAGTGGGCTCACAGCCCCTGAACCACCCTCTGTGTTTTAAACGGGCCGTCCCACTATCAAGGTGGCGTTACCACATCTGGGTCCGCAGTCGCAGCCTCTCCACCCAGCCGCTACACCTGGCCTGTATGATGTGACTTAGCTGCGTTGCATTGCGCTGTCACCCTCGCCAGCGGCCCGGCGATGGATGGGATTCATTTTGCCCCGTAGCCTGCCTTTCACTGGAACTCCACTGAGGATGCAGACAGTCACCGCTGTCCAGGGCTGTTTTATTGGACACCACATTGCCCTCTCTGTTGCCCACTAAAGCCATATTATAGCCCAGACATTACTGGATTAGGCTGTGGAGGGAGAGAGCGTCTCGAAGCAAAACCCAAGTCCCATCGTTGTCTTTCTGTCGAGATTGCCATTTACTGTTAAAATTGTTTTCTTATTATTGGCTCTTGTTGCTGTGTTTTGAACATGACATCTATCCGTGTCTATCTTCCATTTCTTTCGCTATTGTTTGCCTTATATCTCTGATCTTGTTTTGAGTTTATTTTCTAGACCATGTTGACATGAATTTCGTTCATATATCATTATGGACATTGATGGGATGGGAGTGGAACGTTGTACAAGCCCTTTGGGCTTCGTTCCCTCCTACCACTGTTTTTCTTTTAAATAATGTGCTAAATAAACAAACTAACTAACTGTAATTCTGTTGTTACAAGGCCGAACGTCAACGGACTCTGGTCCTGTTCTTACTAATCATAAAGGAGAGTGGGATGATTACGGTACAGCCTCATGTCTTTGGCTACAGTATGTGGAATAGGTGTAATAATAACACCAGTGCAGCTACTGAAAACCACAATCCCCGATGTTACACTATAATCGATCCTATATTATAATTTTGTTTTTGTTTTGTTTTTATTCTGCAATATAATTTCATTCAATTATACGATTTATTTGATATTATAATTCATAATTTGTTTCCACATCACACTGTACATAGCCTGTATATCAAGATAGCTGTGATAATCACTGAATTACAATCACAGAAACTACAACAGAGGGAGAAGTGATGGGGAAAAGAGGAAACAAAACACAATATATTATATATATAGTTTAAATAAATACATTCATTATATCAATTATATACAATTATAAATGTATATAAAGTCATTATACAGTATGGCAACGTGTTGCTGTCAAATGAAGAAGCATGTCTCTTGGAGCGGACGATGAGCGTGCGGCCGTACGGTCAGTCCCAATCACTTCCCACTGCTTCAATCGCTAGTGATGTTTGAAAATAACACTTAACTGTTACGGTTTGGTAGGTGTGTTGGACCCAGGTGCAGTGCAGAACAGAGAAGACGATAGGCAGGTGTTGTTTTTCAAACAATGAGCTACTCTTTTATTTGAGTAGATTTGGAGAAACCTCCATCTCCAAAACATGTTAAATGATTCTCACAAAGTAATCTACACAGTAAACCAGGGAAAATAAAGGGGAGAAAGCAAGGTCTCCAAAACACGTTAAATGATTAACACGTCAAACGACAGAGCTGAATACGAATTCAAACGGCAATCGAAATAACATGACAACTAGAAATACATAGCGAACTTATCCTCAGTGGCAAGGAGCGATAAGGCTTACTAGGGATTACTCACGGACAGTTTGGTGATCGACTGACAGAGTTTGTGTGACACGGGAGAATATGAAGGGACATTAACGACGAGCCACACCAGGTGCCAATGAGTGTAATTAAGACAGGTAGACATGGCAATTACCCACCAGGTAACGCTAGAGGCTCGCTCACTGAGCAGAGCAAACCCCAAGCGTTACACTTAACTGTGTAATTCATCTCTCACCCAATGTGTCCTAAATCTACTCAATACCATTCCATTTTAATTGCCATTTTTCTCGACTATCTCCATTAATATTATATTGAATATTGAAACGGGGGGCATCAGGGTAGAGCAGAGTGGTCTAAGCACTCTCCTACATGTACCACCGCAGAGACCCCGGTTCGGTTCCCGGCAGCGGCACCTCCGGCTCGGGTCAGTCGTCCCTGTGAACACAGTTGTCATGGGAAACCTCTGGGGTACGAGTCCTGGTCGTTGCAACAGCGACTCCTACTGGTCGGTCAGAGTTTCCCAGTGAAACTCCTCGGGTGTCGGGTGAAAAGACGTGGCTGGCGACTCCGCATGCATGGGAGGAGGCGTGTGGTCGTCTACACCCTCCCAAGACAGACAGTAGGGCAGCGCAACGACCATGAAGGGAATTGGCATAATGAAAAAAATTGGGGGATGGGTGAAAGCATGTAAAAGGCTAAACTAAAAAATATATATATATTTGGAACTAATGTTTTTAATTGAACATATCCAACCATTCTCTTAATAATGGCCTTTACATAATTTCCCAGCCCCTTTATGAATTAACCTCAACATTGCAATCACTCACAACCTGCAATCACTTCACTACCACTCTACCAAAGGGTTAACCCTTTCACTGCGACACGAAGCCTGGGAACAGGCTTTACGATGTGTGGAGGGCCTTTTAACCCTTTCACTACCACAGCAGAAGGTTAACCTTTCACTGCCACACTACAGGCAGTTTCTGTAGTGTGGTAGTGAAAGGTTAACCTTCTGTAGTGTGGTAGTGAAAGGGTTAAAAGGCCCTCCACACATCGTAAAGCCTGTTCCCATAATGAACATGCACCACAAAATAATAATTGTTTGCTTCTTGTATAACCCACTTGGTCTTGGAAACCAGCCACTCCATATGGGTAACCAGACATCTACTCATTGGCCAAATGGGAACCCCCCCCCCCTTTTTTCCAGGTGAGATGTCGGGGTTTACAAGGCTTCAGGGCAACTCTGCTACACTTGTCTGACGCCTCAGCATTTTGTTTTGTAGTTATGTAGCGATGCCAATTTTTCACTGTCCAATTTGGAGTCCTTAAAGCACTAAAAGTATTGGCCGTCAGATACTTTTACCTTTACCGAACAGTATCTAGTTTATACTAGACTACTAGACTAGACTTAGACTTAGACTAGACTAGATTAGTCTGGTGTCATTTGACAAAAAGGATTGAGATCTAATCCGTTTTCATTATAGATATCTACACTGCAAGTTGCTTCTATGTGCCAAAAATGCAGAAATCAAGTCACTTTGTCACGATTTAACACATGATATCAGATTTTAATATTGGAGACATTCTTGGATATCAATGCCTGATATCTGATACCAATTATCGGTGCATCCTTATTATTTTGGTTTCTGTCCGATAGTTGGAACAGATTACAAGCCTACACACCTGGGGAAGCGCAAGAGCCACACTTCTGAGTCTCCCTCTTTGTGCCTCTCACACATATTCATATCAAAGATCCCCACATTGATACCTAATAACATGGACTCCCATTTGAGTATAATGGAAATTCTGTCCTGCAGCGACCCCCATCTGAGAAGTCTTCAGAATGCCATATACTGTAGGTGAAGAGATATCAGAGGAGAGAGACTGAAGCCAATGATCAGAATATTTTCTTATTGGACTAATTTCTAGTGAATAACATTCCCCATGTTTATTGCAGACCCCCTGGACGCCCTTCAAGGACCCGTGGGGGTCCCCGGCAGTGTTTGTGGGTTGTCAAGTCAAGAGTTTTATTTGTCACGGCATACAAGCATACAGTGAAATGCGGGAAAGTCACACACGTTACAAAGTACAAAGTGATACAAATAAAACTAACGCGCTACTGTAATCGAATACATTTCTCTGCATGGAAAGAGGAGCTACACTATTCCCTCTTCATTGGAACAATGACCAAATAGCGAATCGAAACATTCTGCTGGCTTGTTTTCATCCTGCTGAAGTTTAAAGTGCTGGCTGTGAGAGACGAGAGGAGAAACACACCAAGGACACAGAGCTGAGTGCAAAGAGTTCCCCTCTCTCTCTTCACCGGAGCACATGGAAGGAAGAAGCCTGGCGGCAGACATCGTCCGCGTCCTCCTGGCCCATCGAGTGAGAGAGATATATATATATATAGAACTCTTTGGCAAGGGAGCACAGTGCACAAGGTTTCAGGTGTAACACAAACGTGAGGTAGCGAGTAGTGTGACAAATTACTTAAATTAACCGACCGTCGGTTGTGTGATAGCAAAGGGTTAACCTTCTGTCGTGTGGCAGTGAAAGGGTTAACCGGCTGTTGTGTGGCAGTGAAAGGGTTCACCTTCTGTGTATTGTCGCAGTGAAAGGGTTAACCGTTTTGGTAGTGCGGCAGTGAAAGGGTTAACCCCGGGGAGAGTAAAGTGATTAGTTACTCTCGAGTAACGACCCCAACATAATCGTCAGCGATGGTTTCAGCGTCTCTCGTCTGTTTTCTCCACAAGCTGTGAGCGTCTCTGCATGTGATTGAAGCAGAGGAGCAGAATCTCTCGTTGACCGGTGTGGAGAAATGATCTTCTGGTTGTGAACAGCCAGGCTGCTGCTCTTCTGGTTTTGAACAGCCAGGCTGCTGCTCTTCTGGTTTTGAACAGCCAGGCTGCTGCTCTTCTGGTTGTGAACAGCCAGGCTGCTGCTCTTCTGGTTTTGAACAGCCAGGCTGCTGCTCTTCTGGTTGTGAACAGCCAGGCTGCTGCTCTTCTGGTTGTGAACAGCCAGGCTGCTGCTCTTCTGGTTGTGAACAGCCAGGCTGCTGCTCTTCTGGTTGTGAACAGCCAGGCTGCTGCTCTTCTGGTTGTGAACAGCCAGGCTGCTGCTCTTCTGGTTGTGAACAGCCAGGCTGCTGCTCTTCTGGTTGTGAACAGCCAGGTTGAGAACCATAGACCTGTCGGAGCAGCAGCCCACCTCCTCGCCTGGTAGCCGTGTGTGAACCAGTCTGCTGTGGTCTCGCTCCGCGTGTGAAGCCGTCTGCTGTGGTCTCGCTCCGCGTGCTTGTGTTCTGAAACGGACTGCCATGGTAATTGGTTTAGCGTATGATTAATGGCCGTGATCGATGGGAGAAGTGGTGTAAACTTCGGTGGCAGTCGCACCCGTAAAATGCTGTCACTCGCCCTCTTCGGGCAGATGTACCCCGTGCTGTGGAGAATTCGAGGCAACAACTGTACATCAGGGGGAAGGGGGAGACCAGCGTCAAAAGATGGGACATGTGTGTGTCCAAGTGACCACATAATAATTACCCCCCCTCCCCCTGACACTTCCTCATTGTCACAGCCAGAGGTGTGTGTGTGTGTGTGTGTGTGACGTGTGTGTGTGTGTGTGTGTGTGTGTGTGTGTGTGTGTGTGTGTGTGTGTGTGTGTGTGTGTGTGTGTGTGTGTGTGTGTGTGTGTGTGTGTGTGTGTGTGTGTGTGTGTGTGTGTGCGTGTGTGTGTGTGTGTGTGTGTGCGTGCGTGTGTGTGTATTTGCGCCGCTAGTCTTGATTTACACATGTTATTTTTAGCCGCAGTCGGCACTGTTGGGGGCGTCTGTCTTTATCCTACATGACCAGAGAACAAATCAATACAGCACATACCCTGGGCTATAGTCTTTGTGTGACACTACAGAACTGATCAGGCCAGAGAGAGACAGGGCGACATGGAGCCAAGGCGGGCCAGTGGACTTCACCAATACACGTCAATGGCTGCACTGATAGGCAATGATTGTTGATTGACTGTCTGCCATTGAGCCCTATGAAAACACAGTATTTCAAAGACGACCGGAGACAGGACACCAGAGCAAACACTAGTAGATGTCCTTGTGTCTTTCCTCCTATAGATCTCTCACGTGTGTCGTAAATCCCGTCTCTCCATGGTCCCCCCATAACTGTGAGAAAATGACTCGGTTATTAAAAGATCACCCCTAACTGTGTCTGTGGCTCTCACAGGCTCTGAGCCTTGAAGTAAGTCTTCTAATGTCAATTTCACACTCTTTGATAAGGTGGCGGATTTAAGAATTAGAAACAAAATAAATCTCTCGTTATTAACCCTTTCACTACCACACTACGGAAGGTTAACCTTTCACTACCACACTACAGACGGTTAACCGTCTGTAGTGTGGTAGTGAAAGGGTTAACATTCTGGGTTAACTCTAGTGTCTCCCAGTGTTGTAGGCGAGTCACTAAATCTCGAGTCCGAGTCGAGTCTCGAGTCCCCGGTTTTTGAGTCTGAGTCCAAGTCCGAGTCACCAAAGAAGAGCCCGAGTCGAGTCCGAGCCGAGTCCTCATTACCCTAGTCCGAGTCCGAGTCCAAGTCATCAAGGTTGAGTCCACTCCACTCTGGCAGTCAAAGAGCTGACGTTCAAATAAAAAAAGATCTACGTTAAACATAAATGACACAGCGGTCACCGTTTCAAAGGAGTTTATTTACTTTGTGACACAATAGACAAACAAATGCACTAGCCACCAATATCGTATATGCCAAATGATTAGGAGCTATAACAAAAAAATCTAAAAATATTAACAGGTCCGAGTCCTCGTCTGCACCTTTCGAGTCCGAATGCAGTCAATGCTCGAGTCCAAGTCCAAGTCTGAGTCATCAGTGCTCAAGTACAAGTCGAGTCACGAGTCCTGAAAATCAGTACTACGACACTGGTGTCTCCTATAACCGAGCCGTTCTCACTGTCTGTAATGCACCACGTGAGCTACAAGAGGTGGGCTCACTGTCTGTAATGCACCACGTGAGCTACAAGAGGTGGGCTCACTGTCTGTAATGCACCACGTGAGCTACAAGAGGTGGGCTCACTGTCTGTAATGCACCACGTGAGCTACAAGAGGTGGGCTCACTGTCTGTAATGCACCACGTGAGCTACAAGAGGTGGGCTCACTGTCTGTAATGCACCACGTGAGCTACAAGAGGTGGGCTCACTGTCTGTAATGCACCACGTGAGCTACAAGAGGTGGGCTCACTGTCTGTAATGCACCACGTGAGCTACAAGAGGTGGGCTCACTGTCTGTAATGCACCACGTGAGCTACAAGAGGTGGGCTCACTGTCTGTAATGCACCACGTGAGCTACAAATCAAATCAAATCAAATCAAATCAAATTTATTTATAGGGCCCGACAACACACGTTAATGTCCCCATGGGCCGTACAGGTCTTCTTTAAACAAGTCAAGAAGACAACATAATAATAAGTCAAGAACAGAACAAGAACACCATAGGGTCCAAACATTTTTTAGATGAATGCAAATAAATGAAAGAATGCAAGCACTCCCAGACATACCCCACGCGAAGGTAAGGAAAAACTCACTAAAACCTAACAATAGGGAAAAAAGCTCCACAGGCAATGTGGAGGAGAGAAACCTTAGAAGGGCCGTTCAAGGGGGGATCTCCCTTCTTAGATGTCGGTGATAGTAGTGTTGCAGACGGACAGTTGGTAAGCATGCACTCATGTGTGTGGTGAAACACAGATGAGTGCATGCAATAGCAACTGTACATTTTGAAAAATTAAAGATAGAGTTGATAGCGGATCTATTTGAAGCACAGGGGCGGCGCAAGAGGGTCACGTCCTCCCCGTCTTAGTCACGGGACATTCAACACTCGGGTCGTTGCTCAGGGACAGCCGGAGACAGGGGGAAGGGGGGGTGGCACAGAGAGGGTCGCGAACTCCCCGACATCATCGCGGGACATCCGGCACTCCGGTCACCACTACGAAACCTCCGAAGACAGGGGGGCACGCAGAGGGGGTCGCAATCTCCCGGCCTTCGTCACGGGACGTCCAACACTCCGGTCAACACTCCAGGACAGCAAGTCATAGGAAGACAGGGAGACGGGACAGGCGTTAGACAGCTCATGAGATTGTAGTAGGCGGACATAGCAATAGATACAAGTGGTAGGCATATATGTGAATGGAGTAGATATATGAAGTAAGCGTATTATGTGAATAGAATAGAAGTACTTAACCCAGCAATGAAACCGCGTTGACTGTTAATCTGTTAACAGTCTGTTAATCAGTTGACAGGACCACGGACAGACGGCGGTGAATAACTGATCCAATGCCTCGGAGGTGCATGTAGAGCAGTCACTACAAGCTTGGCCAAGACCCCGAGGCATCCATCACCTTGGTCAGCGCCAGGAGACGGGTACTCAGAGAGAAGGGGGAGGGAGAGGGGGGGGGGGGAGAGGGGGGGGGGGGGGGAAGAGTTAGAGAGTTCCCATGTTTGTGGTGCTGCAAAGGAGCAGACATGTAGTACCCTGTAGTGCCATGTAGTACCCCGTAGTGCCATGTAGTACCCTATAGTACCCCATAGTGCCATGTAGTACCCCGTAGTATCCTGTAGTACCCTGTAGTGCCATGTAGTACCCTGTGGTGCCATGTAGTACCCTGTAGTGCCATGTAGAGCTGTGTAAGCCATGTAGTACCCTGTAATGCCATGCAGTACCAAGTAGTACTCTGTGGTACCATGTAGTACCCTGTACCCTAACTAAACTACCCTATAGTAAACTACCCAGTGGTACCATGTAGTACCCTGTACCATAACTAAACTACACAGATTAATCTAAAGGTCAGTCCCCGACCAGGTGAGATCAAGGTAGGTTGAAGGAGAGAGAGAAAAGATGAGTCTTAAGCAGGGATTTAAAAGCTTCGACAGAGCAGGCGCCCCTGATGACGGCAGGTAATTTGTTCCACAGGTAGGGAGCGCGGTAGACAAAGGCTCTGTGGCCGGCGGATTTCTTTTTGACCCTAGGGGTCGATAGAAGCCCCGCATTTTGTGAGCGCAGAGCACGAGCGGGCGAGTATCGGGAGATGAGATCAGATAGATAGAGCGGTGCAAGCCCATTTAAAATTTTGTAGGTGAGGAGTAGCACTTTAAAGTCAGAGCGGGCTTGGATAGGAAGCCAATGTAGGGCGGACAAAACTGGTGTGATGTGATCAAATTTTCTAGTTCTAGTTAGTATCCGTGCAGCCGCATTTTGCACGAGTTGAAGATTTTTGATGCTTGAATTAGGTAAGCCTGAAAAAAGTGCATTACAGTAGTCCAGACGTGATGAGACAAAAGCATGAATCAGGGTTTCAGCATCAGCCAGAGTTAAAATGGGGCGTATTTTTGCGATATTACGAAGATGGAAGAATGCAATTTTGGTGACGTTTTTTATATGTGCATTAAATGAGAGGGAGGAATCAAAAATGACTCCGAGGTTTTTTATGGTGGAGCTCTGGGATACATGACAGGTATCAAAGTTGAGGGAGATGTCCTGAAACAGGCCTCTGTGGTTTGGGGGGCCAACAATTAACATCTCAGTTTTATCTGCATTAAGGAGTAGAAAGTTTTGCGACATCCATTTTTTGACGGCAAGCAAGCAGGCCTCAAGGTTTTGTAGTTGGGAGGAATCATTTGGCTTAATAGGTATATATAATTGGGTGTCATCAGCGTAAAAATGAAAGTTTATGCCAAATTTGCGTATGATATCGCCGAGGGGTAGCATGTAAATCGAAAATAGCAAAGGGCCCAGGACAGAGCCTTGTGGGACACCACATTTCACTGGGAGGGTCTCAGATGTTAAATCATTATAGACCACGCAGTGTGTTCTATCAGTTAAATAGGATTTAAACCAAGCTAGTGCGAGACCCCGAATGCCAACATGGTTCTCAAGCCGACCTAGAAGAATCGAGTGATCGATAGTGTCAAAGGCTGCACTGAGATCAAGTAATAAGAGCACAGAGGTGAGGTTTGAGTCAAGAGAGAGCAGTAAGTCATTTGTGACTTTGGTAACCGCCGTTTCGGTGGAGTGTAAGGCTCTAAAGCCAGATTGAAATGATTCATTAAGATTATTGTTTGATAAATGGTCAGTAAGTTGCGTTGCGACGATCCGTTCTAACACTTTGGATAGGAATGGGAGATTGGAGGTAGGTCTGTAATTTTTCAAGATTAGAGGGTCGAGGTTCGGTTTTTTAAGTAATGGTTTAATGACGGCTGATTTAAAGGCCAGGGGCACCACGCCAGTAGACAAAGAGGTGTTGAAGATATTGAGTAGGGCAGGGCCTAGAGTTGGGAAGAGTTTTTTGATGAGAGTTGCTGGGAGAGGGTCAAACAGACAGGTTGAAGGTTTAGCCGCGCCAACCAGTTTAGAGAGGGCACTAAGTGAGACGTTTTCAAGGCAGCATAGCGTATGACTGGAATCAAAGTCAGGGGGAATGCCCGTCAAAGGTTGGGAGGGACTCTGATTGTTGAGTAAAGCAACAATTTCATCTCTAATGAGGTCAATTTTCTTGGTAAAAAATGTCATGAATTCGTTAGCCGAGAACGCATGGTTTAGGGCACTTGGTTGTTTCTGCGTAAGTTTTGCAACTGTGTCAAACAGAAACTTTGAGTTGTTTTTGTTTTCATTTATGAGCCTGGAAAAATAAGAGGTTTTGGCAAGTGAGAGTGCCTTTTTGTAGTTACGTAAACTATCATTCCAGGCGAGGCGGAATACTTCGAGTTTGGTCGAACGCCATTTATGTTCAAGTTTGCGACAAGCCTTTTTAAAGGAGCGCGTTTCCTCCGTAAACCAGGGAGTTAGTTTTTGCGGAGCACGTTTAATTTTAGGTTTAAGGGGAGCGACAATGTCGAGGGTGCTACGAAGGGCGGCATTAAGTTTGTCTGTAAAGAGATCAAGGGGGCCAGAGTAAGAGAGGAAGGGAGAGAGGGTGTCTGGTAGGCAGTTAACTAGAATTGGGACAGTTGAGGCGTTAATACGACGGCTCATGTAGGATTCTACACTGTCTGGGCGAGAAACCGTCAGATCAATTTGAAATTTGATGAGGTAGTGGTCTGAGAGAGCAGGAACATAGGGGGAGACGGTCAAATTTGACACAGTGAGACCGCGGGCTAGGACTAGGTCAAGGGTGTTCCCACCACTGTGAGTGGGTTGGTCAACGATTTGAATGAGACCGACAGAGTCAATGATGTCGGTAAAAGCCTTATTTAGGGGATCTAGAGTTTTATTGGAATGAATGTTAAAATCACCAACAATTAAAATGTTATCTGAGCGCATAACAAGCTCAGAGATGAAAGTTGAAAATTCATCTAGGAAGAGGGTGTAAGGGCCTGGGGGGCGGTATAGGACAGCCATTACAAAGGATGCAGTGGAGGTAGGAATCAGACCGCCACACTTTCTGTTGGGTGGAGAGGGATGCAACAGGAGCACCTCAAACGAGGAAAACTTACAGTTTGCGTCGGATGTAAAGTTGTACTTAGAGTCATAAATTAGAGCAACTCCGCCTCCTTTCTTGGAGGTGCGTGCGATGTGGGAGCTACTAAAATTAGGGGGTGAGGCCTCGTTTAAGGGCAGAAAATCATTAGGTTTAAGCCATGTCTCAGTGAGGCCAAATAGGTCGAGACTATGGTCTGTTATCAGTTCATTTACCAAAAGAGCTTTGGTTGGCAGAGAGCGGATGTTGATAAGGCCAACCTTCACACTCTCTGTATACTTAGCAGCGCGGTTTTCAGCCATGCGGGTAGGTTTAATCGCAATTAAGTTGGCATGGTTTATCGCACAAGGACGAGCTGGGTAAAGCGGAGCGTAACGGGATATTCTAGTTTTGATTGGGTATACAGGTTTAGGGGTAGAGATAGAAAGAGAGGAGTGGGGAGCCTGGTGGAGGAGGGACCGAGCAAGAAAGGTATAAGGATTGGCAGGGTCCATCAGTTTAGCATGACTAGCAGGCTCGCTAAGAGCCTGCACCCTGGCATGCTTGTGGGGTGGCTGTCAGCGGTGGGCTCACTGTCTGTAATGCACCACGTGAGCTACAAGAGGTGGGCTCACTGTCTGTAATGCACCACGTGAGCTACAAGAGGTGGGCTCACTGTCTGTAATGCACCACGTGAGCTACAAGAGGTGGGCTCACTGTCTGTAATGCACCACGTGAGCTACAAGAGGTGGGCTCACTGTCTGTAATGCACCACGTGAGCTACAAGAGGTGGGCTCACTGTCTGTAATGCACCACGTGAGCTACAAGAGGTGGGCTCACTGTCTGTAATGCACCACGTGAGCTACAAGAGGTGGGCTCACTGTGCGAGGAGACCAGAGCAGGCGTGGTGGGAGAGAGACGTTTGGAAAGAGTTGTTTTCTTTACCTGGCTTTTCTGAACAGCCTGACACTAAATAAAAAAAAATGATTCTGACCTGTAGGTCTGTTTGAGACTTGTCCAGCGATTTCACAGTGTTAACGACAGCAACTGTGTAAAAGTCCCACCACTTGTGAGGCTGTTCAGTACACCAGGCCGGCACATCCGGCTAGTTTTAGCTTCTGGTGGAAACACAGACACCATTCCTAGCGATCGCTGTTAAATCTGACCTGTATGAAAACCGCCGGCAGCACACTTACATTGTTTGAAACATTTGTTTTGTTAGTGCATCAAGTCAAGTCAAGCAATTACTTGCGCTATTGTGAAAAGTTACATTTGATCTGTTTTCAGGCATGCCTTTTCAGTCGAAATACAGGATATTTCCCCATTTGCCTAGCAGGACATTTAATATTACACTTGTGAACCCTCAGCTGACTTAAAACTAAGAGGTAATGGCTATTTCTGCAACGTGATAGTCTTTGGTATGATTTATATCCGTTAGTTTTGTCCGAAGATTTTGCCTCAAACAGGCAGTTTTGGCTCGTGTCTCTTTAAATGAAAATGAGCTAATGTTTTCCTGTGTGGCTGCACTTCCTGGTTCACGAAAATTCTGATCAAACTGTAACACTATTTGTTGCAGATCAGATCCAGCTATTGCAGTCTTATTTCTTGCCTAAAATGTTGTCAGAAATATATTTTAGTAAACTAGGTGGAAAAAAGAGAAAGAAAAGAGTCAGGAGTCAGACCAGAGCATATCAGGGTTTTTTAGTGAACAATAATAAACATAAATAGACATATATGCCGAGAGTAAACTATTGTGTTAGATAGTGACGTTGATGTGTAACATAAGAAAAGGCTGGACTACAAACAAGGCATTTCAAGCAGTTCAGGAGTGATTTCTGTCGGAGAGAATAACTCCCTTCGCCGTGGACTTTGGATTGTGTAATGCATATGCTCTACATGCACCTCCAGCTACATAACACACTAAAGGTACAGTAGGGGGGAAATAAAAAAAAAATAGAGCATAAAATGGCCTCTTTAAAGTGGCTTGAATAACCACTCGATTTCCAGAGATTGTGCTCTGATTACATATAATTGATCCTCTCACAATGAAAGTGTAATTACCAGCAGGCAAATCTCTGATTCCATCACGGCAGAGCTTCTCCCCGGCGTTCCAGCTGGCCGGCCATGTCCTTAAGCTGTGGAAACATCCCAAAGAGACTCCGTAGTAAATGATAATTAACTGCAGATACAATCCATTCATTGTAAAGGAGGCGCGATTCACTCCTTTTCTTTTCCTCCGCAACGGCGGTGGAGAGAGAGAGAGTACGGCGATTCCGCCTTTTGATTAATTGGAGGTGTCCGCAGCGCAGTTAATTTGCAATCTATTACGCCGTATTTGCTTTGTGTCAGAACGCAGCCCAAACACACTGCATCATCTCCGAGAGTTGAGGGAGGGCTCGGGCCATAGTTAGAGGGTGTCTAGCCCCCCTACGTCTGTACCATAAAAGGTATGCCTGCCTGCCTGCCTGCCTGCCTGCCTGCCTGCCTGCCTGCCTGCCTGCCTGCCTGCCTGCCTGCCTGCCTGCCTGCCTGCCTGCCTGCCTGCCTGCCTGCCTGCCTGCCTGCCTGCCTGCCTGCCTGCCTGCCTGCCTGCCTGCCTGCCTGCCTGCCTGCCTGCCTGCCTTGCACCTGGATCCAAGGCCCAGAGCCTCTGATCCCTTTAACAGGTTAGGAAGACGGTCTGCGGCTCAGCGGGCCCCTCAACAGGGGCCGGCGAGAAGGGGACAGAGATGTTCCCACCTCTGCAAAGCCTTCTTAGCACCTAGTAGGAGAGGTGCTGACACCTCCACCCCCTCGGCCCAGAAGGCGGAGGCAGCCAAGAGCCTCTGGCCTGTGGGTAAGAGCATGGGGATGAGGCCAGCGGCGTATGTACGTATACATGCTGCCTGGCCCGGGGGCACCGTAGAGGACAGGGAGAAGACACTGAAGGTAACTCCGACGGGGTGGACAATGAGGGTGACAGATGGTGGACCGGGGCACCGGGGGGAAGATTCAGAGGGCAAGGGGGAGGGGGAGACATCCCATAATGGACATATCCGGTAATGTCACACCGCCTGTCGGGGAGGATGAAGGTGATCTGGCCCAGATGGCAGGCGGATAAGAAGACAGGTGTGTATCTGTGTTTTGAAGTGTAGTACATATGGGACACTATGCTTTATTTAGATATCAGGATTCATTGTAGTTTCACATACAGTACAGTACGATTGATTTGTTTTCGGTCCAACAATGCAACGAGAACCAGACAGGACTGTCATTCGAGATGCCCAGAGGCTGTGATTTTCCCTCACAGTGATTTTCCCTCAAAGCTAAGGAGTTAAGCTTCAACTGCAGGTGAGACAGGGTACTTGATACTTGGTTTTGTTGTGTGTAGGGGACTGTGTGTACCTGGTAGGGATAATGCGAAAAGATCAATTGAATTGCCTTGTGTAAACTGACAATAAATATGTTATCTCAGGACATTTCGTTTTTTTTTTCATGCGTTTTCACAGTCCAAATATTTAAGACTTGGTTTCTTTGGATCTATATGGCATGCCCTTTGGTGGCCATGCTGATCAATAGGGGTCCCAGAGGAGCCAATCAGGAACCCTTTTGTCCATCTGCCCGCCTGCGTGTCTCTCTTCCTGTCTGTCTGACTTTCTGTCTCTCTGTCAGTAAAATGGACTGCATTTATATAGCACTTTTATCCAAAAGCGCTTTACAACTGGTGCCTCACATTCACTCACACATTCACACACGACAGCGGAGGCAACCATGCAAGGTGCTGCTCATCGGGAGCAGTTATAGGGGTTACGTGTATTGCTCAAGGAGGAGCTGGAATCGAACCGGGAACCTTCCCATTACCAGACGACGGCCACTCTTCCTCCTGAGCCACTGTCCCCCTTGTCTGCGCGTCTGTGAGTCTGTCTGTATGTGAGGACGTCGGGGCAGCCTGTCAGTGTGTCACTGCTCAGATGGTCATGTTTACTGCACTCCAGAGTGAGTATTTACTGCTAGTCTGCCTGGCAGACCCCACCGTCACAGCAAATGGTGCTGTTTGGAAAACAAACGGTTGTAATGAGATTGCATCTGTCAAGAGGGAACACTGAAAAGCCTCTCAGTCCAAAATACTGTAGGAAGAAAGAAATATCAAAGTTGTGCCTTTATTGAGAGTAATGACGTTGATAAGATCAATCTAAGGGCATTGGACATTGAATGTACCTTGTTTGTTTTGGCGTTTCTTAGGTTTTGGCCATTAGGCTGTTGGACCCCAGTGACTAGCGGTCGCTATGGCATCAGCTAATGGGGGTCCTGATGAACACATTGTAGGCCTGCTGTTGTTGGTTTGCAGGCAGCATGGTTTGCAACCATTTATTTCCCAGTAGAACATAATAGTGACATGTCTGAGTGTGCTGTGAGTTTCCCGTTTTGGAAAAGTAGATTTATTATGCTTTTTGAAAGCCTAAACTATTGTCCCATGCAGCGGTGAGAAGCTGCAGTGAAGGGGTACGTTTCTCCACACTAAAAGTTATCAGCGAGACGGCGCTGCTATGCACAATTATAAAGGATGGAAAACTACTATCAATAACACCTGGGTTAAAAAATAGTGAACCTATCCTTTTCAGAATTTGACCAATTTGGAAGAGCACTTTGCGGATTTTCAACCATAATCCTATCATTCGGTTGTGAGGAGGACGTGTGATAATCTGACATGTAACTCACCAACGTGTGCTGTGTCTCGAGAGCTCAGCCGCATCGGCGCCCCGAGAAATTCCTCCGGGTGATGCAACAGAGAGGAGAGCAGACCTCTTGTAAACCGGAGGCACCATTTCCTCAACCATTTCTTCAACTTTACTTGATTCGGGCCTCTACTACAGTTGAAAATAGTTGAGGAAATAGTGTCCGCGGTTCAGTAGAGGTCCGCTCTCCTCTCTGTGACATCACCCGGAGGAATTTCTCTGGTGAATTTCTCTGAGCTCTCGAGACATGGAACGCGTCGGTGAGTTAAATAGCACGTGTCCTCCTCGCGGCAGAACGACAGGACTAAGGTTGAACACTTGCAAAGTGCTCCTTTAAGTTCAGTTAGACTCCGCTTCGTTCAGTTTTGTTTGTTCCATCCGTTCCACCTGTAGCCACAAGGGACTTGATGGAGTGGGTCGAGGGGTTAATCTGAAGGACGATGATTTAATAGGTCTCCCCACAGGAAATGATGTAAACCCGGTGCCCAAGAATGGTCGACACTCGATTATTCACGTCATTAGGAGTATAACGTATGCGCTGCCACTCCGAGGCTTTAGACAAAGCGTCAGATGAAATGCTGACGACGCAGCCGATTTCCTCACCGAGATAAGAAGCCAATGTGAAGGTAATCTTCAGATCACAGTGAATCAGGGAATTTGTCAAAATAAAGTCGCCGCCGTTATCGTCGCTACATATTGATGTGGTAGAGGATACGGTGCTGCTGGAGTCCACAGAGGAAGATGATGCAATTTACACACGCACGCACACACACACGCGCACACACACACGCACACACACACGCACACACACACACGCACACACACACAGCTAGCACTTTTGTCTTATTCTTCTTCTACTGTATGACCTGCTCCTTTCATGTCCCTGTTTCCTTACCCAGACTTCCTGAGAATCTGTGTGTGTGTGTGTGTGTGTGTGTGTGTGTGTGTGTGTGTGTGTGTGTGTGCGTGCGTGCGTGCGTGCGTGCGTGCGTGCGTCTGCATGCATGCGTGCATCACTGCCTCTGTTTTTCCGAGTGCAGTAAGGAACAGTATGAATCTTTAATGAGGAGCAGCGTGGCTTCCCTTTGCTCGCTCAGATCGCTTTCCAGGACAGGGAGCCTCTCATGATCATAGCAGCATGCACAGAGACTGCTCTGGTGAGACACGTGCACGCACGTGCACGCACACACACACACACACACACACACACACACACACACACACACACACACACACGCACACGCACACACACGCACATGCACACACACACACACACACACACACACACACACCTTCTCTCTTGCTCTTGCAAGTGTGTGCAGGCTTCATGAAGACCTGACCCACATTATGCAGGTGTTCTTTCAATAACTTGTACACGAGGTAAGCAAGCAGACAGTGGTGGTGTCTCCTCCTCCTCAGGCCTCACGGTCGTGTATTAGAGGCCCTTTTCCTGTGTGGGCACCGTGTCATCCTGCCCTGTCGCTCCACAAGCCTTCCTCTTTGACGAAAGCAGTGAAGACAACCTGTGCAGATGGATCTTTTGTTTATCCACATACCACCTGCTCCCGGGCGCCACGCGGCAGCTGGCAGGCAAAGGGTTGGAACACAGGCCTGTCATACTGTGGACCTAGAAGTGTCTAACAGGCTACCTCAAACAGTCACAACACAGACCTGTCCTACTGTAGTACTGGCTAACAGGCTACCTCAAACAGTCACAACACAGACCTGTCCTACTGTAATACTGGCTAACAGGCTACCTCAAACAGTCACAACACAGACCTGTCCTACTGTAGTACTGGCTAACAGGCTACCTCAAACAGTCACAACACAGACCTGTCCTACTGTAGTACTGGCTAACAGGCTACCTCAAACAGTCACAACACAGACCTGTCCTACTGTAGTACTGGCTAACAAGCTACCTCAAACAGTCACAACACAGACCTGTCCTACTGTAGTACTGGCTAACAGGCTACCTCAAACAGTCACAACACAGACCTGTCCTACTGTAGTACTGGCTAACAAGCTACCTCAAACAGTCACAACACAGACCTGTCCTACTGTAGTACTGGCTAACAGGCTACCTCAAACAGTCACAACACAGACCTGTTCTACTGTAGTAGCCTACTGGCTAACAGGCTACCTCAAACAGTCACAACACAGACCTGTCCTACTGACTGTAGTACTGGCTAACAGGCTACCTCAAACAGTCACAACACAGACCTGTCCTACTGTAATACTGGCTAACAGGCTACCTCAAACAGTCACAACACAGACCTGTCCTACTGTAGTACTGGCTAACAGGCTACCTCAAACAGTCATAACACAGACCTGTCCTTCTGTAGTACTGGCTAACAGGCTA
This sequence comes from Notolepis coatsorum, assembly GCF_963971535.1. Classification (NCBI taxonomy): domain Eukaryota; kingdom Metazoa; phylum Chordata; class Actinopteri; order Aulopiformes; family Paralepididae; genus Notolepis; species Notolepis coatsorum. The sequence goes on from NC_140178.1 coordinate 29,231,315, forward strand.
CCTCATACAGTCACAACACAGACCAGTCCTACTGTAGTAGCCTACTGGCTAACAGGCTACCTCAAACAGTCACAACACAGACCTGTCATTTTGTAGTAGGCTACTGGCTAACACCTCAAATAGTCATAACACAGACCTGTTCTACTGTAGTAATAATAATAATAATAATAATAATAATAATAATAATAATAATAATAATAATAATAATAATAATAATAATAATAATAATAATAATAATAATAATAATAAACTTTATTTGTATAGCACCTTTCATACAGAGACTGCAGCTCAAAGTGCTTCACAACAGAAAAAAGACAGGCATAAAATGAGCACACACAGTATCTACCTAAAATAGTCATAACACAGACCTGTCCTACTGTAGTACCAGCTAACAGGCTACCTCAAATGGTCAGATCACGCCCACATCCTTATTGGTCCACAAAACTATTACAAATAGTAAAAAAAAAAAGAAGAAAAAAAATCTTTGTCGGGTAGCCTATTCCAGTGCTCTCATCAAGTATGAAATCAAACCATTCAGGGGTGATTTTTCAGCTGTAAAATGTATAGGTCATAATCTTCAGCTGTCACATGTGCATGTAGCTCGCAGAGGATTCATTACATTTACATTTACAATTTGTCATTTAGCTGACGCTTTCATCCAAAGCGACTTACAAGTTTTGTACAACAAGACAGCAGGAAGGGTACAACTCTATCACTTTACTTGACTTAACCATTATGCCCCCCTAACGATTTAGCAGAGTTGTCACCTTAGTGCATGAAAATATTGCATCACGTTCAAGGTCATAAAAAACTTAATTTGTAATATTTCGTTCCAATTCTTTTTTTATGAATACCACTATGAACCTAACTCAACATATCTATCAAAGATTCCAAATATTTCCGTTTGTAGGGTTATAGTTATGGTTAGGGTTAGGGTTAGGGTTAGGGTTAGGGTTAGGGTTGGGGTTAGGGTTAGGGTTAGGGTTAGGGTTAGGGTTAGGGTTGGGGTTAGGGTTAGGGTTGGGGTTAGGGGACTGTTGAGCAAGTGTTGGGGTGGGCACGGGCACAGGGATGAGATTTTACCTTCTCCTAATCTTTCTGTCTGGGTAACCCTAACCCTAACCCTCACCTAACCCTAACCGTAACCCTAATGGGAAGAAAAAAAACACCAAGGTTTTTGCCAGGCTAAAGTGTATACATTTTTTTAGAGGTATTCTAATGATGATCCTTTTATATATTGAATATATATCAAAGATGACCAATCTGACCCACTTTCTTGACATAATAATCAACACAACCATCGTTGTACACAGAAACACAAATACATATAGGCAAAAAACACAAAATAGTCGCTAAGGGGGCAGAAGGGCCTTTGCACTCCCTGCGGAGCATAGGCCACTGACGATTTATTTCCATGTTGCGCGGTTTTTGGCCTCCCGAACGATGTTGTGCCATCCCAGTCCAGCCTCTTTCATTTCCCCTTCCCAAGAACGGCGCCAAGTGTTTCGAGGCCTGCCACGTTTCCTCTTTCCAGGTGGGTTCCATCGTAGGGCTTGCCGGGTGATGTTTGTGTCTTCCTTTAGGGTATGGCCTATCCACATCCACTTTCTCTTCTTTATTTCTTCTGGTGGGGGTAGTTGTTTTGTGCGCTCCCACAGGTCCAGATTTGTAATGACATTTGGCCATCTCACTCTTAGAATGCGGCGGAGGCAGGAATTTATGAAGGACTGTACTTTTTGCTTCAGTCCTACGGTTGTCTTCCAGGTCTCCGAGCCATACAGGAGGACTGATTTAACATTGGAGTTAAAGATCCTCAGCTTTGTGTTTGTTTTTATTTCGCGAGACCTCCATACTCGACCAAGTAGGTTGTATGCCGTTCTTGCTTTTCCGATTCTCACTCTGATATCTTCTTCTGTGCCACCCGCTGTATCTACTACGCTCCCAAGGTAGGTGAAGGAGTTAGTTTCTTCGATGGCCTCTCCCTCTAGTTCAATGTTTTGATGGCACTTTGTGTTGATCTTCATAATCTTTGTTTTTACCCTATTGATCTTCATTCCAAGAGTTGAGGCTGTTTCCTTTAGTTTGTTGGTCTTTTGTTGCATTTGCTGGTGACTGTGTGATAAGAGAGCTAGGTCATCTGCAAAATCGAGGTCTTCAAGCTGGTGCATCAGTGTCCACTGGATGCCGTTTCTGGCTCCTTTGGTTGTCTTCTTCATGATCCAATCAATGGCCAGCAGGAACAAGAAGGGAGACAGCAGGCAGCCTTGTCTCACTCCAGTCTTTATCTCGAACTGGTTTGAGGGCTCCCCTCTGTGCAGTACCCTACTTGTCATCCCGTCATATGATCCTCTGATGATGTTGATGTACTTCGGTGGGATTCCATAGTGCTCCATCAGGTGCCACAGACTGTTCCTATCTAAACTGTCAAAGGCCTGTTCGAAATCGATGAAGTTGATGTATAAGGAGCTGTTCCATTCTAGGGACTGTTCGATGATCATCCTCAGTGTGGCAATCTGGTCTACAACTCTATCAGCTGAGTAACAATGTTCACAAGTGTTGAGTGCTACAGTGTAGGTTAGATTAGGACAAGTGCATGACAGTAAGGTTAGTTAGGGTTAGAGTTCATTATATATTTTTTTAATTTCAGATAATGATTGAAGAAGTGCGTCTTTAGTCGACGGCGAAAGATTGGACGGGTTTCGGCTGTCCTAACTGTGGTGGGACGTTCGTTCCACCATTGTGGGACAAGGACAGAGAATAGGCGACCCTCCCGGAGCTCGGATAGGAGTAGGTCTGAGGCGACCAGAAGATGCAGAGCGTAGGGATCTTGAGGGTGTGTAGTTAGAGACCATTGACCGGAGGTAGTCGGGAGCCGTTCCCTTCACTGCACGATATGCCAGGTCGAGGGCCTTGAAGCGGATTCGTGCGGCAATGGGGAGCCAGTGCAGGTCCCTGAGAAGTGGGGTGACATGGGCTGACTTCGGTAGGTTTGAGATCAGGCGGGCCGCTGCGTTCTGAATGAGTTGAAGAGGCTTGGTGGCAGTGGTCGGAAGGCCAGCAAGTAGTTAATCATCAATCAATCATTAAAATGATTAGTCAACTGAATGAAGTAGCAATAATCACACAGCCTTCACCCCCGACCAATACCAGCTACTCTTCTATTCTTCTACTATTATTATTCCTCTATTGCTACTGTATTCTATTCCTCTACTATTACTATATTCTATTACTCTATTGTTAGTGTATTCTATTCTTCTACTATTACTATATTCTAGTAATATCTAGAGAGAGAGAAGCTTGTTTATATCCTGAGAAGCAAGAGAAAGAGAGATTGAGAGAGAGAAATGAGCTTGCTTCTATCCTGCCTGAGAAGAGAGAGAGAGCGAAGCTTGCTTATATCAGATCCTGAGAAGAGAGAGAGAGAGAGAAGCTTGCTTATATCAGATCCTGAGAAGGGAGAGATAGATGCTTGCTTATGCCAGACCATGAGAAGAGAGAGAGAGAGAGGCTTGCTTATATCCTGAGAAGAGAGAGAGAGGAGCTTGCTTATATCCTGAGAAGAGAGAGAGAGAGAGGGAGAGAGAGAGGGGGGTGCAAATACACACCCAGCAGCATGTACATACTAGAATGAAAGATGGTTATGGATGAATACGTACCTCTACCCTTCCAGCCATCATGCTCCTGCCCTTTACTCCCCTTTCTTCTCCTCCTCTCCTCCTCCCCTCCTCCCCATCCCTCGCTCCTCACCGCTGCAGCAGGGCAATAGATGACATGTGGACACTCACGGTGAATTGCCAATCGCCACAGAGAGGGGGAAGGAGGGAGAGAGAGAGAGAAAGGGGGCAGAGAGAGAGAGAGAGAGAGAAGGGGGGGGGGGGCTGAGGGGAGGTGGTTTGACGCATCCAGACTGCAACCATTGGCTTTTTTTCCCTACATTAAAGATTAGGGGAAAAAAGAACCGCAGAGAAGCACTACACTGAATACTGGATGTACCCCCTCCTTCCTCCCTCTCTCTCTCTCTCTCTCTCTCTTTTTCTCTCTCTCTCTCTCTCTCTCTCTCTCTCTCTCTCTCTCTCTCTCTCTCTCTCTCTCTCTCTCTCTCTCTCTCTCTCTCTCCTATACCAGTAAACACTGGTGTTCACTCTCTCTCACTCTCTCTCTCACACACTCTCTCTCCTCTTCTCACCCTAACACCAGTAGACACTGTTGTTTTCTCTCTCACTCCCGCTCACTCTCTCACTCTCACTCTCTCTCTCCCACTCTCTCACTCCTGTTCACTCTCTCCCTCACTCACTCCTGCTCACTCTTTCTCACTCTCTTTCTCTCTCCCTTCTCTCTCTCTCTCTCGCTCACTCTGACTCACTCTCTCTCGCTCACTCTGGCTCACTTTCTGTCTCACTCTCTCTCCAAGTTGCACTTCCTCCCTCACACCCATACTCTCCCTCTCTCTATCTCTCTCTCTCTCTATCTCGCTCTATCTCTCCCACACACACACACACACACACACACACACACACACACACACACACACACACACACACACACACACACACACACACACACACACACACACACACACACACACACACACACACACACACACACACACACACACACACTATCTTCCTTACACACACATACACACACTCTCTCTCTCTCACATACGTTCAGCTCAGGAAGAGAAATCAATAGCCACAAATTAATCATTCTGCCTTTAGGCAGTCCAAGAGAGAGGGGGATGGGATGAGGGGGGGCACCAGAGAGAGAGGGGCGTTTCAAAAGATAGGGAAAGCGATTTCTCTCTGCGTTTAGAATTTGGGGATTTTGGGACCACACACACACACACACACACACACACACACACACACACACACACACACACACACACACACACATGGCCCTTGCCTACTTGTCCACACCATTAGAAGAGAGTATCTTGAAACACTATAGCGGTGTATTGAAAGGTGTATGTGGTGCTCCTATTCGTAGAAGTGTGATAAGGAAACCCTTAAAGGACTATGCCAGTCTTTTTGAAGTTTGGGTTCATTCTTGCCATTGTCATTCTTGCCTTGATACAAAAATCAAGACGCTTACTTTCCCCCATAAAACACTGAAAAGATTGTAGTTATTTTCTGCCAATTCACCACTGCCATTGGCTTCCAGTAGGTCTGGAAATGTGTTATACGCATGTAAACTGAAGAAAGTCTCCACATTTGACTAAAATGCCATGCTAACATCTTATGTGCCACTTGTTTTCTGAAAGGTTTTACCATTGTATCTGCATCATCTCTCTTCATCCTTTTTAGACATAATATTTAGGCACACTAAACGAGTAACTTTTCCGGGGGGAAAAAACTAAACTAAATGCACCTGAGATGTTAGCGTGACATTTTAGTCAGATATGGTGACTTTCGTGGATTTGTGTGGCATTTAAGACACAATGGCAGATACACTGGAAGGCAATGGCAGTGGTGAATCCGCAGAAAACCTTTTAACTGTAAAATATTGGGAAGAAAAAGAGGGGCATGTTAATTTTTGTATCAAGGCAAGAATGACTTGGAACCCACATGTCAAAAATATCCCCTTTGGGAAATTCAGGGGTCATAGCAGGAGGGGGAGGGGAGGTAGAGGCAGGGTAATGCAAATGACAATAAAATATGGGGAATAAGAATATTAGTATATTGGGTAGCACTTTATAATAACACCCTGTTATAATACATTTATAAGGTATTTGTAGATAATGAACTAATCATGAACAAACCATTTATATACATTCATAAATGATTATTAAATCATTTATAACTATATTTGTATAACATTTACAGATTAGTTCTACATTATTTATAACTCATTATCAACATTGTTTGTACTTGATTTGTTCATCATTAAATAATGTTGTTTAATGTGTAGTAACACATTTGTAGATGCTTTGAAAAATGGATATGAAAAAACGACTATACTGTATCTCCATTTTTTTTTTAAATGTTCAACAAATTGTTTGTTAAGACATTCATAAAACATCTATAAATCATTTGCAGATGCTATTGTGGGGGCCAATCTGAAGTGAAGTCTATTCATCATTAACAAATGTCTAATACAGTTAATTATTTGTTAACTTTTTCATCACATGTTACAAATGTTGTAGACAGCTTTCGGATACACCCTTCTTTGTGACATCAAACAGTGACAGAATTAGGACTAAAGATAAATGCAATTGTATTAACATATAAAATACATGTGCATGACATGGGGGGGCACTAGGACCCAGGAGTACCCTGGCCAGGTAGAGTATAGTTATAAATGATTTAATAATCATTTATGAATGTATATAAATGGTTTGTTCATGATTAGTTCATTATCTACAAATACCTTATAAATGTATTATAACAGGGTGTTATTATAAAGTGCTACCGTATATTGTAAAGAACAAGATCAAATATTAATAAAGAATAAAGGGTCTGGTCAGCCAGGCAGGTGAGACATAATGCTTTTCCTTTAATGCTTCCAACACCTGGAATGCCGTTCAACTGATTCTGAAGCTGAAGGTTCTTCCCTCTTTTGCTGCATTTAAAAGTATCATCTCCGATCACTGTGTGTTGACTTGTAACTGTCTTAGCTGATTTATTATTTATTGTTCTAAATCATTGTGCCTATATGTATGAAATTGCTGATAAACGATGTCTTGCTTTATAAGCTTGTTCTTGCTGTAAATGAACGTAACCTTACGAGTTGAAATAAAGGTTTTAAATTAAATAAAATACTCGATTGATAATTATAATTACTAATAAGAGTCAAACAGTTCTAACAGTTCTAACAGGCCACCACATTTTGAGCTTTGCGCGGACTGCAGACGTCCGTTTTGAGTCCATGCGTACCTCTGCGGTCCAGTCCACTCACAGTACGCCCGACTCTGTGGCGGCCTTAAGATGTCACGCTAAGATGTGTACTGTACGCTCTCCAGTATGACTATGACAGTACTACTATAGGGCAGCGCATACAGTATCTGCGATCTCCTAATAAAACAAGTCATTCGAATAATATAAGCCTACTGTTCATTCATTACGCATGTACGCACACAATTGGGTTTAGTTCTTATTTATTTATCCACTGTAATTTCCAGTGTTGGCATTTTTAATGAGACAAAGATTGTCATATTTATTATTATTATAACTATCTTTGACAGTGAATAACACCATGCTAAAAATTACCAGACAAAAACTGCCACTGATCTCGTTCAGTACCTTCTTGAGATCATGTGTACAAAAAAATCTAAGGAAATTAATAAAGGGAAGATGATTAAACAGAAGGTTTTGTAGATACAGTACTGAATTCTCCCACCAATGCAATTTGAAATATTATTATAGAATATAGAATAGCAGGCTTATAAAATTACCTTATTATAGCCAATTCGCACATTTATGGATTGTGCCAAATCTTATATTTCAAATGCCCAAGTTCAATTTGGATTTAGTATCACCAGGCGTGCAAAAGAACAGATAATGAAATCTACTGTACAGTAGCTTTTATATTTTTGCCAGGGTGCCACCATTTTGAAACTAATTTCAAATCTGATTGTTGCTACATGCTAGAAATAGGGGAGACAAACTAACTGCGCTCCCATATATGCCAATAACATTAAGTTTTGTGGTTTATTATCCCGAGTAATAAGAGATATTAATATTGATGATAATATACATTATAACTGCTGTTGTGACATGGTTATGATGTTTATACTTGAATACGTTTGAAAAATAAAACAATACTTTTGTCAGACAGTCTAGACAGATTGATTTATGACGTGATGTCATTTGCGGTCCACCGAAGGACCGCACGGGTGGAAGAGGTTAAGCAAACCTAGTAATAGACACAATATTTCTGACACTGGGAATACATTCACTGAGGTCCATAGATGTCCCTAGATACCAAGAATATGCAAATGGGTGCATATGCATGTCTAATAAGGCTGTTTTTCTGAATACCGGTAGATGTAGGCCCGTCCTCTATATATATCCAGTTGTTTATGGTTAACGGGTATGTTAAATCAAACGTAACGTTGTCCGCGGATTAGGTAATGTTGACAGTTTCCGTTTGATGAATGGCATATGAAACTTTCTACAACATTCTAAAGCCAGCGCATATTCATGGTGTTTTAACCGTGAGTGTATCATGAATATACTCATGGCTTAGAATGCTCTCAACCAATCACAATGCGTGCTCGGACCTACCTGTTGTATAATACTATATATAATATAGAATCCCCTGTGGGGAAAGGGCCTGTAACAGACATGTTTACAATAAACCAAGTAAACGTTTATCCCAGTTATTAGAATCCTAATTAGAAACTGAGGCAGGCAGACAACTTACCACATGTAGGCTACTGTTGGGCTCTGTGGTCTGTGTAAGTTATGTTCTCTTGCAGTAATACTTGCAAATATGAAATGAGAATATTACTGCATTTCTGTATTTATAGTTCATATGCCCTGAGACAGTTCAGTTGGTATTACTGAATTATAATTCAACTCTACGTCTCCCATTAATAGAACGGATAGAGATTAGTTTGTCTCACCCACCAATTATGGTAATAATTAATAACTCTGACAGCACCCAGGAAGATTTTCATGGGGCTAGTGGTGCACATTCTGGTTCATAACTAATAGTAGGACTAAAGCACGTTTGGGTGGAAAATCTCAAGCAAACAAAAACAAACAGTCTGATTAAATAAAAATCAGCCTCCCATACATGCTACTGACACGTTTGTTGCAGAAAAAATATATTATCTTTGTCTTTGGAGGGGGGGGGGTTGACCTGTTCATGTTCACAAACACCGATTTGGATGTTCTTACGCCACAGGAATAGCACCAGTTAATCTTCAAAAGTGCATCTCAGTTTGTGGGGTAGCCTTGATGTAGCAATAAAAACAAGTAATAAAGTAATACTATTGAAATGTTTAAATGCAGATATAAACAGGAATTCTTGGTATAAGTATAAGTTAGAGGAGCTTGAAAATAACCTGAACTAGTATTTTTGTAATTATTTATTTATCTTTTGCTGTAGTGGATACTGGATAGGTATAATATTTTTTTATATTGATAAATAACTTATTACATATTAATATGATATTGTAAGGAAGGGGCAGGACCAGATAAGTTTTGCTTTTTTCGATCCCTTCTCGAACAAAACCATTTGTCTTGAGCTATGTTGATTATAGCTTCCATGTCTAGGAAGATATATTTTATTTTATTTGTATTTTATTATTTTAAAAAGGTTATTTAGTTTGTTATTTTTTGTTATTACAAATTTGTGTGTTTATGGTTGTTCGAGATAAATAAAGATCAAATCAAATCAAAGATGGCACGAGATATGTAATGTGGATTTTTAGATCAGATATTTAGAAACCAGCATCGCTCTCTAAAGGTGGGATTGCTTCCCCCCAAGCCGTCCGATCATCTGCCTTCACGTTCTGCCTTCACGTTCTGCCTTCACGTTCTGCCTTCACGTTCTGCCTTCACGTTCATCACTACCTTGGTGTGACTGCGTTTACCTCGGTTCACCTTATTGAAAACCGCTGGTTCCATTTTGACCTTTTGAAGATTTTTTGTCTTTTTGTTATCTCTGCTCAAATTACCTCATCTTCCAAACTATCCGAGTGTAGCTGAGGTATGCAGTTTTGCAGGGAACAAGAGAATAGTGATGGAATTATTTAAATTCAATGAGGACCTCTATTCAAATAATGTCTTGACACCAGGGGTGTAAAGTGCATCGACAGAGCGGAATGGATCATGCGTAAAAACACAGATACACTTGTGTTTCTGCCAGCGTGTGCACACGCAGCAATACATACCCTGTTGTGTGTCTCCATCTCTTTTCTACATCACTCTGCAAATCTGCACTTGCTTCACTTCATAACTTGGTGCATTAGGTGCCTTCGCACGTCAGTCTGTAATTTAGGATAGCCATATCTGATTTTCCATACGCATACTTGCACACCTGCTCTTCTCAAATCGAAGGGAGAAGCAGACACCATGCATAATATCGTTTTTAGAATGTGAAGCATCATCTCTATGACCGGCGATGTCACCCTCTCACTCAATCAGTAACTGAGTGAGTAACGCACTCACTCACGGTTAGCCGCTTTGCCCCTAGTGGCGTCTCACAGGTAATGCGCTTTGTGCCCTTGTTACCCAAAAACGTTCAAACCCCACTTCTGACACCATGATGCGACGAGATGAGACGTCCCTAACATCACCTGCACAGTGACATGCTCTTTTTGTATGTGCATCCCTGCACATAATTGACCTATCCCAAGCTTCACCCCCTCGTAGCTTGACCTTGGAAAGTAATTTTTTATTTAATTTAAACTGGACTTTGAGGAAGTCTTTATTCATTGCACACATTGCAACGTAGTCATGCAGCAACACACACATACGATTGGCGACACACATAGGAAACACACATGCATTTTTTGGGGTTGCTAAATGTCCTCTCTGCGCTTGACCCATCCTGTCATCTTCCCCTCCCCCTCCCAAGGACAGCTGGGAGCAGACATGGGTTGCGGCGTGGGGCTGCACCCGGGGACCAATCCAAGTGCTCCTGTCTGTCTTCGTCAGAGACGCAACAGCATTAGCGATCTGTTCTGCATGTTTTTCCATTGGGTTTATCTCTTTTTCTGCAAACTCACAGAAAGGCCCAGGAGATACCCCACCTGGGTACCTGGTCCCCAAGCGGGAATGGAACCCAGGACCTTCTTGCTGTGAGGAAACAGAGTTAACCACTGCACCACTGTACCAGATCACAATGCTTGTGATAGAGGATAAAACAGATTTTCCTTTTGTTTGACAGAGCAAAGCAGTAGTTTGTGATTGGGTCAAGAAAAAGGGCGGGGTTTGGGATAGCCACTTGGCAAAACGTCCCTCATTGGTTTTTATGATTCAGGCACCCTGCAGATTTTGGAATGTCTGATTACAGGGCCTGGAACATTTACAGAGACTGGATATTTTTTTTTGCATTTGAGTTCTTGGTATAGCTGACGGGATAGGCCTAAACCTTGTTCTGGTTTTTCTTTATAAACGCATGTCAACATGTACGTTAGGCTACTGTACCTCATGTTATCTGAAGCGATTTGACTTGAAACGTTTGTCTTAGTCTGTACAACAGCATGTTATGTTAATGAGGAGTATATCACCTGCTAAAATGAAAACACCTCTCAAGATTCAAGATTCAAGATTTCATTTCAAATCTGCTCAACGTTTCCTCAAGTAGACCTTAAGCCTGCGTTAAAAAAGGGAGAACGCTCCCCATCTCTCTCTTTCCCCCCCCCTCTCTCTATCTCCCTCTCTCCAAACCTCCCCTCTTTTTTTCTCTGTCTTTCTCTCCCCCCTCTCTCTCTTTCTCTCTCTCACCCTCTCTCTTTCCCTCTCTCTTCTCATCTATGTCTCTCACACACACACACACATACACACACACACACACACACACACACACACACACACACACACACACACACACACACACACACACACACACACTATGGTGTTGGCAGGATCATTTATCACACGCTTTTGAGAATCGAAAAAAGGGAAGAAGAGGAGATCAGAGCCTTGTGAGAACGGAGAGACAGCGCTGAAGATTAATGGCATACGATAGAGGAATATCAGGGAACATACGGAAGTGATGAGAGCAAAGATACACGGACAACCTCTGAACCTTTTTGACATGGAGACCCACTAACGGTTGAGATGTAACGTGGATGTTGGACACGCTGGATCAACTAGGCCAGAGTAGGCATTAGCTCCCTCCTGCATCCCACTTCTGACTCCAATGTAGAACATTCAGGGGCCGGCCAGGAACCAAACCCGGTTCTTCCAGAGTCTAGACCACAGGCGAGGGAGTCTAGACCACAGGCGAGGGAGTCTAGACCACAGGCGAGGGAGTCTAGACCACAGGCGAGGGAGTCCAGACCACAGGCGAGGGAGTCTAAACCACAGGCGAGGGAGTCTAGACCACAGGCGAGGGAGTCCAGACCACAGGCGAGTGAGTCTAGACCACAGGCGAGGGAGTCCAGACCACAGGCGAGGGAGTCTAAACCACAGGCGAGCGAGTCTAGACCACAGGCGAGGGAGTCTAGACCACAGGCGAGCGAGTCTAGACCACAGGCGATGGAGTCTACTCTAGACCACAGGCGAGGGAGTCTAGACCACAGGCGAGGGAGTCTAGACTACAGGCGAGCGAGTCTAGACCACAGGGAGCGAGTCTAGACCACAGGCGAGCGAGTCTAGACCACAGGCGAGGGAGTCTAGACCACAGGCGAGCGAGTCTAGACCACAGGCGATCCAGTCTAAACCACAGGTGAGTGAGTCTAGACCACAGGGAGCGAGTCTAGACCACAGTGAGCGGAGCGAGTCTAGACCACAGGCGAGGGAGTCTACTCTAGACCACAGGCGAGGGAGTCTAGACCACAGGCGAGGGAGTCTAGACCACAGGCGAGCGAGTCTAGACCACAGGCGAGCGAGTCTAGACCACAGGCGAGCGAGTCTAGACCACAGGCGAGCCTAGGCATCCGTGGTCATTACAATAACTTTGTTCAAACTCGTCTTGTGCTTCTGGCCCGCCTGAGCTAGACAAATTATTGACTGTGGTTCCTTATGATCTTGAGATATGATGTAGAAGTGCTCCATGAAATAGCACCAGGGGTTAAAAGCAACCACGTACATTTAGGCCATTCATGGACTGTACTTACTGTAAGTGAGTATTTGAGGTAGGTGCACTAAACTTGAGTATTACCAATTTGGGGGAATTTGTACTTTAACTCCTCTGACTACATTTCAAAGGAAACATACAGTATCAGATTTATTTTTAACTGTGCGTTTAACTTGACAGCTGCAGTTAGTGGCTAGAGAAAAGTAGTAGTAGTAAAAAGCGATAAACACTAAAAAAATCTATAAAAAAAAAAAATGGGTGATCATCCTCTTAACACTTTGAATGCCACCCACGAGTTTTCTCGTGTTATTACCCCCCGGGTTGAATGCCCACTCACGAGAATATTCGTTTTATTCGTTTTTTTTTTTTTATTAGCGATCTGAAATCATATTGCATCAAGCGAGCCTACTGTTGGAGATCCAGTCACCCCAGGCGCTCAGATAAAAAAAAGCGCCCCCTATCGTCTCCCAGATGGTAAATCACCCTTTTGGATTGGACTCAATGAAAGTGAATGGGAGAAAGGATTTCTGACTCCACATTTTACGTCTCACTCACGCAGCCGGCATCGACCGGCATCACTCCGGAGCCTGAAGAGCAGCGGGGATTATGTGTTCTACTGTATACACGGTGGATCAATACAATGATCGATTTTTTCTAATCGCGATCAGGAATTGGAATAATCTATTTGGATACCATCTGATCTCAGGTAAGGAATCTATGTTATCAGTCTTAGGATAATCAGACTCGTTTTCACGGATATATAAGCGTTTCCCCTATATGTGATATGGCTGTTTTGACTGTAAAAGCGATTAGGAAATAAGAGCAGCGATTATCAGCGCAGTATTATATACTATCAATTATCTAGCGTTTATTTGAAAACGATTCATAAATAGGCCGACAAATGACAACGTTCTAGAATATTCCAGTAAAAGGCGATTATCATAGAATGTGTTGTTTTTTCCGTGAAAACGAGTGATTTTCAAAATGCTATCAAACGGAAATGAAGCGATAAAAAAACAATCTGCTTTGACAATGTTGACTGGAAAATTAGTCTTTGATAAGCGACGGGCAGATTAGACACATAGCCATAATTTAAAACATAGATTAGGCGATATTAACGTTAACATTGGAGTGGATGTGGGCATTCAAGGGGGTAAAAAGGAAAACACGGACTGGCTCTCAAAGTGTTAAACACTGAAGATTGAAACTGTGTCTCAATTCAGGGGCCGTATCCTTCAAAGGCTGCATCTAAAGACCCAAGTGCGTCACAGTGGCGCGACCAATGCTGTGTCCCATTTCCAAGGCTCCTTCAAATGCGGCTGAGAAACGCGTCGTCTTCTCCTGACTTTGGAGGATCCAAAGGATGGATCCTTCGGGACGGCCAAGTATCCCAGAATGCATTTCACACCAACCAGCAGCGATGACCGAAGGCTAAAAGCTGTTGTAATGTACATTACATTACATTTTGTCATTTAGCTGACGCTTTTATCCAAAGCGACTTAAAAGTTTTGTACGACAAGTCAGCAGGAAGGGCACAACTCTATCAGATAAGTAGCAATGTCATCAAAGTGTTCAAACTTGAGTGCTACAGTGTGGAGGAGTGTATGTTAGTATATTAGGAAGAGTGCATGTACTAGGACGATCTAGGAACACTTTATTTTATTTAAGTTTTAATATTTTTTCAGGCGATAAAATAACTATATTCCCAATATTATATTCACATCTGCGATGTGAAACATGCCCAGTTTAATTGGGAATGCTCGTTCAATGTGAGGTTTAACAATTTCAACTGATCGTCCTGCTATATTCCTTTATCTGTAATTTCTCAGTCTCCCCAGTTAGTAGCTATATTAATACACTTAGTGGAAGTGGCAATAATCAAATAATCTGGAGGAAATAATTATTTTATCCGTGACATGAGGGTTTCCCAAATCTGTGCCAATTTTGGCGCCAAGAGGATTTTAACTGGGCAGGCATCAACCCCAACAGTCTAACAGTCTCCTCCATAGGCCAGACCATCTCATTTAACAGTCTCCTCCATAGGCCAGACCGTCTCATTTAACAGTCTCCTCCATAGGCCAGACCGTCTCATTTAACAGTCTCCTCCATAGGCCAGACCGTCTCATTTAACAGTCTCTCTAATAGGCCAGACCGTCTCATTTAACAGTCTCCTCCATAGGCCAGACCGTCTCATTTAACAGTCTCCTCCATAGGCCAGACCGTCTCATTTAACAGTCTCCTCCATAGGCCAGACCGTCTCATTTAACAGTCTCCTCCATAGGCCAGACCGTCTCATTTAACAGTCTCCTCCATAGGCCAGACCGTCTCATTTAACTGTCTCCTCCATAGGCCAGACCATCTCATTTAACAACGCTTGGTTCGGCCTTCGCGTTCCACGTCCTTCGAACGATACGGCCCCTGAATTGAGAATGTGCCCAAGCACCGATAAGAACCTCATACTTTTGATACTTATGTAGGCCACATTTCACTTCCACATGACTGGAGCATACAGATATAGAACAACAACTTTATTAGAGACTAACATTTATGACACACCTGCATCTTCATCCTGATCATTCAAAATATTCATTATTCAAAACTTTTATTAAAATTTGTATTTAGGGGGCGGTCAGGTGGCGTAGCGGAGATTGTGCTCGTCACCAATGCAAGAGGCTGCGGTCTCGACTCCCAGAGAGTCAGCATTGCCTTGGCTTGGGCTGATCGCTATACTAACTCGTTTGGCTGAGTTAGGGGGAGGGAAACCGTGGGTGGGTCCTGGGCATTGTGGACAGCGACCCCTACAGTTCGGTCGGGGCGCCTGCACAGCAAGGGTAGGATCTGGAGAAAGGTAGTGTGACCTTCCACCCGTTACACTCTCCCGGTGAGAATCTGCGCTGCCAGGCTGGCTGCCGGCTGGCTGCACATGCGTCGGAGGAAAGCATGTGACAGTCTCCGGCCTCCCGGACCAACAGTAGGGCGGGGTGCGCAACAACCAGGAAGGGGTTGGGAATTGGCATAACAACTAACAGTGGGATGGGAGAAAAATCGGAAAAAAGGAGGGGGGAAAAGATAACAATAAAAAAAATAATAAAATTTTATTTTTATTTAGGCTATTTGTGTGTTTCTTCCATCGCTGGATATTCATTTCAGCGTCATGCTGTATATCAGAATACTTGTTTTATTTTTGGAGAAATTTTATGAATGGACATTGCCGTGCACATTCTTCGTCATCATTATCATCATCATCATCATCATCATCATCATCATCATCATCATCATCATCATCATCATCATCATCAGGGGGGTCCAGAAAGGACAGAAAGCTCATCCTTGACATTTGAAAATGTTCCATGTGGTCATATTTGCTTCTGAGTACTTAGCACTCAACCTCTCAAGGAGTTGGCAGCAAGCCACATCTTCGCTAGATCTCTTTTAGGGGTTGTGGTGTCCTTTAAGGCCTGTGGTGTCCTTTAAGGCCTGTGGTGTCCTTTAAGGCCTGTGGTGTCCTTTAAGGCATGTGGTGTCCTTTAAGGCCTGTGGTGTCCTTTAAGGCCTGTGGTGTCCTTTAAGGCCTGTGGTGTCCTTTAAGGCCTGTGGTGTCCTTTAAGGCCTGTGGTGTCCTTTAAGGCCTGTGGTGTCCTTTAAGGCCTGTGGTGTCCTTTAAGGCATGTGGTGTCCTTTAAGGCCTGTGGTGTCCTTTAAGGCCTGTGGTGTCCTTTAAGGCCTGTGGTGTCCTTTAAGGGCTGTTGTGTCCTTTAAGGCCTGTGGTGTCCTTTAAGGCCTGTGGTGTCCTTTAAGGGCTGTTGTGTCCTTTAAGGGCTGTGGTGTCCTTTAATGGCTGTGGTGTCCTTTAAGGGCTGTGGTGTCCTTTAAGGCCTGTGGTGTCCTTTAAGGGCTGTGGTGTCCTTTAATGGCTGTGGTGTCCTTTAAGGGCTGTGGTGTCCTTTAATGGCTGTGGTGTCCTTTAAGGGCTGTGGTGTCCTTTAATGGCTGTGGTGTCCTTTAAGGGCTGTGGTGTCCTTTAATGGCTGTGGTGTCCTTTAAGGGCTGTGGTGTCATTTAATATATATTTCCTTGATTTATAATTTATTTCTGAATTGTAGCATTTAACGATACATGAGTTATGCATAACGTTGACATTTTCAGGTACATTACGTAACGTTCATTGAATAGGGATAAGACACAAACAAACACAATATCAAAAAAAATTAAGCAATTTTGGGAAGAAATGTGGGAGTTTTATGTAAACCACGTGGCTAATGCTGACAGTGGACAGTGACATGTGCTAACAACCGGTATGGTCCAGTAGGTGTCTTCCTCCTACTTAATGCTTTGTTCCGACATCGACGTGGACTCTTAATTCAGTCAAACAGTCGAGCCAAGGCAGCTCATGATCCCTGAACACCTCTCCTATGTCTGGGCATCCTAAAGCAAGCCGGAAGCACTTTGGCATCCAAGCCTGATGCCATCCAGAGGAGCAACATCAACAGCAACCACAAATCAACACAGTTGTGTTCACCACCAATAGCCCCCATCAGCCAGAACGGCTTGGCTCTGGGTCCATTGGAGAGATAATCTGATATTGATTGATTGATTGAAAACTTTAGTAGCAGATTGCAGAATGGGTACGATACAGTACGGCTCAATACAAACAACTGCTAAGAGGATGCAGACCAGAAAAATACTTTCGTCTTGTTTACATAATTTTCAATTCGTCAAGACATTTATGACATACAAGACACACAAATATACACAGTGCTGTGTAAGAAAAATAGATCATAAAAAAATATATACGTCCGAAGGGGAAGAAACTGTACATTGGAGGGGGTTGGGTGGGGTGGGGTGGGGATTTGGACATTTACCGGGGCCAGTTTCTAATGTGCCATTGTGCCGTCACTGGCAGAGGCCGTCGTGAGACGAGGAGACAGGTGGTGAGAATGTAGACCTTCCTGTGACCAATGCTGACGGACAAGGGCAAGACTCCAGAGATGGGCGTTGACCCTGCATGAATATTCAGCACACCGGCGGGACTCCGTTCCCGAGCCTCATTTTGAACCGGCCGACGCGTTCAGACTGAATTGGTTTGGAACCTGAAAAGTTGGTTCTCAGCTGGAACCCAAAAATAGCATGGTTTTTCCTTTTTGCAAACCGTGACATATTTCAGTGCCAGGGCATGTGATTTATGTCAGTCTAGGCTGTGAGCACAAGAGGAAGAAGGAAGGAGACGAAGGCAGTGACTGACAACAATGTCAACAACGTCAAACAAATTATTGGAAAAAAAATATTTGCGGTGGTCTGTCGAGGAAACAAAATGCTCTGTGGCGATTTGGGCATCAACAGAGTTCCAGGAAAGGCTAGAGATTGACATTTTGCTAAAATATTTTATTTCAAATTCTTAATTTGAAAAGCTAGTGACATTTTGCCACTGTTGTGTTTACTTCCGCCTGCCTTGTGCATTGAGGGCGGTGGAACCCTGGTTCCGCTTAAACTGATGTGAACCTGGGCTGGTTCTGATACTCCAGAATGGAACCAGAACCAGAACCAGTGTCTGTTTGAAAGCGGTATGAGTGAGTGTGCGTGAGTGAGTGAGTGAGTGAGTGAGTGAGTGAGTGAGTGAGTGAGTGAGTGAGTGAGTGAGTGAGTGAGTGAGTGAGTGAGTGAGTGAGTGAGTGAGTGAGTGAGTGAGTGAGTGAGTGAGTGTGTGAGTGAGTGAGTGAGTGAGTGAGTGTGTGAGTGAGTGTGCATGTGTGCGTGCGTGAGTGAGTGAGTGAGTGAGTGAGTGAGTGAGTGAATGAGTGAGTGAGTGAGTGTGCGTGAGTGAGTGAGTGAGTGTGCGTGAGTGAGTGAGTGAGTGTGTGAGTGAGTGAGTGAGTGAGTGAGTGAGTGAGTGTGTGAGTGAGTGAGTGAGTGAGTGAGTGAGTGAGTGTGTGAGTGTGTGAGTGTGTGAGTGAGTGAGTGAGTGAGTGAGTGAGTGAGTGAGTGAGTGAGTGAGTGAGTGAGTGTGTGAGTGTGTGAGTGTGTGAGTGAGTGAGTGAGTGAGTGAGTGAGTGAGTGAGTGAGTGAGTGAGTGAGTGAGTGAGTGAGTGAATGAGTGAGTGAGTGAGTATGCGTGAGTGAGTGAGTGAGTGAGTGAGTGAGTGTGCATGCGTGAGTGAGTGAGTGAGTGAGTGAGTGAGTGAGTGAGTGAGTGTGCGTGAGTGAGTGAGTGAGTGAGTGAGTGAGTGTGTGAGTGTGTGAGTGTGTGAGTGTGTGAGTGAGTGAGTGAGTGTGTGAGTGTGTGAGTGTGTGAGTGAGTGAGTGAGTGAGTGAGTGTGCATGCGTGAGTGAGTGAGTGAGTGAGTGAGTGAGTGAGTGAGTGAGTGAGTGAGTGAGTGAGTGAGTGAGTGAGTGAGTGAGTGAGTGTGTGAGTGTGTGCGTGAGTGAGTGAGTGAGTGAGTGAGTGAGTGAGTGAGTGAGTGAGTGTGTGAGTGAGTGAGTGAGTGAGTGAGTGAGTGAGTGAGTGAGTGAGTGAGTGAGTGAGTGAGTGAGTGAGTGAGTGAGTGAGTGAGTGAGTGAGTGAGGACTATAGTCCATTCATGCTGAGTTCTCAGTTCCCCCAGCCACATTTGTGTATTACATTTTTTTGGGGGAATGAACTGATCGAAAATGAATAGAATCGTATTGAATCGAATTGAATCGTGGTCAAATGAAGAGATTTCATGATGCATTGAATCGTTGTCTGAAGAATCTTAATCGAATCGAATCGATGTGGGGTCAAATATTTACACCCCTAGTTATTATAGTATATGTGGGAACAGTCCATCCTTAAAGAGCAGTATTGAAGTGTGTTTACTAGGCACTAGGAGGTTGATGGGGAGCCCAGAGACAGTGTGACTCAGCCTGCCTCTGCCCTTCCCCCATCACTGAGCCAGTGTCTCACAAGACCCAAAGGCATGGGCTCACAGACACATTAAAGGGGCACTTCACTAAAAAGACATATCCCAAAACTGTAAAACGTTTTTGCACACATTAATTTAGTGGGACAGTTAATGAGTTTCAATATGTCCTCCACTGATGTCATCGGAGGATACTAAATCCTTGTGTTAATCACAGCTCAACAAAATTATGTAGATGTTGCTATTTTTCCATCTCCATCACTTCAGTGAGCTGCAATTAACACAGCACAAGGATTCAGTGTCCTCCAATGACAGTACTTAAGGATATATTCAAACGCATTCAAACTCTTTCGGTAATTGTCAAATTAAGTTAATGTGTGCAAAACTGTTTGGCATTTTGGGATAATGTGTGAGATTATGTGCAAAATAAATCAGCATTGTTTTTCAGTGAAGTGCTCCTTTAACATGATTCAGTCCATAGAACCAACATTCGTTTTTTTTTCTTTTTTATAAAAAAAAATGTATCCATTGTTTTGTCCAGAATTATAAATGCTAATTTTAATTTGTTAAAATCTTGTAATTGGAAAAGATGATCCAGCCTAGTTTTTTTGTGTTGTAGTCTAGAGCTCAGCAGTACACATCTCCACTGGCACTGGGTGTAACTCTATGGCCCTATAGCCTCAAGCTAAACTTAAGATTAGCCACATCATTTAACAAAAAAATACATAGAAATGTTTTTATATAAAATGTACACAGTGGCAATTGGTCATTCATGTTTCTAAATAATTTTCTAAATTGCTGCTTTTAACCGCCATATCCTTGTTTCAACAGTGCTATGTTGTAAGAAACTATTGTGGCTAATGTTCATTTTCAGTCATGGGGAAATGGCTTGTGGAAGCAGGGAGGTAATGTTTTAATAGACACCTCGCTGCAATGCTGCATTGATGTTGTCTGTAGTGAATATGAAGATGTTGTTCAAGGTGGATATTTGGAGGACATGTCTTGTTCCATCGTCACCCCTGACAAGAGACTGAGCCTTGAACACTTCCTGCTTCCACGTCCCCCCATGTTGAAATACAAACTCTTCCTTTCTCTCTTTCTCTCTCTCTCTCCCTCTTACTTTCTCTCTCTCTCTCTCCCTCTTACTTTCAATCTCTCTCTCTCTTTCTTTCTCTTACTTTCAATATATCGCTCCCTCCTTCCCTCCCTCCTCTCTCAAGCCATATCCACAGACTCTCACTCGCCCCCCTCCTCTCTCTCAAGCCATATCCACACTCAGGGCACGAAATTAACTTTTTGACTCACCGGCCAGTGGCGGGGTAGATGGGACAAATCTACCCGCCAAGCATATTTCCTACCAGCCAATTTTTTTTTAACTTTTTTTTAATAAAATATATATATTATATAATCATACGTGTAGTTGTATTATCTGCGAGACATCGCCACCACGCAACAAGTCAAAATGCTCGCTATCTGCAAACAGCTCCACTGTCTGTGTGTATACTCGAGTAGCCTCCAGCTCCAGCAAGGATTCTCCGGCGCTGCAGCTGGACCCTATACTCTACATTCAGCATGCAAGGATTCTCCGGCGCTGCAGCTGGGCCCTATTCAGCATGCCCTCATAGAAGCCAGGGGCTCGAATACGCATGTTATAAGACATTGATATCAGGAGCTATCTGTAGCTACTGCTAGATAACGTTAAGACAACGCCTCAGTGAACTATTTAGTTTACTGGGACATTTCGTAGTGACTAGTGAGCTAACATGAGCTAACGTGAGCTACCTAGCCAACGGAGGTATTATGCACTAGACGACTATTGCTGGAGCATTTGTTGATATCAGGAGCTATCAGTAGCTAGCTGGCTGGATAACGTTACACAATGCCTCATGTATTAAACTAAAAGTGAATAGTTGACTGGGTCATTTTGTAACGGTAGCTAATGTTAGCTGACGGAGGTCCCACTGACTAGACTAACGTCACGGTGACTGTCCGAGGCAATAGCCTCTGTTTACATGCAGCATACAGAAACAGGTGCGGGAGGGGCAGGAGGAGTTGGAGGAGCACTGCGCTGCATGTCTGTGCTGAGACAGCGAGTGAGAACTCCGCTAAGAATTGGATCATGTTTTTTCGATCGGTTTTCACATGACTATTTGATTGCCCGCCACATGGCGGACAGACCTCTCAGTCTCACTCGCCAAACGTAAAATCTGCCCGCCAATGGCGCTTGGCGGGCTCCAATTTCGTGCCCTGTCCACACTCTCTCTCCTCCCTCCTCTTTCTCAAGCCATATCCATATCCACAGAGGCACAGACTCTCACTCTCCCTCCCTCCTCTCTCTCAAGCCATATCCACACTCTCTCTCCTCCCTCCTCTCTCTCAAGCCATATCCATATCCACACTCTCTCTCCTCTCTCTCAAGCAATATCCACACTCTCTCCTCCCTCCCCTCTCTCTCAAGCAATATCCACAGACTCTCTCTCTCTCCCTCCTCTCTCTCAAGCCATATCCACAGACTCTCTCTCCTCCCTCCCTCCCATCAAGCCATCTCCACAGACTCTCTCTCTCCTCCCTCCCTCCTCTCTCAAGCCATATCCACACTCCCTTTCTCTCTCCCCCCTCCCTCCTCTCTCTCAAGCCATATCCACACTCTCTCTCCTCCCTCCTCTCTCTCAAGCCATATCCATATCCACACTCTCTCTCCTCTCTCTCAAGCAATATCCACACTCTCTCCTCCCTCCCCTCTCTCTCAAGCAATATCCACAGACTCTCTCTCTCTCCCTCCTCTCTCTCAAGCCATATCCACAGACTCTCTCTCTCCTCCCTCCCTCCTCTCTCAAGCCATATCCACACTCCCTTTCTCTCTCCCCCCTCCCTCCCTCCCATCAAGCCATATCCACAGAGTCTCTCTCTCTCTCTCTCTCTCTCTGATGATGCATGATGCGTCCAGCTCTCTGATCCCCTACCTCACGGCGTGTGGGGTCAGCGCTCATACAGTGGTAATCTTTAATAATCTGGTGAAACAGCTGCATCGACCGGCTTTTGATTTGTGATCTTTTATGGTCTCTATACTCTAGTAAAAGTAACCCCCTCGATCTCTCCGCGAAGTGTTCCCGCCGTTATTAGCGGTGGGTTGGGAAATCCAAATTGATTTGAATAAGGGTACACGGCACGCTCGCAAGATCAATGGGCGGCTGTTTTAAGGGAGAATTTACGACGCTCGGCCGCCGCCCCGCTGTGCACACTGTGCAGATTTGGCGCTGATAACACAAGCTCACGTCCCGGGGTCCGTAATGTAAATCACATGGAAAGGGTGTCGGCAGGGTCAAAGCGTTTAGGTTTTCATCACAGTGTGGATGCGCGAGCGCCGGCCGCGACTTTATCACCGGCGGGGTGTTGTAAGCAATCCCGCCGGCTGATAATAATAATAATAATGATATCGCCAGTTAAGTCAATTGAAGTGCGTTTCAGCCGGGGCTGTTTTTTTTCCCCGGCGCTGTGCGGCTCCGACTTCAGCCCCCCCGAACAGCGGCTCTTTTCAGGATATGTAGTCTGGTTCCCCACTGTGCCGTTTGTATCGTGGCCTTTTTATTGAGTTTTTTAAGGGTGGGGGGGGGGGGGGGTTGAATGCAGAACACAAGCCAAAGGAAACTATAAAAGAAGGAAGGGTCATCACATCAGAATACCGGCGTTCTATGCTCTGCTTGGTGCCAGACATTGGTGCCAGTTATTTTGAAGCCTGTATCCCAATTCAAAATATACCAGCTATCTGAGGAAATATCAACCAATGTATCAACCGTTAGCTACTGTAGTTAACAATGCGACGAATTGCAGACGATTCTGACTTCCGAGGTAATAATTCATACATACCAACTATTTCGCCTGTTTCTCCACCCATCGATCATCCATAGCCCCTTGAACGGCCCTTCTAAGATTTCTCTCCTCCACATTGCCTGTGGTGCTTTTTTCCTATTGCTAGGTTTTTAGTGAGTTTTTCCTTACCTTCGCTGGGGTATGTCTGGGAATGTTGCATTTATTTATTTTTGCATTTATTTTGGATTTCATGGTGGGTTTTTTGTTCTTGATTTATTGTGATGTTTCTTCTTGACTTGTTTAAAGAAGACTTGTCCGGCCCATGGGGACATTAACTTGTGATTGCGGGCTTTACAAATTAATTTGATTGATTGATTGAATAACCTGTTTAAATGACAAGTCAAAAACAAGGCTGATCCCATTCAACTCAACGTCGGTAAAAACTGAACGTTTCCACCCTCGTCGCCAATGTGCATTCACGCGCTACACTGTGACGTGATGACCCTCCCTTCTTTTATAGTTTCCTTGCACAAACCTGTGCCATGCGACAATGCCTCGCGTGGATACGTATCATTCTGGAGATTGTTTAAATGTCAAACAGTTGTCTTCTCCGTGTCCCTTGGCGCACAACGCGCGGTGAAAGCTCTGTTTTAGTATGTGCCCCTATATTGCACCACTTTACCAGTTGAGAATGGAGCCGGAATGCATGGTTCTAATGTGCCGGGGAAGAACGCCTGTCACGTAAGAGCCGCCCTCGCACTGCGGGAGATACAGTACGCATGGACGCGCGTCCTTGTGGTTTATCAAATTCAGAGCGGAAAATACAAGCAACAAGCTCAGGTTATGTGTAGGATCTCTCCCTCGGTACGTGGCGTTTTCCATGCTGGAGTCACTGTGGCGTGCTGTTCCCGAGTCTGGTGCGCGGAGCATCCCAAGTCCCTGCCAGTCCATTAACTCCAGGCTAAGGGATTAGGCTGGGTTTGTTTGAGCGTGGCTATGCTCTGTGCCCCGGGCAGGAGGCAGGCCAGCCCTGCAGAGAGGAGTGTTTAGGCCCTGTGGAGGAGCGGCGAGGAGGCCTCATGCTTAGTTCATCCCGTTCCTGGAGCTCCGCTTCCTGCCCACTGACATAGATACCGGGGACCGGAGCAGGGCCAACGTGGAGCAAGAGGACACTGTGAATCTTCTGTTACCTCTCTCTCTCTCTCTCTCTCTCTCTCTCTCTCTCTCTCTCTCTCTCTCTCTCTCTCTCTCTCTCTATCTATCTCTCTCTCTCTCTCTCTGCCCCTCACTCTTTATGTCTCTCTCTCTCTGTCTCTCTCTGTCCATCTCTCTCTGTCCCTTCACTCCCTCTCTCTGTCCCTCCCTCTCTCCATCTTGCTCCATCTCTCTCCCTCCTTCCCCCTTCTCTTTCCCTCCCTACCACTCTCTCTCTCTCTCTCCATCTTGCTCAATCTCTCTCCCTTCTTCCCCCTATCCTTCACTCTCTCTCTCTCCCTCCCCCCTCTCATTCCCTCCCTCCCTCCCTCCCTCCCCCCCTCTCTCTCTCTTTTGCTCCTCATCCTGGCCTGTTTTTAGAAAGCCTCACTGTCCCTGTTGCCTGTGTGCTCCTTTCCTTTCACTCTCACGCTCCCCCCTCTCAGTTTCCTGTGTCTTTCCCGGGTCGCGTTGAAGGTGAGGAATGAAATCCAGGCCGACCCAAAAAAGTTTCCTCCTAACTGGGATACAAGTAGTTGTGTGTCTGGAATAAATAGTTTCTGCCTGCCGAAGACTGAGAACGAGTCGATTCAACCTCTCATGTGTTACACCGTGGACACGAGCGCTGATACCACATCAAATCATTATTCGATTAGCTCTCATGTGCCAACAACACTAATTGACAGAGCGTGGAGGTCAGAAATAGATGCAAACAAAACAGGTGCCCCCTGTGGAGCTGATTACGTGATTGTGACTGGCTTTTGTGAGCTGTTGTTGTTGTTGTTGTTGTTGTTGTTGTTGTTGTTGTTGTTGTTGTTGTTGTTGTTGTTGCTGTTGCTGTTGACAATGTTGTTATTAGCGAGAGGTGTCCACTTGGCTTGTGTGTTTTCCCAGAATGTCTGTCTCTGTCTCTGGGCATCGCGTCGACTGTTCTGAGAATCAGGGCGGCTTTTTGCCCCCGTCTGACCTGAAGGCAGTGACGCAGTCCTCTTACATACCGGTGACTCACTGGCTCCCTGTTCCTGGATCTGTGAAATCGCATCCCTCTCCCTCTCTCGCAGTTCCCGCCCTTGCCCTATGACATCACTTCCTGTAATGTGTCTTAGCCGTCTCAGCTCAGAGTCATGGAGACGGTCCGCTCGTGGGAGGACGGCCTGTTCCTCCCACTCTCTCCCACTTCTCCTGGACCGCAGCCCCCGAAGGAGACGCCGCTCTTGTCTCCGTATAGAATTTAACTACAGCAAAACCTGTATTCCTGTGTTTATTTCTTACACACTATAGAGAGGTTTACCACAGCAATACTGCAGTGATTTGTAGTATTCCTGTGTTTATTTCTTACACACTATAGAGAGGTTTACCACAGCAATACTGCAGTGATTTGTAGAAACACTGTAGTGATTTACCATCGTATTTATATAGTGGAATAGTATTGAAATGTATGGTGACTCACTGTAGTATTCCTGTGGTTTTACCACAGAAATACTACATTCATGGTTATTTCTATACTGATTCACTCGAGTATTCCCTTTTTTTTTTTTTTTTGATATTTTTCCCCCTCCATTTTTCCTCCGATTTTCTCCCATCCCAATGTTAGTCGTATGCCAATTCCCAATCCCTTCCTCGTCGCTGCGCACTTACCCCCCACAGTCAGATCATCTGGGAGAGTGGAGGCTATCACGTGCTTCCTCCGACACACGTCCAGCCAATCAACCGCTTCTTTTCACCTGGCAGCGCGGATCCTCCCTGAGAGGGCGTAGCGTGTGGAAGGATCACACTATCCCACTCAGGTCCTATCCGCGCTTAGCAGGCGCCCCGACCGAACTGTAGGAGTCGCTGTTTACAACGACCCGGACCCACCCCGCCAGCTTCTCCCACCCTCTAATACAGCCAATTGTATTAGTGTGAACGGCCAGCCAAGCTGGTGACAACCCCGGAGCTGTGAGCGAATCCAGCTCACAGCTTCGGGGTTGGTGACGAACGCAATCTCCGCTACGCCACCTAACCGCCCACTCGAGTATTCCTATAGTAATTGGTACATATGAAAAACCACAGGAATGCTAGTTATTTTTTGTACGAGTGGTCTCTTCATACCAGGGTTGTATGCTGAGCACGGATGATCTTTTTCAGCAATGCCCTCTGCTTCACACTCATACAGTTACACACATTAAGATTTTAGATTAATTTCAAATGTATTGTCATCATACATAACAGCACACAAGTACAGTACAATGAAAAGAAGTTTGGCATCCAACCAGAGTGCAAATGTAACAGTAAAGTGCAACAGCAATATACAATGTACAGGTGATTAAACTGGGTACAAAATATACAAATTAGTACTACTAGAGTCTGGTGCTAATCAGATGTATGTAAACACAAAAAGCATAACAAGGTCCGTTTAACCCTTTCACTACCACACTACAGAAGATGAACCCTTTCACTACCACACTACAGACAGTTAACCCTTTCACTACCACACTACAGAAGGTTAAACGTTCACTACCACACTACAGACAGTTAACCCTTTCACTACCACACTACAGACGGTTAACCTTTCACTACCACACTACAGACAGTTAACCCTTTCACTACCACACTACAGACGGTTAACCTTTCACTACCACACTACAGACAGTTAACCCTTTCACTACCACACTACAGACGGTTAACCTTTCACTACCACACTACAGACAGTTAACCCTTTCACTACCACAATACAGACGGTTAACCTTTCACTACCACACTACAGACAGTTAACCCTTTCACTACCACACTACAGAAGGTTAACACTTTCACTACCACACAAAGTTAAACTTTCACTACCACACTACAGACAGTTAACCCTTTCACTACCACACTACAGAAGGTTAACCTTTCACTACCACACTACAGAAGGTTAACCCTTTCACTACCACACTACAGATGGTTAACCATTTCACTACCACACTACAGACGGTTAACTTTTCACTACTACACTACAGATGGTTAACCCTTTCACTACCACACTACAGAAAGTTAAACTTTCACTACCACACTACAGGCGGTTAACCTTTTCACTACCATACTACAGATGGTTAACACTTTCACTACCACACTACAGATGGTTAACCCTTTCACTACCACACTACAGACAGTTAACCCTTTCACTACCACACTATAGAAGGTTAACCTTTCACTACCACACTACAGACGGTTAACCCTTTCACTACCACACTACAGACGGTTAACCTTTCACTACCACACTACAGATGGTTAACCCTTTCACTACCACACTACAGACGGTTAACCTTTCACTACCACACTACAGACGGTTAACCCTTTCACTACCACTCTACAGAAGGTTAACATTTCACTACCACACTACAGACAGTTAACCCTTTCACTATCACACTACAGAAGGTT
The DNA here is from genome assembly GCF_963971535.1 of Notolepis coatsorum. NCBI lineage: Eukaryota > Metazoa > Chordata > Actinopteri > Aulopiformes > Paralepididae > Notolepis > Notolepis coatsorum. The sequence continues at coordinate 29,259,289 of NC_140178.1, forward strand.
AAGCGTATGTTGTGTGGTGGTGAAAGGGTTAACCTTCTGTAGTGAAAGGTTTAAAGGAACATGCCAACTTTGGGGGAAATTCGCTTATTTGCTGTCTTCCCCAGAGTCAGACAAGAAGACAGATACTGTTACAACCCCAGTATGTCAAGGGGAAGGGGTGAATAACATAAAGGATGATTGTGTTGTGATAAATGAACCAAAGGAAAAATAAAGCAATGCCCACAAGTTTAGGTCAAAGAAAATAATATATTGTACCTTTTATAGGTCAAAGAAGGTCAAAGAAGGTAAAAGAAAATAATATATTGTACCTTTTATATATACAAACAAAAACTGACATAATATATAGACAATGGTGGATTTGAGACACACAACCAAGGGGAAGGGGTGGGGGGGAAGGAGCTTGAATGATGCCAAAGGAATGAACTGAGTAAAACAAAACAAAACTAACTCAGTAAGGAATATCTTATCTACCTATACAGGGAGGGCTTCCGATTGGTCAACTGGTGATTTGAATGATGGCTGGTTTCCAATTGGTGATTAATGACAGGAACCTGGATCAGAGTAGCAGGGGGAGTGAGTGAGAGAGGGTGAGAGAGAGTGAGAGAGAGAAGGGGGGAGACACAAAATAACAAACAACATACAACAGCCACATGCTGGAACGTAAGATACCCTTCTCATCTCTGTACCTGCAGTACAGATAGAGAGAGAGAGAAGTGCATTAGCTAGTTTACACAATGACTTGAAGTGGATATGGACCATAAGTCTACCATAAAAATTTACAAAATACACTTTCTCCAAAACTGTCTTATTTGCATGTTGTGACTTGTGTATTTACCACATGTAGAAATAACAATGTAATTGTAGATTTAGATTAGATTAGATTCAAATGTATCCATTATACAATACTGAGTGTATGGCTAATCAGATGTATGTAGGCTACAGAGTTGTCGTATAATATGTACAGTGATACAGGTAGTAACTAGTAAGTAGGATATGTACAGATATAGATATAGTAAAGGACTATGTGCAAGTAAGTACAGACAGGTGTGGATTTGAATGTATGCGGTGATTATGATGAGGATGATATATATTAGGGGTGTAACAGTACACATATTCGTACTGAACCGTTTCAGTACGGGACCTTTGGTTCAGTACACGCTGTGTACCGAACAAATGCACCGTTACTTTATCCACTAACGTGCGTGTGGCCGGATGTTGTTCGTTCAGCCCACACATACCACTGAACGCAAATGGCAAGCCAGAGCTAGAAGACCTACCTACCCCCCGCCCCCCAACACACACCCTCTCTCTCTCAGTACGTGAGGAGGAATTGGTGCTAGATTGAGAAGGGGCTGTCTCTCTGCGATCAAATTAATGGAAGTTTGCGGCATATAGAACGGACATTCATACACAGAAAGGACATTCATACACAGAAACGTGCCGAACAAGGCGTGATAAACATGAAACGATATATTTTCCTTGGCATGAAACGAGAAATAGTAATCAAACCATTAGGGACCTGCATGAGTTTCTGTCTCTATTCATTATTCAATCATGTTTTACCCTGAGGGATGATTTACAATAAAGTGCTAAGTGCTAAAAACTGAAAAGTAGGCTACTTACATTCTTGACGCTAGAACTCCCAAAATAGCGTTAGCATAAAGAAGGTATGCCAACCGTAGTTTACATAGCTTGCATACAACTTTGACTCGAGGTTCCACAAATTGATAAAAATTCAAAGTATTTCCAACCGGGGCTTGAGATTGCTCAGAGTGCAAATCACTGTCTTCGTGACCGAGTTGGGTTCTGAGGTCTGCCATCACACTATGCAGTTGTTGTTGTTGTTGTTGTTACGGGAGCATGTCTATGTTCCCCGGGTTCTATGTTCCCCGCTCCCGATAAAAAGGGTCCTATGTTCCCCGCTCCCGAAAAAGCGACAGAGTTGTGTGAGGGTGTAGATGGTGCAACAGATTTGCACGTAGGCCTATCAATGCGATTAAATAGAATGGCACTGGTACAGTAGTAGGCCTATTCATAACAAACAGCTCGCGCCAGGTGCTATGTAGTATAATATGCGCTCGCGCTGGTTAGACTAGGCTATGTAACGTACTTACTTGCAGTGCATTAGTGCATAGTTGGGGATTAATGACAAAAGCAATAATGATTAATATATTAAAATTGTTTATTGAAATGCGGGACATTGAAATGTTTAAGATATTGCTCACCATCAACAAGACTTTCATCAGCATAATATTGCATAGCATAATATTGTTGGGTGAAAAAACTTTGAAAACGATTGTGGGTCATGCGCATGCGTGCACAAGCGCAGGACCGCTGGTCTGATGATGGCATGAGCGACTGTTTATGTGTAATTGTGTATGTCTGTGTATGTGTATGTGTATGTGTAATTGCATTGTGTATGTGTGTATGTGTATGTGTATGTGTTGCTGTTGCTGTTGCTGTTGCTGTTGCTGTTGCTGTTGCTGTTGTTATTATTATTATAGTGTGGGTGACCTGGCAGCGTGAATACTTTCGACAACAAATGTTTGTTTCCACGTGCGAGTTTTGCGCTCTGATTGGCCAGGTCATGTGACATGTGCGCCAATCGTGGGACAGCAAGTTCTGCGCCTATTTCGGGGTCTAACAGCCTGCAAACTACCTGGCGTTCTATCGCCATGCTCTAAGACAAACTCTAACCTTAACCAACTTCGAAAGAGCGCCTAAGCTTAACCAGTGTAGACACTTGCGGTCCCACGATTGGGCGTACATGTCACATGACCAGAAATGACCTGGCCAATCAGAGATGCGGAAACAAACATTTGTTGTCTAAAGTATTCAGGCGACCTGGCAAAGCCAGTCACACCACACTCTTGTAATCCTTACTATTTATTATTATTATTGGCCTATTTATATTATTTTATTATTGTTGTTATTATTATTATAAATGTTTTACTGTTTGACTTCAAGTTTCATTACAGATGGGTTGGTTGCAATAAAAGCTTATTTTGGATTGATTATTGACAGATATCTATACTGTATTTCTTTGATTTCGTTTGAGAAAAATACAGAATAATGTAGCATATATATATATATATATATATGTCTCATTGAAGAAATATGTTGCATGTTTGTATAGGCTATAGGCCTATAGTAATCGTTTGAGAAAAATACAGAATAATGTAGCCTGTAACTGAGGGGTACAATTCCCTGACTGTATTACTAGATATGATACTTACTACCACTACCTTTGTACTTAATATTCGGCCACCCAGTACACGGCATAAATATATTATGATGAACACTGTCACGTAGATGAAACGGATCCAACACAAATGTACGAATTAGAAATAGGTCTTTATTTCTACACAGCGATGTAGAAGCCAAGGGTATCCCAGGTGAACCCACTGTAGTGCCGTTCAATGCGCCGGCGATCCTTGGACCACAGACGAAAGCAGGTGGACTCTTTGTGGGCCGGCGTCATCCGGTCCACGGAGGAGAGACGTGAAGCGACCTCGTCTTGCAGAGCGTCTCCTCACCTTGCGTCCTCTCCAGGGGGGGGGTTCCAACACACGGCAGTGTCGGGGGTCTTTATCCATGGAATAATCAATGTATACAAAGCATAATCCGTGCCTGGGAAGGCGGGCTGTCGTCGGTAGAATAATCCGGTATACAGGTCCACTCGCTCGTCGGCTCTGGGGCTCCTCGGGTGCAGCTTCACGTGGGGTCAACCACCCTGGGTAAGCAGCCAGTTCTCTGCCCGAAACGATGGGGTACTGACTACGGTAGTATTCTCACCGCACGAAGCACTATATATTAACAGACTATTATTAGCTTAATAGACTACGTCCAACTCGACGATATAGTGCCAAATATGACTATTCAAATATTAATATACACGATGTCTCAATACCGATGGTAGGCGAACTTGGCCTTACTCCCACACGTGGCGTCGCGGGGAGGCTTTACGTCTGTGACTCTATTGGAGGGTAAGAAACTGGACTGAAAAGGAAGTCCTACTTTAGTAGCGCAGTATATATACGCACTATGAACAAATAGTCCCATTAGTGGTGCGGTAGCCAGATTCCTACGCGGAACTAGGACTTGTTCGTACATGTGGAGCGGTACGTTTGAACTGGGTCTGAGGGGTATGGCAGCCTGGCACCAAGGTCTCGACCAATAGTAGAATGGAGACTATTATGGGATGTTCAGTAGGCTAGAATGGATATTCAATGCATATTGTACAAGGAATATACAAGGGATATCAAGGAATATTAGAGAATATACAAATACAATTAAATATATATATATAAATAAATATATATATTCGGTTTAATCTGGCCCTTCACAACAGCCACCCCCTGATTGGTCCCAGACCTAATCAGTTAAACAGAGACAGATTAATCGCGTTGTCTATTTACACATAAGGGTTTGCTGTAGGGGTCAGTCAACTTCACAAAGTCATAGGGTTGTAGGGTCATGGTCATCATCGATTGTGTCTGGGAGTCGAGGCAGTTCTATGAGCCTCGCCACGGGACGGGTGTAAGTGCGACCCTGGACGAGCACTTCAGCTGCTCGGACCTTGCCGTCGGCACCGGTGATCACTTTGCTTACGCGGCCGGCCGGCCACATAGCTCTGGGCAGTGATTGATCAATAATCATGACGACTGTTCCTTCTGTCAAATTGTCTCTCTCCTTTACCCACTTCTGGCGGGTCTGTAGAGACGGTAGGTAGTGCAGTAGGAAACTGTTCCAAAACTTGTCGGCTAATACTTGGCTGTACCTCCACATTCGTCGGCCGTTCGCTTCTTCAGGCCGGTACATTGTCTGTGGTAATGCAGGATCTAGCCGCCCCATCAGGAGTGTGTTGGGGGTTCTGCGTAGGCGACCACCCACTCTGATGAGGGTATGAGCGTCGCTCTCGGGGGCCAGATGAATTAATCTGCTGTCGGATGGGACGGGCTTTCTTCCCTGTAGACAGGCCAATTCATCGGGGAACGAGTCTCTCTGGGCTCGCTGCAGTAGAAGCAATTCTGCTTCCTCGTAGTTAGCTGCTGACATATCAGCGGGGCACTTGCACTCCGGGTGGTACCGCAGGAATGTTCTTTGTTGTGCACTCTCTATGGACGTGCAATCGTCTATGTTAGGGTCGGTGGAGGCTACGGTGCTCAATCCACAGAACACAGACTTCTTATTTTCCACCTCCTCTGGACTTGCTTCCCTCGGGATAGGCATGGGCCACTGTCCTTCCGGGAGTCTTAGGAATGCGGGGCCGTCACTGTAGACATTGCGACGGGTGAGGTCATCCAGGGGCATCCCCCGGGTGATGACGTCAGCTGGGTTCTGTTTTGTATCAACGTAGCGCCACTCTGTTTCTCCGGTTAACTCTTCGGTTAAGTCTTGAATCTCGGTGACTCTGACTCCCACGAAGACTTTGTACTTGCATGAGTCCGATTTGATCCAGGCGAGTACCGTCGTGGAATCTGACCACATGATTGTTCTAGACACCGGTATGGTGAGCTCACGTTGGATGAGCGTGGCTAGGTGCGCTCCGGCTAGGGCTGCGCAGAGCTCTAGACGTGGGATAGATTGTTGCTTGCGTGGGGCTATTCTCGAGCGGGCGAGGACAAATGCTGTGTAGATCTCTCCCCCCTGGTCTTGGGCCCGCAAGTAGGCTACTGATCCGTATGCGACCTCTGAGGCGTCACTGAAGACGTGTAAGTCCATTTTACATGTCTCTGGCCTCACCGTGGGTGGGAAGTAGCTTCGGCGCATATTAACGCCTGGGAGTGAGTGGAGCTCCATCTCCCACTCTCTCCAGGTGGATGCAAGGTGTGTGCGGGAATGGGGTCGTCCCAGCCCTGGTCCTTGTCCCACAATGCTCGTACAATCATTTTTGCCCTGGTGGTGTACGGTAGAATACATCCTAGCGGGTCATATTGTCGGGCGAGTGTTGTGTACACACTCCGTCCGGTGGTCGGCGCCGCCGCCGGCCTTCCCTGCTCCGTAGTCAGGGGCTTGTGTCTGTAGTGAAGCGAATCTGTTTTGAATCGCCACACCAATCCCAGGGTCATCTCCTGGGCTTCTCCCGGGATTGTAGCCATCCAGGTCTCGCTGCTGGCTGCCTTGTCCTCGGAGGAGAGGCTGCGCAGTACTTGCGGATCGCTGCTGGCCCACTGCCTGAGATCAAAGCCGCCTTTGATCAATGAGGCGCGGAGTTTAATCAGGAGAGCCTCGGCTTCTTCTTGGGTTGAAAGGCTTTGTAGACAGTTGTCTACGTAGAAGCTGTTCTTTACGCTGTGTCGGACCTCTTCGTCCGCTGCTGGGTCCTCTGCTACATGTTTCTGTAGTGCAAATGTAGCACAGCAGGGGCTGCACGTCGTTCCGAAGGGGAGGACTTCCCATTGGTAGATGGCTGGGTGCTCATCTCCTGGCTTCTCTCTCCATAGGAACCGTAACAGGGGCTTGTCCGCCTCTACTAATCTCACCTGCAGGAACATTCCTTTAATGTCCCCGCTGATGGCCACCTTTTCCTGGCGGAAGCGGAGTAGAACGCCGAGTAGGGAGGGGCCGAGTGTGGGACCGGGCAGTAACTCTTTATTCAGATTTTGGGATCCGATCTGGTAGCTGCAGTTAAATACTATGCGGTCTTTACCGTTGTGATGGACCTTGTGGTGAGGCACGTACCACGATTCAGTGGTCTGGTCAGCCTCTTTAATGTCCATCTTTGTGACGTGTCCCGCTGTGATGAGCTTCTCAATCTCAGCGCGGTATACACTCTCTTGGGCGGGGTTCTTGGCTAAGCGCCGCTCCGTGTTCAGCAGGTACCGTTCTGTGGCGTCTGTCTTGGCGTGGAAAGTAGGCATTCCTTCTCGCCGCAGGAGTGGCGTGGCGTATCTCAACACGCCGTTGACCGGGACTCTCTTGGTCCCTGTCTCGAGGAGGTGAATGGTGTAAATGTCATCTTTAGAGCGAATGTCTTTCTTTCCGTTCTTAAAGGGCATTTGTTCCAAGGTCCATAGCCGCTCTACGTGTTGCAGGAGTGCGGTTTCTCCCTCTGTGACTCGGGAGTGGAGACATCTAGTGGCTGTACTTCGGTTGAGAGATTTGGCGAGCGGGCCTTGGAGAGTCCATCCCAAACGGGTCTCGACTGCTGCAGGACAGCCTCGGGGTCCGGTATGAACCCGGTCTATCGGGACAATGAGGTCTGCATGGTCGGAGCCTATCAACAGGGTCGGCATAGCATTGTCTATGAGCGGGATCGGTAACTTGCGCAGATGTGCATATTTCTCCATCAGCTTGGCGACGGGGTATGTGTACCGCGACAGTCCTATTTCTTGGCTGGTGAAAGCGTCTGTAATCTGGTACCGTCGCTCAGGCTGGCCGCTTGCTGCGATAGAGAATGAGACATTCTCGCCCTTTATCGTCTTCAAATCTCGTCTTATTGTCCGAATTGTCATTTGGGTTTCGCTTCCCCGCAGCCCTAGCTGGGCCGCAGCGGAGGCGAGCAGAAGGGTCTTCTCTGACCCGTCATCGAGGACGGCGTAAGTGTCCAGGACTTTATTCTGGTAGCTTAGTGTCACACGCACTACTTTTAGGAGTACTTGGGCTCCACTGCTGCTGGCGGGATCGATGTACATGACGCTCGCTTTGCTGCTGGATGGTGCGGGTGAAGGGCGCCGTCTGTTACTGTCGTGAAGTATGTCCAGATGGGCTCCATCGCACTTGGTGCACCTTTTCTTTAAGCGGCATTCGGCTGCCATGTGTGAGCGCGCACAGCGAAAACAGCGCTTGTTGGACTTTATCCATTGACTTGCTTCCTCCGCGTTCAGCTTGGGGAAGGAGTCACATTGCGCTAGCCAGTGTTCTTTCTCACAGTAGGGGCACACTATCTTCCACTTCTCCGTTCTGGAGGGGGTACTGTGGCTCCTGCTGCTCGGTACTGACTCCGATTGGTGCATCACAGTCACCGATCTTCTTCCATCATTTAGTCGTCTGGTTCCTTCTCTGGAGCCAGGGGTGCTCCGTCCGAATGTATCTAGCCGTAGGCTGCTGACTTCTCTCGCCAGGAAGTCTGCTAGATCGAGGAGGTTCGGTTCGGGGCCATTCGGGTCTCGGTGGTCCCTCTGTCGCCTAAAACGCTCCTGTCGAGCGGGCGGCAGCTTCTCCAAGATCCTTTCCACATTTGAGTTGGCGTAAAGTTCATGCCTCCCCTTCTCTCTCTGCGCTCCCAACATCCCTACCAGGGACTGCACTCTGATGGACAGGTCGTCCAGTGCTCGATTGTCTATTGCTGGGGGTAAGCGGTCGATGTGTCGGATCTCCTGGATCACGTAATCCCATATGCGCCCATACCTCTGGTCCAATGCTACCAGCGCTGCTGTGTATGGGGTGGTGGAAGTCGCGTAGGCGAGCGCTATATTATGTGTGCGGGGCACCTTTAAGTGCTTCAGTAGGATGGCGTATTTGTGGCGTTCATCCAATACATCCACCAACATGGTCTCCAGACACATGCGGAGTTCTGTATACTGGGCCCGGTTCTCTTGGGTGAAGTCGGGTACCATAGGCGTGCCAATGTATGACGCTGACTGTGGATACATCGGCGAGCGTTGGGGGAGAGGCCTCCTAGGCGAGTCTCCTCCCGCTCCTTGGTATGGGCTGGTACCGGCAGTGTACCATGGCCCGCTTGTCCAGGTGCTGTTCCTCGGTGCGGGTCGTGCGTCGTGCTCACCCGTGTATAGAGTCGGGGGTCTGTAGCGCAGCTCCGCGGGAGTATAGCCTGGGCTGTACCGGACCTCCTGGTCCGGTAGAGTACTGTGCTGTCTTCGGGCGTGGTTCTCCTCCTCTTCCTCTTCGTCTTCAGTTAGGTCATCCAGTGCTTGTAGTCTCTGGTTTAGCCTCTCCACAGGATATGCTGCTCCTTCCCGGTTGCTAGGTCTCGCTTGGACCGGTGGGGGGAGGTGGTCTGTGGGGGGTATAGACCTCGTCTGTTGGTCAAGTTCAGGGTTGTTTACTCGGCTAGGGGATGCCGCCCTGGAGGTGTGTCTAGACGAGTTCCTGGAGCCTCTGGCGGAGGGAGAGGGTGTTGTCCGTCTGATCAGCTGTTCTATTAGTTGCGACTGCTGTCTGTCGCGCGCTGCGTCCCGTTGAGCACCGGCTCGTTCTCGGGCCACATTCTCTTCCATCTGAATGCGTCTTATTTCTAGACGTATCTGCTCGTGTTCGCTTCGCTGCTGGATCTGCAGTCGGTCGCGTTCAGCAGCGGCGTTCAGGCTGATGAGGAAGGCCTGCTGTAGGGTCCTCTCTGCCTCGCTGGGAGAAGGCGGTTGTATAGGGGAGCCTTCCCTCGGGGTACTCCTTGCGGAGCCTTGGAGCTCTATCTCCACGGTGCTCTCCCCGTCTTCTTCCGTGCCGAGTTCTCTCTCGGTAGCGTTGTATTCCTCCCGGGACTCATCGGGGACTACTTCTTCAGTGCTGGCGGGGTGTGAAGTCATGTCTGGTTCCCACTGGTCCCCACCGTGAACTTGGTCAGTTACATTAGAGCCCGTAGGGGCCTCTATGGTCGGGGTAGTCTGGGCGTTGGGGTTAGACATACTTTTACTTTCTAGTTTTACCGCGTTTACTGTTAGTAGAAGACTAGGTTGTTGACTGACAGCGTAGGCCTCTAAGTACTGAGGGAGCCGTCGTTCGCGCTGCGAGCGTTGGTTAGGAGGATCGTTTCGTGGAGTGTTCATCATAGGCCATTTCAATATTAATAACACTATATTAATATTACACTAATTACCCTCCGGCTCGAAGGACCAATTGTAACTGAGGGGTACAATTCCCTGACTGTATTACTAGATATGATACTTACTACCACTACCTTTGTACTTAATATTCGGCCACCCAGTACACGGCATAAATATATTATGATGAACACTGTCACGTAGATGAAACGGATCCAACACAAATGTACGAATTAGAAATAGGTCTTTATTTCTACACAGCGATGGTGTGTAGAGCAAGCACTTAATCAAATCAATCACATTTATGAATGGAATTAGTATGCACTTTTATGGCAAGAGTATTCGTCGGTATATCAATAGAGAATGTCCAATCTCTGAAGGCGCAGGTGGTACATATACGACCTGTAATAGTTTAAGGAATAACAGCAATGATACTTTAATGATTATATACTGGACACACTAGGGGGGGGGGGGGGGGGTAGAATCCGGCTGCCTCATCCGGCCAAGGGTATCCCAGGTGAACCCACTGTAGTGCCGTTCAATGCGCCGGCGATCCTTGGACCACAGACGAAAGCAGGTGGACTCTTTGTGGGCCGGCGTCATCCGGTCCACGGAGGAGAGACGTGAAGCGACCTCGTCTTGCAGAGCGTCTCCTCACCTTGCGTCCTCTCCAGGGGGGGGGGTTCCAACACACGGCAGTGTCGGGGGTCTTTATCCATGGAATAATCAATGTATACAAAGCATAATCCGTGCCTGGGAAGGCGGGCTGTCGTCGGTAGAATAATCCGGTATACAGGTCCACTCGCTCGTCGGCTCTGGGGCTCCTCGGGTGCAGCTTCACGTGGGGTCAACCACCCTGGGTAAGCAGCCAGTTCTCTGCCCGAAACGATGGGGTACTGACTACGGTAGTATTCTCACCGCACGAAGCACTATATATTAACAGACTATTATTAGCTTAATAGACTACGTCCAACTCGACGATATAGTGCCAAATATGACTATTCAAATATTAATATACACGATGTCTCAATACCGATGGTAGGCGAACTTGGCCTTACTCCCACACGTGGCGTCGCGGGGAGGCTTTACGTCTGTGACTCTATTGGAGGGTAAGAAACTGGACTGAAAAGGAAGTCCTACTTTAGTAGCGCAGTATATATACGCACTATGAACAAATAGTCCCATTAGTGGTGCGGTAGCCAGATTCCTACGCGGAACTAGGACTTGTTCGTACATGTGGAGCGGGTACGTTTGAACTGGGTCTGAGGGGTATCTAACCGGGAACCTCCAGATTACCAGACGAGACTCGAAGAGAAGAGACAGAGTGAACATACAACAGAACATACAACAGAGAGACTATGAGAGAAAAGGAGAAGAGAAGAGAGGAGAAGAGAAGAGACGAGAAAGCGATGGGGGGAGAGAGGCATGATGAGGAGGGTTTGGCCTTGCGGCGGGATCCTCCCTCCTTTGGCAGTGGATCACAGGAGATCTTCGCCTCTCTCTCTCTCTCTCTCTCTCTCTCTCTCTCTCTCTCGCTCTCTCACTCTCTCTCTCTCTCTCTCTCTCCCAACTGTACCTCCATCAACACATCATCAGAGGAGTAAACAGACACGGCAGCGCCGCGGGCCTCGGCAGGATCTCTCCGTCTCTCCGCTCTCCGGGGCAAAACAGAGACGGAGCGAGAGCTCGGCGGGCCATCCCACCGCTAAAGGCAGAGGAGAGCGGGCTTGTTTTGAAAGAGGTTCAAAGCCGAGGCGTGGGAGGTCATCCAGCAGGTTCAGCGCCCCCTGCTGCCTCTGTTGGTTTACCTCCTACAGTGCATCACAAGCCAGCTATAGTTAGCATGTTACCTGCTAACTTCACAGGGGGGTGTGGGGGGGGGGGGGGGCTGTCTTCAACACATTCTGATATTATGTCCTCTCACTCCTCTTTCTGCAGTCTCGTTCGCACGTATAATCCGCTCACATTCACAAGTACCACATAATGCACAGCCTCTCATTCACCTGAATAAGCTCCTGCACACCTGTGTTGGTCAGAGCAAGATCCCCCACTACACCTCCGATGGCATCCATAGATCCATAAGGTGACATCCTCGTGTGTGTGTGTGTGTGTGTGTGTGTGTGTGTGTGTGTGTGTGGTGTGTGTGTGTGTGTGTGTGTGTGTGTGTGTGTGTGTGTGTGGTGTGTGTGTGTGTGTGTGTGTGTGTGTGTGTGTGTGTGTGTGAGGGCCTCCCTACCTTATCGGGGGTCGTTATGAAGATGTATCCAGTGATTATAAGGATGAATATGTGTGATTATGAAGACGAATAAGGCGATTAGGGCTGTTGTCTCTGCTGCTAGCGCTGCTGTTCATTAGGAGGGAGACGTCAGCATGCAACATGCATGAGCCCCCTTACCTATTCAGCCATGAGGGACACGCGCACACACACACACACACACACACACACACACACACACACACCTATATGTATAGACACACACACTCAGCTACACACACACATACTCAGCTACACACACATATACTCAGCTACCCTCATACACATACACACATATTCAGCTACCCACATATTCAGCTACCCACGTACACACATAATACTCAGCTACCACGCATAAACCACACACATACACACACTCTACACACACACCTACATGCACAGACACACACTCAACTACACACTCGCACACACACATACACTCATCTACCCCCCCCCCCCCCCCCCCCCCCCACACACACACACGCACACACACATGCATGCAGTTTTGGGAGGCCATTACACAGTGAATGAAAGATTATTTGTGTTCATTTCTGCTGCCAAACAAGCTTGTGAGTGTCATTTGTCTCCTCTGACATTCCGGGGCATAACCCTCCTGTAACGCCGTGATCAACAGGCAGACCTCACCTCACTGTGTTCCAGATGTGATGGTACATGTTGCCGTGCGCACATGGCTGTGAAACCATCTGAACGCTGCGCCTCTGCATATGCTGCATATGTCCACGGGTTAAAAGATGCCACATTGGCTCCACCCATGTGATCTTCCCCAAGCAGGCCCCAGACAACGGTATCCATGGCAACCCATATACTGGGAATCTCTCTCGCTCTTTTTCAAAGCGACTGCTTGCTGATGTCCACATGGCAACGGCTGCCGTAGGGACAGGGGAGAGTTGAGGGGGAGGGGGGGGGGGGGGGGGGCAGGCAGAGGAGGCGTGGGGGTTGTTCTCTGGCTGCTGCTGACGCATTCGGTGGCTGTCTGAAAAGTTTGGTGAATTCCGCCCACCGGCACGTCAGAAGTAGGCACTCAGCTTGAATACGGTGCAAAGCCGCTTGTTTTCCTCTCTCTCTCTCTCTCTCTCTCTCTCTCTCTCTCTCTCTCCTCTCTCTCTCTCTCTCTCTCTCTCTCTCTCTCTCTCTCTCTCCTCTCTCTCTCTCTCTCTCTCTCTCTCTCTCTCTCTCTCTCTATCATGCTCTCTCTCAACTCTTTCTCTCTCGAACAGCACCTCCTACTCAATCCCAGAGTCCTGTTGACCTCCCCTCCCCTCCTCTCTCCTCCATCCCAACATGTACCACCTCCTTGTTTGTGTCTCATCAAAACCTTTGTATCTGTCTGTGGAGCTGTGGTAACAATGGCTGTGTTTGATAACTGTTGGAAGGGCTTGTGTGGGCAGGCCAACCGCATGTCTGTCTGTCTCTCACCAGGCCTTGGATTGACCAGCTCTCTCTCTCCGCCTCTCCTCTCATCTCCTCTCCTCTCCTCCTCTCCTCCCCTCCTCTCCTCTCCTCTCATCTCCTCTCCTCTCCTCTCCTCTCCTCTCCTCTCCTCTCCTCTCCTCTCCTCTCCTCTCCTCTCCTCTCCTCTCCTCGTCCTCTCCTCTCCTCTCCTCTCCTCTCCCCTCCTCTCATCTCCTCTCATCCCCCCTCCCTCTCCTCTCCTCTCAATCCCCCCTCCTCTCATCTCCTTTCCTCTCCTCTCTCTCATCTGCTCTCATCTCCTCTCTCTCATCCTCTCTCCTCCTCTCTCCCCTCCTCTCCTCTCTTCTTATCTCTCCTCTTTCCTCTTCTCCTCTCCTCTTATCTCCTCTCTCCTCCTTTCCTCTCTTTTCCTCTCCTCTCTTCTTCTCTCCTCTCCTCTCCTCTCCTCTCCTCTCCTCTCCTCTCCTCTCCTCCCCTCTCCCCTCCTCTCTTCTTCTCTCCTCTTCTCCTCTCCTCTCGTCTCCTCTCTCCTCCCCCTTTCCTCTCTTCTCCTCTCCTCTCTTCTTCTCTCATCTCATCTCCTCTCTCCTCTCTCCTCCTCTCCTCTCTCCTCCTCTCCTCTCCTCTCCTCTCCTCTCCTCTCCTCTCCTCTCCTCTCCTCTCCTCTCCTCTCCTCTCCTCTCCTCTCCTCTCTCCTCTCCTCTCCTCTCATCTCCTCTCATCTCCCCTCCTCTAATCTCCTCTCCTCTCCTCTATGCTGTTCTTTTCTGCATACAAGGCTTTAAGACAAGAAGATTCTGACGATGGCTAGGAAAAAGCTACCGGGGGCGGAAGGGTTCTCAGCATTGAACATATGTCAAATATACATGCACGCACGCACATACACACATACACAAACATACACATACATACACAAACATACACACACAAGCAAACATGTGGGTGCATACACACACACACACACACACACACACATACACAAACAAACGTGTATGTACACAAGGACAAACGTGTACATGCACACACGTACATATACACACAAAAATAAAATTGTATGCAAACACACATGAGAATTAGAGAGCGAGAGTCCAGGAGAGAGAGAGAGAGAGAGAGAGAGAGAAGAGAGAGAGAGAGAGAAGTGGGGGTTGAGGGAGTGAGAAGGAAAGCTACAACCGTTTAAAAAAATATATTAATCTATAGCTGCTCAGAGTAAGGAGGGAGAGGCAATCAATAGTATTGGAACAATCTGTAAATCTGTGTATCCAAATCATTGTCCCTCTGCAAATGAATAGTCATTTATTTAAATGAATAGTCAAATGATAAGTCATGCACGACTTCATTAAAGCGCCAATCTGTATTCTTTCTATGAATTTGTCCAGTTCTGAGTGTATACAGAAGGAATTGAGACCACCGGCGCTTCAACACATCAATCACTTTCACTGCTATAGCCTCAAATGGCCTGCTGGGACCAGCTTGGTCAGCCAGATACCAGACTTATGCCTGGAATGAGACATTCAGAAAGCATACAGAAGCAACAGAGCAGTGACGCTGATGGGAAATGTATTGAAAACACAGGGACAGTACCACTTGTATGTAACTGAGGTTCTATAAATCCTGGATGACCTCCAGAGGCAGTGTTTAAAGCACTGACTCTTCCATATTGCAGCAGGTCGAGTATTTAGATTCAACATTCAACATTCAAGAGTTTATTCATCACATACATACCAGGGCATACAGTGAAATGTAGTTGGCCATGCCCGCTACGATTGGGCAAAAATACAATAGTAATAAATAATAGTAAATAGTAATAAAATAAGTAGAATAGACATGGTAAAATAGACATGTTAATAATAAATCACTTAAAGGCACTGGGTCCTATGTACATGTACAATATGTACTATACAATATACAGTTTTTACTTCTATGTCCCTATGCTATACTTGCTGTTACTAACTATACTATGCAATAATCACAACAAGTTATTTTCTTAAAGTGTCCTTTTTTCCCTTCCTTTAAAGTGTCCTTTTCTTGTGTTTAAAGTGACCTATGGTGCGTTTGTGTGTGAGCGAGTGCAGAATATTGTGTTGTGTGTGTGTATGTGTGTGTTCATGTGTGCTTGTGTGTGGAGAGATCAGTGTTCAGTGTTCTGAGGCCTGAGGGAAGAAGCTGAGCCTTAAGCTGCGGTTACATTAGGGCCAAAACTATTCGTTTCAGTTTCGTTTTTCAGAACGCTACATAATGGCAGGCAAGTTAGACTTCGTTTTGTCTCCTGACCACAGAGTGATGTATATACATGTAGTACAATGCCAAAGCAGTAGGTGGCGATGTAGTTCAAACATGAAGGCCATTTTCAACCAATCAGAAAGGTTGAACGAGTCACTCCACATCCTGCTCAAAATCTCAGAAAGCCACCATCTTTAAATACCTCGCATGAGCCATTTAGCAACATAGCATTTATTTTTCAGAAAGAAACAAAGTGCAATAAACAAAAACGGATACAATCACTGTGTGTTCTGCCTCATTTGTTGATGATTGGTTGATGAAACAAAACTAACATCAACACAATTGACCACCAAGAGCGGAGTTTAGTCTCACAAAAAGATCGCCAATTTTGTTAGCTTACGTGCTAACGTGATTGGGATATGCCATTATAACAGTATAGGTTAACAGGTTCCTTATAACAATAACTTGACAACACATGATCTTAGTTTAGCCGCAGCTACAGGCAATCTGAGGAGGACGCAGCTGATATCCTGTATAGGTCCAGCCAGGGGAGAATTTGGCGTTGGTGTTTACTACTGCGCATGTGCGTTGGGCAAGAACGGCTCCGTATCCGGCTCGCGCAAATTACATGGCACTGTTGTCGATGAGTGTCCACCCACCCTGACTGCCTGGGGCCTGTCGGTCAGAAAGTCCAGGATCCAGGCGCTCAGGGTCGGTGTTCAGAGTCAGACCCAGCTCAATCAGCTTGTCAACCAGTCTGTACTATGGCATCACGAAACCCAAATCATCAGCAGATTCATTTCAATTTTGTCCATAAAACATATTTAACCCCCCAGAAAGCTTATAGAATGAGACGTGCTATTTCACCAAACTGTACACTTTGTTCTCTAAATACTACTGGTACTTTTACACATATGATGTGGGAATGCCCCACAGTCAAAAGTTTCTGGGAACAGATAACTAATTATCTATCTAAAGTATTACAAAAACATATTCCCTGTTGTCCCAAATTACTTCTCCTTAATGATGATGATTCTTTAGCTTTAAGTATTGTTCAGAGATGATTTTGGCTGACAGGAAGTACTGCTGCAAAAAAAAATTGCCGCTGCGATGGCAAGCTCCACATTCTCTGCCCTTTAATCACTGGAAACAGTTATTAGCTGATGTTGTAACAATGGAGCTTTCTACAGCTAGATTAAATGGTGCAAGCTATTAAACAATAGATAGCTGGAACCATATTCTCTATCAAGTTAGGACCTCTACTATATAACTAGCAGGACATAACTAATTATATCTGTATAATTCCCTTTATTTTTTTTTTGGTCTTTGTTGAAATCTTTGCTCAATTCTTTTTCTTCTCAGGCCTATGACAGGGTGGGTTGGGGGGGGGGTTATTATTATTATTATTATTTTTTTGTCAATGGTGGTTGGTGCAGGGGTTAGGGGGTAGGATTTTTTATTTTAAATGAGGCAAGGGGCAAGCCAATGCGTGTAATTGGCAAATAATTTAAATTATGTTTTATGTGCATTGTATGCCTGTACCTGTGCCTTTTCTTCCAAAAATGAAATAAAAATATATGTATTTATAGCTTTACTTGGCAGCAGACAAAAGTACATAATGCACAAACATAAAAGGCACAGCCGAGCTGGCACTGAGGGAAAAACAAAACCTCACCAGAAAACGGACTGAGAACTCGAAAACCAAAGAACAACAAAACGGAACACTAACAAACACTTACTTAGACTGAAAACAACAACAGGGCAAGGATGACGTTGACAGAGACACGACAGGAAACAGGGGTACCGGAGACAATGACGCCACAATGAAGTGAGGGCAGACCACACTTAAATACTACCCTTGATTGAATTACTAACAGCTGGCGAGCCCAGGCAATAATATAGAAATGCAAAAATCAGAACACACTAGGAAAACTCAACTTGGACACAAAAGGCATAATCACACACAACAACCAGACAGGAGGATGACATCAAACAAAGGAAGGGAGAGCCAACGACAACAAGTATAATGATATCACATTAATTACATTTAACCACAAAGATATAATGGATTGCACCATCTGATGGTACCCGCCAGAGGGCAGCAGAAGACTACTGTTCATATTATTCCCACTGTCCCAGACAGGGCTCAGTCTTGGGACCGTGACAGTATCCCCCCCGGCTTCCAGACGCCCGATAATATCATCCAGGAATGGGCGAGGCGGGAGGCCGATACCCCGGAATGAACTGAGGGCGAGGACCCGGAGAACTGGGGCCAGGAGCCCGAGAAAAGAACCCAGGAGGGGCATAGCAGCAGGAAGACCGGGGAACTGGACCAAAGGGTGGCCCGGAGAAAGGTGAATGGGGCACAGAGCTAGGGGGCCCGAAAACGGGAGCAGAGGCCCAGATAGGGGGGGTGGGGACGGGGACAGAGGCCCGACGAGGGGGGAGTGGGGACGGGAACAGAGGGCCGGTCAGGGAACCTGGAGCAAAAGGGTGAGGGTAACAGACCCGAAGACGGACCCCGGACGGGGGACCCTCCAGGCGCAGGACTCGGGACCGGACCAGGGGACCTGGAACGGAGGTACGAAGGCGAGGACCCCGGAGTAGGACCCCGGACGGAGACCACTCCAAGTGCAGACCTCGGGACCGGGCACAGAACCCCGGACGAGGGTTTCTGCCGACGTAGACCACGGCGTAGACCACGGCGAGGACCAAGACACAGGCCACGGCGTAGGGCTGGACCAGACGGGGAGCCAGGACCAGTTGAGGAGCCAGGACCAGACGGGGAGCCAGGACCAGTCGAGGAGCCAGGATCAGTCGAGGAGCCAGGACCAGTCGAGGAGCCAGGATCAGTCGAGGGGCCGGGACCCGGCGTTGCAGCCGGACCAGGCGTAGAGGCTGGGCCGGGCCGGTCTTGGCAACGATGCGTGGCGTAGGAGCCGGAGAAAGAACAGTGACAGCCGGAGCTACCCTAGCAGAAACCAGGCTAGCAGTGAAGGCTGGGTTAGCTGTGGAGGCCTTGCTAGCTACAGGGGCTAAGCTAGTCCTCCGAGCCTTGCTAGCTCTCGGAGATCTGCAAGCTGCAGGAGCTAAGCTAGCAGACTGGGCTGTACTAGCTGTTGAGGCCTGGTTGGCAGCAGGGACTAAGCTAGCTGTGGAAGCCTGGTTAGCTGCAGGGGCTAAACTAGCAGACGGGGCTGTACTAGCTGTTGAGGCCTGGTTGGCAGCAGGGACTAAGCTAGCTGTGGAAGCCTGGTTAGCTGCAGGGGTTAAACTAGCAGACGGGGCTGTACTAGCTGTTGAGGCCTGGTTGGCAGCAGGGACTAAGCTAGCTGTGGAAGCCTGGTTAGCTGCAGGGGCTAAGCTAGCAGACGGGGCTGAGCGAGTAGCCTGTGCTGAACTGGCTGACGGGGCTACTCCAGCAGCTGAGGCCACGCTAGCTTTAGGAGTCCTGCTAGCTGCGCTAGCTACAGGGGCTAAGCTAGCGGAAGCGGCTGGGTTCGTTTTTTTTTTTATTATCTTTTTCCCCCTCCTTTTTCCGATTTTTCTCCCATCCCACTGTTAGTCGTTATGCCAATTCCCAACCCCCTTCCTGGTTGTTGCGCACCCCCCCCTACTGTTGGTCCGAGAGGCCGGAGACTGTCACATGCTTTCCTCCGACGCATGTGCAGCCAGCCGGCAGCCAGCCTGGCAGCACAGATTCTCACTGGGAGAGTGTAAAGTGTGGAAGGTCGCACTACCTCTCTCCAGATCCTACCCTCGCTGTGCAGGCGCCCCGACCGAACTGTAGGGGTCGCTGTCCACAACGCCCAGGACCCACCCACGGCTTCCCTCCCCCTAACTCAGCCAAACGAGTTAGTATAGCGATCAGCCCAAGCCAAGGCAATGCTGACTCTCCGGGAGGCGGCTGGGTTAGTTGATGGGGCTACACCAGCAGCTGAGGCCACGCTAACTTTAGGAGTCCTACTAGCTGCGCTAGCTACAGGGGCTAGGCTAGCTGCGCTAGCTACAGGGGCTAAGCTAGCGGAAACGGCTGTGTTAGTTGATGGGGCTACACCAGCTGTGGCGACCCGGCCAGCCGCAGATGCCAAGCTAGCAGACGGGGCTGCACTAGCTGTGGAGGGTGGAGCAGGAAAAAACCTCTCCATGAGGCCTCCGACCTGGACGGCCCAAACACTCATCCGCTGCTCCTAGTCCGGACTCTCATCCGCGACGGACTGAATCATCTTCAGTAGGAAGTCAAGACCCATTTCGCAGGGGTGTAGGTAGCCAGATCCCCATTCAACATGCCAACTATGAGGCTTAATGTCTCTGCCACTCTGTCTGCTGGGTTCTTGGATGGTGGCGTCATTCTGTTACGGATTGGCATGGTGGTGATGGTGGTGGTAGAACCCAATGCAGCAGGACGAGAGCGAGAAGTGAGATGAGGCAGGAGACGACGGTCACAATTAAAGAGCTTTACTTGGCAGCAGACAAAAGTACATAATGCATGAACATAAAAGGCGCAGCCGGGGGGAGCTCCAGTAGCTCACCGCGTACCTCGAACGCTATTTCGGCGTCGGGGACAACCGTGCGCGTCACGGATCTGGGGTAGCGAGTTCGACTCCCGGACAAGCCGTACTTTCTCAGAGTGTCTTTCCCCCCATCTATACCCCCATTCAACCTGTTTCTGTCGGTCATACTTGACCAGAAAAAGCGATAAACGCGAAAAGAACCAGCTGACTGGTCAAAGTAAAAAAAAAAAAAAAAAAGGCGCAGCTGAGCTGGCACTGAGGGGAAAACAAAACCTCACTAGAAAACGGACTGAGAACTCGAAAACCAAAGGGAAACAAAACGGAACACTAACAAACACTTACTTAGACTGAAAACAACAACAGGGCAAGGATGACGTTGACAGAGACATGACAGGAAACAGGGGTACCGGAGACAATGACGCCACAATGAAGTGAGGGCAGACCACACTTAAATACTACCCTTGATTGAATTACTAACAGCTGGCGAGCCCAGGCAATAATATAGAAATGCAAAAATCAGAACACACTAGGAAAACTCAACTTGGACACAAAAGGCATAATCACACACAACAACCAGACAGGAGGACGACATCAAACAAAGGAAGGGAGAGCCAACGACAACAAGTATAATGAGATCACATTAATTACATTTAACCACAAAGATATAATGGATTGCACCATCTGACGGTACCCGCCAGAGGGCAGCAGAAGACTACTGTTCATATTGTTCCCACTGTCCCAGACAGGGCTCAGCCTCCCGTAGGTGCTCTTTGAGGGTGGGTACGGATTCACATTATTTTACGGCTGTGGCTAGGGCGTTCCACATTGTTGTGGCAAAATTGCAAAACGTGTTTAGTCCCTTGTTTGAGCCGAATCTGGGTTGAACATGATTTGTGGAACTCCCTCTGGTGTTGTGGTCGTGGAATTCACTGACCTTTGGGAAGTATTTCGACATGTACGCTCTTGATTTAGCTAGAGCTAACACTACAAGGTAAAGACCTGCGAAGCGAGGAGATGAAAAGGAACCGAGCCGCTGATGACCCCGGAAGATATACCCTAGCTCGGGTCACAGAGTGACATTTTTGGTATTAATACTCAACCTATGCAAGACAGAAGATCCAGTGCTTTAAGCACCGCCTCTGGCAGTCAGGAAGGGCCGGTGCTCATTGAAGACCAAAGCATACTGGTGAATATTAATGTATTATTAATTGAAAAATTATCAATCGACTAAAAACTAGTTTTTTTCATGTTGCTTGCAATTGATGGGGTCGATTAATTCATTGGTTCTCAAATTACCTTTTCATGTCAAGGAGCCCTAAATTGATATGTAACGAGCTGTGTATTCCCCATTTGATAACACTTTGTCCCAGGGACCCCTATCTGAGAGGATAGTTGTTGTTAGATATGATTTAGTCCAGAATTCCATAACTTTATATTGTAGGTGGGAAGATAACAGTGGAGAGGTTGAAACCTATGATCAGAATATTCATTATCGTACATTGTGTGAACTTCGAGTGAATAAAATATTAGTGAAACTGAACTAAAACCCAACTTTGCTGGGGATCCCCTAGAACCCCCCCAGGGACCCTTGGTTCTACACAGGAGAACCAATAGATTCATTGGTAAGAGGTGTGGGGAAAACCCTAATAAGTATCAACATGGGAAGCTCCATTGTATAATGTTGTAAACAATAGCAAAAGAGTAATAGGATCTCCCCTAGAAATATTACGGGATCTCCCCGGGACGATATGGTCCTGCTGACCGCCAGTGATCTGAAAATGGGGTCAGCCTTGACCCAATAAACTTCCCTCCCTCAGGCCCTGACTGGGAGCTTCACTGAGGTGGGCAACTGTAAATCTACATCCGCCCACCTCCTCTCTAACCCTAGCGCCCTTCCACCGCTCCACTCCACTCTTGAGTGGTTCTCACTGGGCCATGTGGTAATGATGTGCTTTATGGCCATGGAGGACATGGGGTTAGCCTATAGCTCATTCCCACCATGTGGTGTGCAGTGGTGACTGGGGTTGATTGAGTAAGACTGGGACACCAGCCCCAGCCGAGAGGGAGGATGATGGGGCTCAGATGAAGGGTCAGTCCCACCAGGGGAGCCTGGATAACCTGCTCCAGCTTTTAATGATAGCTTTATAAATGATTATCACTTGATTTATATTGTCAGGGGGCTTCAGTTACTGCCCTATGGGAATGCAAGACTATCTTGCCTATTGTAGCCCCCCCCCCCCCACTATAAGATGGGCAGTGTACATAGGCTGCTACCTTTACTTTAGTGAATACAGGTGTCCCTCCATAGACACTGAATGATAGGTGTTGTGACCTGCTTACGTACCTGAGCCTCAGGCAACACCTCTCCAACCAGCAGTGACTCCCTTGCCAAGGATCCAAGTGGCCAAACAGGTCCCTACATCCCACCCCGCTCTCACACCCTCTCATGGGGAGGTTTCTGAAATGAAAACGTCATTATAAAACATTTACCAGCCTGCTGAGTTTACATGTCTTACAAGAAAAGGGCCGTTTGGAGCGGTTAAGTGTCACATAAATCTTTCAGCAGGCTAATTGAAGTGGTTTTCCCCCCAATAGGCCCGTTCTCCACAGCTGCTATTACAAATGGGACAGGCCAACTGCAAAACCAAATCTACACCCACACGGTTGCGTTGGTGAGACACACACACATGACGCTGTAGCCGGTTGCTTGTTGCCACTAAGTTTGTTCAGACGTCTCCACTGGGGGTGTTCTGTGTTGTCACATGCAAACATGAGTCATCTTGTCCGGCAGCGTGGCTACATGAATAGAGCTCCGGACTCATCATTGGGGCCCAGGAGTTCAAAACTTTTAATCCCTATCTGAACTTTAAATCCCATTTTTCGTGATCCAGGATCAGACAACTCGGCCAGATTTTGTCCCGTTATTTCAAAGCAATCCAGGATAGGATCACCCTGATCCAGATTCAGACTTTTCAAGATTACTAGATCCTGAATATCAGTGCTTTAATCCTACCAATCTCCATCTAGTGGATATATAATAATAATACAAGGAAGACAAGGGACCACATTGCAGAGACATCTATAATGTCTAATTATATTGTTAAATACATAAAGGACATAAAATCATAATGGAATTGTAATTTAAATACTCCCACTAGGGTAACAACAAAAAAACATTAATTCAAAGGCAGCTGATCATCCAGGCGTGCTTTGAGGAGCTGAATTCTAAATGAGGTTTCAGTTTGCTGAAGGTGATGACATTTGTTGTTGATATTTTTTCTTTAATCTAAATTACATTTGTGATTGACAATCTTTGTTGTGATACTTTTATGAGCATAAAAATTTGTGTCATCAACATTTCAAGATTCAAGATTCAAGAGATTTATTCGTCACATACATACACAAAACATTTGGTTGAAAACAAAATAGGCCACCACAAATGTGTCCAACATTTCTTTTATTTTATTTTTTTTGCCATGAAGGCAGTTCTTTTTAAATTATTTCAGTTAACAAACTTGGCCATCTTATTTATATTGAAACATAATTTTAAAATAAATTGTATAGTACATTTTGCTCTGGTAATCCACTGGAAATCCACCCCTCTGGTGGGATCAAGATAATCCAGTTTTTTGGGATCAAACTGATCCCAATCCTGTGTTGTCGGTTGAACTACCCGTTTTGAAGATTTTATCCAGATTAAAGCTGGGATTTTATTTTAAGTGATCCTAATCCTGTTTTTTGGTTTTCAACTACCCAAAATCCAAATCTGATCCAATCAGATAGGGATTAAACGGTTTGAACTCCTCGGCCGGAAGATCAGCGATTTGAGCCCCGGTCAAGGCCGTTGTCGGAAAGTGGTGTTGTTGTCCAGCAGGGGGCACTCTGTCCCCTGGACTAGTCAGTAACAATGCCCCTGTGACGGTGATAGGGACACCGTACAGATGTGAGTGCCGTCCTTCGTATGAGACGCTAAGCCGTGGTCCTGACTGAACTCGTCGTTAAAGAACCCAGGATGCCTATCGTAAAGAGTAGGGGGTTCCCCGACATTCCTGGCGAAATTCCCAATCAAGTCTCTGACATCAATGCAACCTAATCATCCCTCCCCCTTAATTGGCTGATATCAATCCCTGTCTCCTGAGCCGTTCAGCCATTGTGTAGTGTGATGTGTGCCTGGTGCCAGTGTATGGCAGCCATTGAGCCGGGTCCTACTAATCACCATAAAGTACCACAAAGTACCACAAAGTACCCCCCAAAATACCACAAAGTACCCCAAAATACCACAAAGTACCCCCAAAATACCCCAAAGTACCACAAAATACCCCCAAAGTACCACAAGATACCACAAAGTACCACAAAATACCAAAAGTACCACAAAATACCCCCAAAGTACCCCCCAAAATACCACAAAGTACCCCAAAATACCACAAAGTACCCCCAAAATACCCCAAAGTACCCCAAAATACCACAAAGTACCATAAAAATACCCCAAACTACCCCAAACTACCCTAAAATACCCTGAAGTAGCACAAAATACCCCAAAGTATACCCCAAAGTACCACAAGATACCACAAAGTACCACAAAATACCAAAAGTACCACAAAATACCCCCAAAGTACCACAAAATAGCCCCAAAGTACCACAAGATACCACAAAGTACCACAAAATACCAAAATTACCACAAAATATCCACAAAGTACCCCCCAAAATACCCCAAAGTACCCCAAAATACCACAAAGTACCCTAAAAATACCCCAAAATACCCCCAAACTACCCTAAAATACCCTGAAGTAGCACAAAACACCCCAAAGTATACCCCAAAGTACCACAAGATACCACAAAGTACCACAAAATACCAGAAGTACCACAAAATACCCCCAAAGTACCACAAAATACCCCCAAAGTACCACAAGATACCACAAAGTACCACAAAATACCAAAAGTACCACAAAATACCTACAAAGTATCACAACATATCCCAAAGTATACCCCAAAATACCCTAAAGTACCACAAAATACCCCAAAGTATACCCCAAAATACCCCAAAGTACTTTGGGGTATTTTGTGGTACTTTGTGGAATTTTTAGGGTACTTTGTGGTATTTTGGGGTATACTTTGGGGTACTTTGTGGTTCTTTGTGGTACTTTATGGTGATTAATAGGACCCATTGAGCCTGCGTAGCCCAAGGCTGGGTGCTATCAGTGGTGGTGAAGGAGGCAATTTCGAAAAGTGCTATAATAAATGTAATGATCATTCATTCATTCATATTTTGATGAATGATACTTCAGGTGAGTGAGTTACAAGTATATTCTTCTCACCCTCAACATGCTAGCTAACTAAGCTTTATTAAGCCTAAGTCTTATTTAACAGGCTATGTATGCTTTCTTATTTACAACGGGGACCTGCAGGAGCAGTCATAGTTACTCAGTTATACACCTGGATGCTGACCAGTATGGACACAAGTCTTTTGAGCAATCGAGGGGGGGGGTGAATGAATGAATGAAAACTTTATTTAACAGATTGCAGAATGGGTACAATACAGTACGGCTCAATACACACAATTGTTAAGGGGATGCAGACCAGAGAAAGACGTTTGTCTTGTTTACATCAGGGTCCCCCATTTTCAATTCATAGTGCCATTTATGACATAGGGACATACATGACATACAGGTATAGTACTGTTACATTTGTGACATATATGATATGCAAATATACAGTACTGTTACCCATAGATCCTGACAGAGAGTATATACATATGATGGGGAGGAGACTGTACATTATGTACATTAGGAGGGGGTGGGTGGGTGGGAGAGAAATATACATACGGTGGGGAGAGAATATATACATACGGTGGGGAGAGAATATATACATACGGCGGGGAGGAGACTGTCTATTAGGAGGGGGTGGGGGGGTTTGGACATTTACGGTGGTTTGGACGGGTTAAGTGCCTTGCTCAAGTGCC